>NC_135186.1:36220866-36537830 GCF_041146795.1 Maylandia zebra | reverse complement strand
TTGTTTCTCGTTCGTTGTTGTGTGTGTGTTTGTGTGCATTTGTCTCTTTCAAACAGGTGCCGGTCCTCACCTCTGCAGTGCTGCCGTCTCCTGTAGCGCTGCATGGTTCTAAGCTAAGTTTCCTTTCCTTTTTCTGTTCTCTCAGATTTGTCCTCAGGTTTGAAGTGTCTGTGTTGTGCAGCTGGTCTGGTCTGTCTCTAGACAGTTCAGGCTTCACCCACTAGTTAAATGGTGGAGGCTCACAGCGACATACTCAACACACAAGTTTCTGAACTCTGCATGAGGGTTTCTCCGACGAAGTGAGGGCCGTGAGGCACAGCTCCCCGTCCCCCGGTGACCCTGCTAGGTCCACCTTCTTAGGGAAACCCTCTGCAGAGGAGCTGACAGAGCCAGGAACTTGTGAGTTGCGTGTGTCCACTCAGGCATCATTCATGCTTGTTCTGTAGGCAGTTCCTGTCAGAAGGAGGAGGCGCGGCAGGAGCGTCGGGGGGCGGAAGACGGTGCCTCAGTGCCTCTCTCCTTCTGACATTGTTAAAGAAAACACAACAAATTTGTAATTATGTAGATAATTACATGTAGATAATGTCCTCAAGTTCTGTATAACCACTTTTTCCTCTCTCTGTGTTTGTTTCTCGTTCGTTGTTGTGTGTGTGTTTGTGTGCATTTGTCTCTTTCAAACAGGTGCCGGTCCTCACCTCTGCAGTGCTGCCGTCTCCTGTAGCGCTGCATGGTTCTAAGCTAAGTTTCCTTTCCTTTTTCTGTTCTCTCAGATTTGTCCTCAGGTTTGAAGTGTCTGTGTTGTGCAGCTGGTCTGGTCTGTCTCTAGACAGTTCAGGCTTCACCCACTAGTTAAATGGTGGAGGCTCACAGCGACATACTCAACACACAAGTTTCTGAACTCTGCATGAGGGTTTCTCCGACGAAGTGAGGGCCGTGAGGCACAGCTCCCCGTCCCCCGGTGACCCTGCTAGGTCCACCTTCTTAGGGAAACCCTCTGCAGAGGAGCTGACAGAGCCAGGAACTTGTGAGTTGCGTGTGTCCACTCAGGCATCATTCATGCTTGTTCTGTAGGCAGTTCCTGTCAGAAGGAGGAGGCGCGGCAGGAGCGTCGGGGGGCGGAAGACGGTGCCTCAGTGCCTCTCTCCTTCTGACATTGTTAAAGAAAACACAACAAATTTGTAATTATGTAGGTAATTACATGTAGATAATGTCCTCAAGTTCTGTATAACCACTTTTTCCTCTCTCTGTGTTTGTTTCTCGTTCGTTGTTGTGTGTGTGTTTGTGTGCATTTGTCTCTTTCAAACAGGTGCCGGTCCTCACCTCTGCAGTGCTGCCGTCTCCTGTAGCGCTGCATGGTTCTAAGCTAAGTTTCCTTTCCTTTTTCTGTTCTCTCAGATTTGTCCTCAGGTTTGAAGTGTCTGTGTTGTGCAGCTGGTCTGGTCTGTCTCTAGACAGTTCAGGCTTCACCCACTAGTTAAATGGTGGAGGCTCACAGCGACATACTCAACACACAAGTTTCTGAACTCTGCATGAGGGTTTCTCCGACGAAGTGAGGGCCGTGAGGCACAGCTCCCCGTCCCCCGGTGACCCTGCTAGGTCCACCTTCTTAGGGAAACCCTCTGCAGAGGAGCTGACAGAGCCAGGAACTTGTGAGTTGCGTGTGTCCACTCAGGCATCATTCATGCTTGTTCTGTAGGCAGTTCCTGTCAGAAGGAGGAGGCGCGGCAGGAGCGTCGGGGGGCGGAAGACGGTGCCTCAGTGCCTCTCTCCTTCTGACATTGTTAAAGAAAACACAACAAATTTGTAATTATGTAGATAATTACATGTAGATAATGTCCTCAAGTTCTGTATAACCACTTTTTCCTCTCTCTGTGTTTGTTTCTCGTTCGTTGTTGTGTGTGTGTTTGTGTGCATTTGTCTCTTTCAAACAGGTGCCGGTCCTCACCTCTGCAGTGCTGCCGTCTCCTGTAGCGCTGCATGGTTCTAAGCTAAGTTTCCTTTCCTTTTTCTGTTCTCTCAGATTTGTCCTCAGGTTTGAAGTGTCTGTGTTGTGCAGCTGGTCTGGTCTGTCTCTAGACAGTTCAGGCTTCACCCACTAGTTAAATGGTGGAGGCTCACAGCGACATACTCAACACACAAGTTTCTGAACTCTGCATGAGGGTTTCTCCGACGAAGTGAGGGCCGTGAGGCACAGCTCCCCGTCCCCCGGTGACCCTGCTAGGTCCACCTTCTTAGGGAAACCCTCTGCAGAGGAGCTGACAGAGCCAGGAACTTGTGAGTTGCGTGTGTCCACTCAGGCATCATTCATGCTTGTTCTGTAGGCAGTTCCTGTCAGAAGGAGGAGGCGCGGCAGGAGCGTCGGGGGGCGGAAGACGGTGCCTCAGTGCCTCTCTCCTTCTGACATTGTTAAAGAAAACACAACAAATTTGTAATTATGTAGGTAATTACATGTAGATAATGTCCTCAAGTTCTGTATAACCACTTTTTCCTCTCTCTGTGTTTGTTTCTCGTTCGTTGTTGTGTGTGTGTTTGTGTGCATTTGTCTCTTTCAAACAGGTGCCGGTCCTCACCTCTGCAGTGCTGCCGTCTCCTGTAGCGCTGCATGGTTCTAAGCTAAGTTTCCTTTCCTTTTTCTGTTCTCTCAGATTTGTCCTCAGGTTTGAAGTGTCTGTGTTGTGCAGCTGGTCTGGTCTGTCTCTAGACAGTTCAGGCTTCACCCACTAGTTAAATGGTGGAGGCTCACAGCGACATACTCAACACACAAGTTTCTGAACTCTGCATGAGGGTTTCTCCGACGAAGTGAGGGCCGTGAGGCACAGCTCCCCGTCCCCCGGTGACCCTGCTAGGTCCACCTTCTTAGGGAAACCCTCTGCAGAGGAGCTGACAGAGCCAGGAACTTGTGAGTTGCGTGTGTCCACTCAGGCATCATTCATGCTTGTTCTGTAGGCAGTTCCTGTCAGAAGGAGGAGGCGCGGCAGGAGCGTCGGGGGGCGGAAGACGGTGCCTCAGTGCCTCTCTCCTTCTGACATTGTTAAAGAAAACACAACAAATTTGTAATTATGTAGGTAATTACATGTAGATAATGTCCTCAAGTTCTGTATAACCACTTTTTCCTCTCTCTGTGTTTGTTTCTCGTTCGTTGTTGTGTGTGTGTTTGTGTGCATTTGTCTCTTTCAAACAGGTGCCGGTCCTCACCTCTGCAGTGCTGCCGTCTCCTGTAGCGCTGCATGGTTCTAAGCTAAGTTTCCTTTCCTTTTTCTGTTCTCTCAGATTTGTCCTCAGGTTTGAAGTGTCTGTGTTGTGCAGCTGGTCTGGTCTGTCTCTAGACAGTTCAGGCTTCACCCACTAGTTAAATGGTGGAGGCTCACAGCGACATACTCAACACACAAGTTTCTGAACTCTGCATGAGGGTTTCTCCGACGAAGTGAGGGCCGTGAGGCACAGCTCCCCGTCCCCCGGTGACCCTGCTAGGTCCACCTTCTTAGGGAAACCCTCTGCAGAGGAGCTGACAGAGCCAGGAACTTGTGAGTTGCGTGTGTCCACTCAGGCATCATTCATGCTTGTTCTGTAGGCAGTTCCTGTCAGAAGGAGGAGGCGCGGCAGGAGCGTCGGGGGGCGGAAGACGGTGCCTCAGTGCCTCTCTCCTTCTGACATTGTTAAAGAAAACACAACAAATTTGTAATTATGTAGATAATTACATGTAGATAATGTCCTCAAGTTCTGTATAACCACTTTTTCCTCTCTCTGTGTTTGTTTCTCGTTCGTTGTTGTGTGTGTGTTTGTGTGCATTTGTCTCTTTCAAACAGGTGCCGGTCCTCACCTCTGCAGTGCTGCCGTCTCCTGTAGCGCTGCATGGTTCTAAGCTAAGTTTCCTTTCCTTTTTCTGTTCTCTCAGATTTGTCCTCAGGTTTGAAGTGTCTGTGTTGTGCAGCTGGTCTGGTCTGTCTCTAGACAGTTCAGGCTTCACCCACTAGTTAAATGGTGGAGGCTCACAGCGACATACTCAACACACAAGTTTCTGAACTCTGCATGAGGGTTTCTCCGACGAAGTGAGGGCCGTGAGGCACAGCTCCCCGTCCCCCGGTGACCCTGCTAGGTCCACCTTCTTAGGGAAACCCTCTGCAGAGGAGCTGACAGAGCCAGGAACTTGTGAGTTGCGTGTGTCCACTCAGGCATCATTCATGCTTGTTCTGTAGGCAGTTCCTGTCAGAAGGAGGAGGCGCGGCAGGAGCGTCGGGGGGCGGAAGACGGTGCCTCAGTGCCTCTCTCCTTCTGACATTGTTAAAGAAAACACAACAAATTTGTAATTATGTAGATAATTACATGTAGATAATGTCCTCAAGTTCTGTATAACCACTTTTTCCTCTCTCTGTGTTTGTTTCTCGTTCGTTGTTGTGTGTGTGTTTGTGTGCATTTGTCTCTTTCAAACAGGTGCCGGTCCTCACCTCTGCAGTGCTGCCGTCTCCTGTAGCGCTGCATGGTTCTAAGCTAAGTTTCCTTTCCTTTTTCTGTTCTCTCAGATTTGTCCTCAGGTTTGAAGTGTCTGTGTTGTGCAGCTGGTCTGGTCTGTCTCTAGACAGTTCAGGCTTCACCCACTAGTTAAATGGTGGAGGCTCACAGCGACATACTCAACACACAAGTTTCTGAACTCTGCATGAGGGTTTCTCCGACGAAGTGAGGGCCGTGAGGCACAGCTCCCCGTCCCCCGGTGACCCTGCTAGGTCCACCTTCTTAGGGAAACCCTCTGCAGAGGAGCTGACAGAGCCAGGAACTTGTGAGTTGCGTGTGTCCACTCAGGCATCATTCATGCTTGTTCTGTAGGCAGTTCCTGTCAGAAGGAGGAGGCGCGGCAGGAGCGTCGGGGGGCGGAAGACGGTGCCTCAGTGCCTCTCTCCTTCTGACATTGTTAAAGAAAACACAACAAATTTGTAATTATGTAGATAATTACATGTAGATAATGTCCTCAAGTTCTGTATAACCACTTTTTCCTCTCTCTGTGTTTGTTTCTCGTTCGTTGTTGTGTGTGTGTTTGTGTGCATTTGTCTCTTTCAAACAGGTGCCGGTCCTCACCTCTGCAGTGCTGCCGTCTCCTGTAGCGCTGCATGGTTCTAAGCTAAGTTTCCTTTCCTTTTTCTGTTCTCTCAGATTTGTCCTCAGGTTTGAAGTGTCTGTGTTGTGCAGCTGGTCTGGTCTGTCTCTAGACAGTTCAGGCTTCACCCACTAGTTAAATGGTGGAGGCTCACAGCGACATACTCAACACACAAGTTTCTGAACTCTGCATGAGGGTTTCTCCGACGAAGTGAGGGCCGTGAGGCACAGCTCCCCGTCCCCCGGTGACCCTGCTAGGTCCACCTTCTTAGGGAAACCCTCTGCAGAGGAGCTGACAGAGCCAGGAACTTGTGAGTTGCGTGTGTCCACTCAGGCATCATTCATGCTTGTTCTGTAGGCAGTTCCTGTCAGAAGGAGGAGGCGCGGCAGGAGCGTCGGGGGGCGGAAGACGGTGCCTCAGTGCCTCTCTCCTTCTGACATTGTTAAAGAAAACACAACAAATTTGTAATTATGTAGATAATTACATGTAGATAATGTCCTCAAGTTCTGTATAACCACTTTTTCCTCTCTCTGTGTTTGTTTCTCGTTCGTTGTTGTGTGTGTGTTTGTGTGCATTTGTCTCTTTCAAACAGGTGCCGGTCCTCACCTCTGCAGTGCTGCCGTCTCCTGTAGCGCTGCATGGTTCTAAGCTAAGTTTCCTTTCCTTTTTCTGTTCTCTCAGATTTGTCCTCAGGTTTGAAGTGTCTGTGTTGTGCAGCTGGTCTGGTCTGTCTCTAGACAGTTCAGGCTTCACCCACTAGTTAAATGGTGGAGGCTCACAGCGACATACTCAACACACAAGTTTCTGAACTCTGCATGAGGGTTTCTCCGACGAAGTGAGGGCCGTGAGGCACAGCTCCCCGTCCCCCGGTGACCCTGCTAGGTCCACCTTCTTAGGGAAACCCTCTGCAGAGGAGCTGACAGAGCCAGGAACTTGTGAGTTGCGTGTGTCCACTCAGGCATCATTCATGCTTGTTCTGTAGGCAGTTCCTGTCAGAAGGAGGAGGCGCGGCAGGAGCGTCGGGGGGCGGAAGACGGTGCCTCAGTGCCTCTCTCCTTCTGACATTGTTAAAGAAAACACAACAAATTTGTAATTATGTAGATAATTACATGTAGATAATGTCCTCAAGTTCTGTATAACCACTTTTTCCTCTCTCTGTGTTTGTTTCTCGTTCGTTGTTGTGTGTGTGTTTGTGTGCATTTGTCTCTTTCAAACAGGTGCCGGTCCTCACCTCTGCAGTGCTGCCGTCTCCTGTAGCGCTGCATGGTTCTAAGCTAAGTTTCCTTTCCTTTTTCTGTTCTCTCAGATTTGTCCTCAGGTTTGAAGTGTCTGTGTTGTGCAGCTGGTCTGGTCTGTCTCTAGACAGTTCAGGCTTCACCCACTAGTTAAATGGTGGAGGCTCACAGCGACATACTCAACACACAAGTTTCTGAACTCTGCATGAGGGTTTCTCCGACGAAGTGAGGGCCGTGAGGCACAGCTCCCCGTCCCCCGGTGACCCTGCTAGGTCCACCTTCTTAGGGAAACCCTCTGCAGAGGAGCTGACAGAGCCAGGAACTTGTGAGTTGCGTGTGTCCACTCAGGCATCATTCATGCTTGTTCTGTAGGCAGTTCCTGTCAGAAGGAGGAGGCGCGGCAGGAGCGTCGGGGGGCGGAAGACGGTGCCTCAGTGCCTCTCTCCTTCTGACATTGTTAAAGAAAACACAACAAATTTGTAATTATGTAGATAATTACATGTAGATAATGTCCTCAAGTTCTGTATAACCACTTTTTCCTCTCTCTGTGTTTGTTTCTCGTTCGTTGTTGTGTGTGTGTTTGTGTGCATTTGTCTCTTTCAAACAGGTGCCGGTCCTCACCTCTGCAGTGCTGCCGTCTCCTGTAGCGCTGCATGGTTCTAAGCTAAGTTTCCTTTCCTTTTTCTGTTCTCTCAGATTTGTCCTCAGGTTTGAAGTGTCTGTGTTGTGCAGCTGGTCTGGTCTGTCTCTAGACAGTTCAGGCTTCACCCACTAGTTAAATGGTGGAGGCTCACAGCGACATACTCAACACACAAGTTTCTGAACTCTGCATGAGGGTTTCTCCGACGAAGTGAGGGCCGTGAGGCACAGCTCCCCGTCCCCCGGTGACCCTGCTAGGTCCACCTTCTTAGGGAAACCCTCTGCAGAGGAGCTGACAGAGCCAGGAACTTGTGAGTTGCGTGTGTCCACTCAGGCATCATTCATGCTTGTTCTGTAGGCAGTTCCTGTCAGAAGGAGGAGGCGCGGCAGGAGCGTCGGGGGGCGGAAGACGGTGCCTCAGTGCCTCTCTCCTTCTGACATTGTTAAAGAAAACACAACAAATTTGTAATTATGTAGGTAATTACATGTAGATAATGTCCTCAAGTTCTGTATAACCACTTTTTCCTCTCTCTGTGTTTGTTTCTCGTTCGTTGTTGTGTGTGTGTTTGTGTGCATTTGTCTCTTTCAAACAGGTGCCGGTCCTCACCTCTGCAGTGCTGCCGTCTCCTGTAGCGCTGCATGGTTCTAAGCTAAGTTTCCTTTCCTTTTTCTGTTCTCTCAGATTTGTCCTCAGGTTTGAAGTGTCTGTGTTGTGCAGCTGGTCTGGTCTGTCTCTAGACAGTTCAGGCTTCACCCACTAGTTAAATGGTGGAGGCTCACAGCGACATACTCAACACACAAGTTTCTGAACTCTGCATGAGGGTTTCTCCGACGAAGTGAGGGCCGTGAGGCACAGCTCCCCGTCCCCCGGTGACCCTGCTAGGTCCACCTTCTTAGGGAAACCCTCTGCAGAGGAGCTGACAGAGCCAGGAACTTGTGAGTTGCGTGTGTCCACTCAGGCATCATTCATGCTTGTTCTGTAGGCAGTTCCTGTCAGAAGGAGGAGGCGCGGCAGGAGCGTCGGGGGGCGGAAGACGGTGCCTCAGTGCCTCTCTCCTTCTGACATTGTTAAAGAAAACACAACAAATTTGTAATTATGTAGATAATTACATGTAGATAATGTCCTCAAGTTCTGTATAACCACTTTTTCCTCTCTCTGTGTTTGTTTCTCGTTCGTTGTTGTGTGTGTGTTTGTGTGCATTTGTCTCTTTCAAACAGGTGCCGGTCCTCACCTCTGCAGTGCTGCCGTCTCCTGTAGCGCTGCATGGTTCTAAGCTAAGTTTCCTTTCCTTTTTCTGTTCTCTCAGATTTGTCCTCAGGTTTGAAGTGTCTGTGTTGTGCAGCTGGTCTGGTCTGTCTCTAGACAGTTCAGGCTTCACCCACTAGTTAAATGGTGGAGGCTCACAGCGACATACTCAACACACAAGTTTCTGAACTCTGCATGAGGGTTTCTCCGACGAAGTGAGGGCCGTGAGGCACAGCTCCCCGTCCCCCGGTGACCCTGCTAGGTCCACCTTCTTAGGGAAACCCTCTGCAGAGGAGCTGACAGAGCCAGGAACTTGTGAGTTGCGTGTGTCCACTCAGGCATCATTCATGCTTGTTCTGTAGGCAGTTCCTGTCAGAAGGAGGAGGCGCGGCAGGAGCGTCGGGGGGCGGAAGACGGTGCCTCAGTGCCTCTCTCCTTCTGACATTGTTAAAGAAAACACAACAAATTTGTAATTATGTAGATAATTACATGTAGATAATGTCCTCAAGTTCTGTATAACCACTTTTTCCTCTCTCTGTGTTTGTTTCTCGTTCGTTGTTGTGTGTGTGTTTGTGTGCATTTGTCTCTTTCAAACAGGTGCCGGTCCTCACCTCTGCAGTGCTGCCGTCTCCTGTAGCGCTGCATGGTTCTAAGCTAAGTTTCCTTTCCTTTTTCTGTTCTCTCAGATTTGTCCTCAGGTTTGAAGTGTCTGTGTTGTGCAGCTGGTCTGGTCTGTCTCTAGACAGTTCAGGCTTCACCCACTAGTTAAATGGTGGAGGCTCACAGCGACATACTCAACACACAAGTTTCTGAACTCTGCATGAGGGTTTCTCCGACGAAGTGAGGGCCGTGAGGCACAGCTCCCCGTCCCCCGGTGACCCTGCTAGGTCCACCTTCTTAGGGAAACCCTCTGCAGAGGAGCTGACAGAGCCAGGAACTTGTGAGTTGCGTGTGTCCACTCAGGCATCATTCATGCTTGTTCTGTAGGCAGTTCCTGTCAGAAGGAGGAGGCGCGGCAGGAGCGTCGGGGGGCGGAAGACGGTGCCTCAGTGCCTCTCTCCTTCTGACATTGTTAAAGAAAACACAACAAATTTGTAATTATGTAGGTAATTACATGTAGATAATGTCCTCAAGTTCTGTATAACCACTTTTTCCTCTCTCTGTGTTTGTTTCTCGTTCGTTGTTGTGTGTGTGTTTGTGTGCATTTGTCTCTTTCAAACAGGTGCCGGTCCTCACCTCTGCAGTGCTGCCGTCTCCTGTAGCGCTGCATGGTTCTAAGCTAAGTTTCCTTTCCTTTTTCTGTTCTCTCAGATTTGTCCTCAGGTTTGAAGTGTCTGTGTTGTGCAGCTGGTCTGGTCTGTCTCTAGACAGTTCAGGCTTCACCCACTAGTTAAATGGTGGAGGCTCACAGCGACATACTCAACACACAAGTTTCTGAACTCTGCATGAGGGTTTCTCCGACGAAGTGAGGGCCGTGAGGCACAGCTCCCCGTCCCCCGGTGACCCTGCTAGGTCCACCTTCTTAGGGAAACCCTCTGCAGAGGAGCTGACAGAGCCAGGAACTTGTGAGTTGCGTGTGTCCACTCAGGCATCATTCATGCTTGTTCTGTAGGCAGTTCCTGTCAGAAGGAGGAGGCGCGGCAGGAGCGTCGGGGGGCGGAAGACGGTGCCTCAGTGCCTCTCTCCTTCTGACATTGTTAAAGAAAACACAACAAATTTGTAATTATGTAGATAATTACATGTAGATAATGTCCTCAAGTTCTGTATAACCACTTTTTCCTCTCTCTGTGTTTGTTTCTCGTTCGTTGTTGTGTGTGTGTTTGTGTGCATTTGTCTCTTTCAAACAGGTGCCGGTCCTCACCTCTGCAGTGCTGCCGTCTCCTGTAGCGCTGCATGGTTCTAAGCTAAGTTTCCTTTCCTTTTTCTGTTCTCTCAGATTTGTCCTCAGGTTTGAAGTGTCTGTGTTGTGCAGCTGGTCTGGTCTGTCTCTAGACAGTTCAGGCTTCACCCACTAGTTAAATGGTGGAGGCTCACAGCGACATACTCAACACACAAGTTTCTGAACTCTGCATGAGGGTTTCTCCGACGAAGTGAGGGCCGTGAGGCACAGCTCCCCGTCCCCCGGTGACCCTGCTAGGTCCACCTTCTTAGGGAAACCCTCTGCAGAGGAGCTGACAGAGCCAGGAACTTGTGAGTTGCGTGTGTCCACTCAGGCATCATTCATGCTTGTTCTGTAGGCAGTTCCTGTCAGAAGGAGGAGGCGCGGCAGGAGCGTCGGGGGGCGGAAGACGGTGCCTCAGTGCCTCTCTCCTTCTGACATTGTTAAAGAAAACACAACAAATTTGTAATTATGTAGATAATTACATGTAGATAATGTCCTCAAGTTCTGTATAACCACTTTTTCCTCTCTCTGTGTTTGTTTCTCGTTCGTTGTTGTGTGTGTGTTTGTGTGCATTTGTCTCTTTCAAACAGGTGCCGGTCCTCACTTCTGCAGTGCTGCCGTCTCCTGTAGCGCTGCATGGTTCTAAGCTAAGTTTCCTTTCCTTTTTCTGTTCTCTCAGATTTGTCCTCAGGTTTGAAGTGTCTGTGTTGTGCAGCTGGTCTGGTCTGTCTCTAGACAGTTCAGGCTTCACCCACTAGTTAAATGGTGGAGGCTCACAGCGACATACTCAACACACAAGTTTCTGAACTCTGCATGAGGGTTTCTCCGACGAAGTGAGGGCCGTGAGGCACAGCTCCCCGTCCCCCGGTGACCCTGCTAGGTCCACCTTCTTAGGGAAACCCTCTGCAGAGGAGCTGACAGAGCCAGGAACTTGTGAGTTGCGTGTGTCCACTCAGGCATCATTCATGCTTGTTCTGTAGGCAGTTCCTGTCAGAAGGAGGAGGCGCGGCAGGAGCGTCGGGGGGCGGAAGACGGTGCCTCAGTGCCTCTCTCCTTCTGACATTGTTAAAGAAAACACAACAAATTTGTAATTATGTAGATAATTACATGTAGATAATGTCCTCAAGTTCTGTATAACCACTTTTTCCTCTCTCTGTGTTTGTTTCTCGTTCGTTGTTGTGTGTGTGTTTGTGTGCATTTGTCTCTTTCAAACAGGTGCCGGTCCTCACCTCTGCAGTGCTGCCGTCTCCTGTAGCGCTGCATGGTTCTAAGCTAAGTTTCCTTTCCTTTTTCTGTTCTCTCAGATTTGTCCTCAGGTTTGAAGTGTCTGTGTTGTGCAGCTGGTCTGGTCTGTCTCTAGACAGTTCAGGCTTCACCCACTAGTTAAATGGTGGAGGCTCACAGCGACATACTCAACACACAAGTTTCTGAACTCTGCATGAGGGTTTCTCCGACGAAGTGAGGGCCGTGAGGCACAGCTCCCCGTCCCCCGGTGACCCTGCTAGGTCCACCTTCTTAGGGAAACCCTCTGCAGAGGAGCTGACAGAGCCAGGAACTTGTGAGTTGCGTGTGTCCACTCAGGCATCATTCATGCTTGTTCTGTAGGCAGTTCCTGTCAGAAGGAGGAGGCGCGGCAGGAGCGTCGGGGGGCGGAAGACGGTGCCTCAGTGCCTCTCTCCTTCTGACATTGTTAAAGAAAACACAACAAATTTGTAATTATGTAGATAATTACATGTAGATAATGTCCTCAAGTTCTGTATAACCACTTTTTCCTCTCTCTGTGTTTGTTTCTCGTTCGTTGTTGTGTGTGTGTTTGTGTGCATTTGTCTCTTTCAAACAGGTGCCGGTCCTCACCTCTGCAGTGCTGCCGTCTCCTGTAGCGCTGCATGGTTCTAAGCTAAGTTTCCTTTCCTTTTTCTGTTCTCTCAGATTTGTCCTCAGGTTTGAAGTGTCTGTGTTGTGCAGCTGGTCTGGTCTGTCTCTAGACAGTTCAGGCTTCACCCACTAGTTAAATGGTGGAGGCTCACAGCGACATACTCAACACACAAGTTTCTGAACTCTGCATGAGGGTTTCTCCGACGAAGTGAGGGCCGTGAGGCACAGCTCCCCGTCCCCCGGTGACCCTGCTAGGTCCACCTTCTTAGGGAAACCCTCTGCAGAGGAGCTGACAGAGCCAGGAACTTGTGAGTTGCGTGTGTCCACTCAGGCATCATTCATGCTTGTTCTGTAGGCAGTTCCTGTCAGAAGGAGGAGGCGCGGCAGGAGCGTCGGGGGGCGGAAGACGGTGCCTCAGTGCCTCTCTCCTTCTGACATTGTTAAAGAAAACACAACAAATTTGTAATTATGTAGGTAATTACATGTAGATAATGTCCTCAAGTTCTGTATAACCACTTTTTCCTCTCTCTGTGTTTGTTTCTCGTTCGTTGTTGTGTGTGTGTTTGTGTGCATTTGTCTCTTTCAAACAGGTGCCGGTCCTCACCTCTGCAGTGCTGCCGTCTCCTGTAGCGCTGCATGGTTCTAAGCTAAGTTTCCTTTCCTTTTTCTGTTCTCTCAGATTTGTCCTCAGGTTTGAAGTGTCTGTGTTGTGCAGCTGGTCTGGTCTGTCTCTAGACAGTTCAGGCTTCACCCACTAGTTAAATGGTGGAGGCTCACAGCGACATACTCAACACACAAGTTTCTGAACTCTGCATGAGGGTTTCTCCGACGAAGTGAGGGCCGTGAGGCACAGCTCCCCGTCCCCCGGTGACCCTGCTAGGTCCACCTTCTTAGGGAAACCCTCTGCAGAGGAGCTGACAGAGCCAGGAACTTGTGAGTTGCGTGTGTCCACTCAGGCATCATTCATGCTTGTTCTGTAGGCAGTTCCTGTCAGAAGGAGGAGGCGCGGCAGGAGCGTCGGGGGGCGGAAGACGGTGCCTCAGTGCCTCTCTCCTTCTGACATTGTTAAAGAAAACACAACAAATTTGTAATTATGTAGGTAATTACATGTAGATAATGTCCTCAAGTTCTGTATAACCACTTTTTCCTCTCTCTGTGTTTGTTTCTCGTTCGTTGTTGTGTGTGTGTTTGTGTGCATTTGTCTCTTTCAAACAGGTGCCGGTCCTCACCTCTGCAGTGCTGCCGTCTCCTGTAGCGCTGCATGGTTCTAAGCTAAGTTTCCTTTCCTTTTTCTGTTCTCTCAGATTTGTCCTCAGGTTTGAAGTGTCTGTGTTGTGCAGCTGGTCTGGTCTGTCTCTAGACAGTTCAGGCTTCACCCACTAGTTAAATGGTGGAGGCTCACAGCGACATACTCAACACACAAGTTTCTGAACTCTGCATGAGGGTTTCTCCGACGAAGTGAGGGCCGTGAGGCACAGCTCCCCGTCCCCCGGTGACCCTGCTAGGTCCACCTTCTTAGGGAAACCCTCTGCAGAGGAGCTGACAGAGCCAGGAACTTGTGAGTTGCGTGTGTCCACTCAGGCATCATTCATGCTTGTTCTGTAGGCAGTTCCTGTCAGAAGGAGGAGGCGCGGCAGGAGCGTCGGGGGGCGGAAGACGGTGCCTCAGTGCCTCTCTCCTTCTGACATTGTTAAAGAAAACACAACAAATTTGTAATTATGTAGATAATTACATGTAGATAATGTCCTCAAGTTCTGTATAACCACTTTTTCCTCTCTCTGTGTTTGTTTCTCGTTCGTTGTTGTGTGTGTGTTTGCGTGCATTTGTCTCTTTCAAACAGGTGCCGGTCCTCACCTCTGCAGTGCTGCCGTCTCCTGTAGCGCTGCATGGTTCTAAGCTAAGTTTCCTTTCCTTTTTCTGTTCTCTCAGATTTGTCCTCAGGTTTGAAGTGTCTGTGTTGTGCAGCTGGTCTGGTCTGTCTCTAGACAGTTCAGGCTTCACCCACTAGTTAAATGGTGGAGGCTCACAGCGACATACTCAACACACAAGTTTCTGAACTCTGCATGAGGGTTTCTCCGACGAAGTGAGGGCCGTGAGGCACAGCTCCCCGTCCCCCGGTGACCCTGCTAGGTCCACCTTCTTAGGGAAACCCTCTGCAGAGGAGCTGACAGAGCCAGGAACTTGTGAGTTGCGTGTGTCCACTCAGGCATCATTCATGCTTGTTCTGTAGGCAGTTCCTGTCAGAAGGAGGAGGCGCGGCAGGAGCGTCGGGGGGCGGAAGACGGTGCCTCAGTGCCTCTCTCCTTCTGACATTGTTAAAGAAAACACAACAAATTTGTAATTATGTAGATAATTACATGTAGATAATGTCCTCAAGTTCTGTATAACCACTTTTTCCTCTCTCTGTGTTTGTTTCTCGTTCGTTGTTGTGTGTGTGTTTGTGTGCATTTGTCTCTTTCAAACAGGTGCCGGTCCTCACCTCTGCAGTGCTGCCGTCTCCTGTAGCGCTGCATGGTTCTAAGCTAAGTTTCCTTTCCTTTTTCTGTTCTCTCAGATTTGTCCTCAGGTTTGAAGTGTCTGTCTTGTGCAGCTGGTCTGGTCTGTCTCTAGACAGTTCAGGCTTCACCCACTAGTTAAATGGTGGAGGCTCACAGCGACATACTCAACACACAAGTTTCTGAACTCTGCATGAGGGTTTCTCCGACGAAGTGAGGGCCGTGAGGCACAGCTCCCCGTCCCCCGGTGACCCTGCTAGGTCCACCTTCTTAGGGAAACCCTCTGCAGAGGAGCTGACAGAGCCAGGAACTTGTGAGTTGCGTGTGTCCACTCAGGCATCATTCATGCTTGTTCTGTAGGCAGTTCCTGTCAGAAGGAGGAGGCGCGGCAGGAGCGTCGGGGGGCGGAAGACGGTGCCTCAGTGCCTCTCTCCTTCTGACATTGTTAAAGAAAACACAACAAATTTGTAATTATGTAGATAATTACATGTAGATAATGTCCTCAAGTTCTGTATAACCACTTTTTCCTCTCTCTGTGTTTGTTTCTCGTTCGTTGTTGTGTGTGTGTTTGTGTGCATTTGTCTCTTTCAAACAGGTGCCGGTCCTCACCTCTGCAGTGCTGCCGTCTCCTGTAGCGCTGCATGGTTCTAAGCTAAGTTTCCTTTCCTTTTTCTGTTCTCTCAGATTTGTCCTCAGGTTTGAAGTGTCTGTGTTGTGCAGCTGGTCTGGTCTGTCTCTAGACAGTTCAGGCTTCACCCACTAGTTAAATGGTGGAGGCTCACAGCGACATACTCAACACACAAGTTTCTGAACTCTGCATGAGGGTTTCTCCGACGAAGTGAGGGCCGTGAGGCACAGCTCCCCGTCCCCCGGTGACCCTGCTAGGTCCACCTTCTTAGGGAAACCCTCTGCAGAGGAGCTGACAGAGCCAGGAACTTGTGAGTTGCGTGTGTCCACTCAGGCATCATTCATGCTTGTTCTGTAGGCAGTTCCTGTCAGAAGGAGGAGGCGCGGCAGGAGCGTCGGGGGGCGGAAGACGGTGCCTCAGTGCCTCTCTCCTTCTGACATTGTTAAAGAAAACACAACAAATTTGTAATTATGTAGATAATTACATGTAGATAATGTCCTCAAGTTCTGTATAACCACTTTTTCCTCTCTCTGTGTTTGTTTCTCGTTCGTTGTTGTGTGTGTGTTTGCGTGCATTTGTCTCTTTCAAACAGGTGCCGGTCCTCACCTCTGCAGTGCTGCCGTCTCCTGTAGCGCTGCATGGTTCTAAGCTAAGTTTCCTTTCCTTTTTCTGTTCTCTCAGATTTGTCCTCAGGTTTGAAGTGTCTGTGTTGTGCAGCTGGTCTGGTCTGTCTCTAGACAGTTCAGGCTTCACCCACTAGTTAAATGGTGGAGGCTCACAGCGACATACTCAACACACAAGTTTCTGAACTCTGCATGAGGGTTTCTCCGACGAAGTGAGGGCCGTGAGGCACAGCTCCCCGTCCCCCGGTGACCCTGCTAGGTCCGACTTCTTAGGGAAACCCTCTGCAGAGGAGCTGACAGAGCCAGGAACTTGTGAGTTGCGTGTGTCCACTCAGGCATCATTCATGCTTGTTCTGTAGGCAGTTCCTGTCAGAAGGAGGAGGCGCGGCAGGAGCGTCGGGGGGCGGAAGACGGTGCCTCAGTGCCTCTCTCCTTCTGACATTGTTAAAGAAAACACAACAAATTTGTAATTATGTAGATAATTACATGTAGATAATGTCCTCAAGTTCTGTATAACCACTTTTTCCTCTCTCTGTGTTTGTTTCTCGTTCGTTGTTGTGTGTGTGTTTGTGTGCATTTGTCTCTTTCAAACAGGTGCCGGTCCTCACCTCTGCAGTGCTGCCGTCTCCTGTAGCGCTGCATGGTTCTAAGCTAAGTTTCCTTTCCTTTTTCTGTTCTCTCAGATTTGTCCTCAGGTTTGAAGTGTCTGTCTTGTGCAGCTGGTCTGGTCTGTCTCTAGACAGTTCAGGCTTCACCCACTAGTTAAATGGTGGAGGCTCACAGCGACATACTCAACACACAAGTTTCTGAACTCTGCATGAGGGTTTCTCCGACGAAGTGAGGGCCGTGAGGCACAGCTCCCCGTCCCCCGGTGACCCTGCTAGGTCCACCTTCTTAGGGAAACCCTCTGCAGAGGAGCTGACAGAGCCAGGAACTTGTGAGTTGCGTGTGTCCACTCAGGCATCATTCATGCTTGTTCTGTAGGCAGTTCCTGTCAGAAGGAGGAGGCGCGGCAGGAGCGTCGGGGGGCGGAAGACGGTGCCTCAGTGCCTCTCTCCTTCTGACATTGTTAAAGAAAACACAACAAATTTGTAATTATGTAGATAATTACATGTAGATAATGTCCTCAAGTTCTGTATAACCACTTTTTCCTCTCTCTGTGTTTGTTTCTCGTTCGTTGTTGTGTGTGTGTTTGTGTGCATTTGTCTCTTTCAAACAGGTGCCGGTCCTCACCTCTGCAGTGCTGCCGTCTCCTGTAGCGCTGCATGGTTCTAAGCTAAGTTTCCTTTCCTTTTTCTGTTCTCTCAGATTTGTCCTCAGGTTTGAAGTGTCTGTGTTGTGCAGCTGGTCTGGTCTGTCTCTAGACAGTTCAGGCTTCACCCACTAGTTAAATGGTGGAGGCTCACAGCGACATACTCAACACACAAGTTTCTGAACTCTGCATGAGGGTTTCTCCGACGAAGTGAGGGCCGTGAGGCACAGCTCCCCGTCCCCCGGTGACCCTGCTAGGTCCACCTTCTTAGGGAAACCCTCTGCAGAGGAGCTGACAGAGCCAGGAACTTGTGAGTTGCGTGTGTCCACTCAGGCATCATTCATGCTTGTTCTGTAGGCAGTTCCTGTCAGAAGGAGGAGGCGCGGCAGGAGCGTCGGGGGGCGGAAGACGGTGCCTCAGTGCCTCTCTCCTTCTGACATTGTTAAAGAAAACACAACAAATTTGTAATTATGTAGATAATTACATGTAGATAATGTCCTCAAGTTCTGTATAACCACTTTTTCCTCTCTCTGTGTTTGTTTCTCGTTCGTTGTTGTGTGTGTGTTTGTGTGCATTTGTCTCTTTCAAACAGGTGCCGGTCCTCACCTCTGCAGTGCTGCCGTCTCCTGTAGCGCTGCATGGTTCTAAGCTAAGTTTCCTTTCCTTTTTCTGTTCTCTCAGATTTGTCCTCAGGTTTGAAGTGTCTGTGTTGTGCAGCTGGTCTGGTCTGTCTCTAGACAGTTCAGGCTTCACCCACTAGTTAAATGGTGGAGGCTCACAGCGACATACTCAACACACAAGTTTCTGAACTCTGCATGAGGGTTTCTCCGACGAAGTGAGGGCCGTGAGGCACAGCTCCCCGTCCCCCGGTGACCCTGCTAGGTCCACCTTCTTAGGGAAACCCTCTGCAGAGGAGCTGACAGAGCCAGGAACTTGTGAGTTGCGTGTGTCCACTCAGGCATCATTCATGCTTGTTCTGTAGGCAGTTCCTGTCAGAAGGAGGAGGCGCGGCAGGAGCGTCGGGGGGCGGAAGACGGTGCCTCAGTGCCTCTCTCCTTCTGACATTGTTAAAGAAAACACAACAAATTTGTAATTATGTAGGTAATTACATGTAGATAATGTCCTCAAGTTCTGTATAACCACTTTTTCCTCTCTCTGTGTTTGTTTCTCGTTCGTTGTTGTGTGTGTGTTTGTGTGCATTTGTCTCTTTCAAACAGGTGCCGGTCCTCACCTCTGCAGTGCTGCCGTCTCCTGTAGCGCTGCATGGTTCTAAGCTAAGTTTCCTTTCCTTTTTCTGTTCTCTCAGATTTGTCCTCAGGTTTGAAGTGTCTGTGTTGTGCAGCTGGTCTGGTCTGTCTCTAGACAGTTCAGGCTTCACCCACTAGTTAAATGGTGGAGGCTCACAGCGACATACTCAACACACAAGTTTCTGAACTCTGCATGAGGGTTTCTCCGACGAAGTGAGGGCCGTGAGGCACAGCTCCCCGTCCCCCGGTGACCCTGCTAGGTCCACCTTCTTAGGGAAACCCTCTGCAGAGGAGCTGACAGAGCCAGGAACTTGTGAGTTGCGTGTGTCCACTCAGGCATCATTCATGCTTGTTCTGTAGGCAGTTCCTGTCAGAAGGAGGAGGCGCGGCAGGAGCGTCGGGGGGCGGAAGACGGTGCCTCAGTGCCTCTCTCCTTCTGACATTGTTAAAGAAAACACAACAAATTTGTAATTATGTAGATAATTACATGTAGATAATGTCCTCAAGTTCTGTATAACCACTTTTTCCTCTCTCTGTGTTTGTTTCTCGTTCGTTGTTGTGTGTGTGTTTGTGTGCATTTGTCTCTTTCAAACAGGTGCCGGTCCTCACCTCTGCAGTGCTGCCGTCTCCTGTAGCGCTGCATGGTTCTAAGCTAAGTTTCCTTTCCTTTTTCTGTTCTCTCAGATTTGTCCTCAGGTTTGAAGTGTCTGTGTTGTGCAGCTGGTCTGGTCTGTCTCTAGACAGTTCAGGCTTCACCCACTAGTTAAATGGTGGAGGCTCACAGCGACATACTCAACACACAAGTTTCTGAACTCTGCATGAGGGTTTCTCCGACGAAGTGAGGGCCGTGAGGCACAGCTCCCCGTCCCCCGGTGACCCTGCTAGGTCCACCTTCTTAGGGAAACCCTCTGCAGAGGAGCTGACAGAGCCAGGAACTTGTGAGTTGCGTGTGTCCACTCAGGCATCATTCATGCTTGTTCTGTAGGCAGTTCCTGTCAGAAGGAGGAGGCGCGGCAGGAGCGTCGGGGGGCGGAAGACGGTGCCTCAGTGCCTCTCTCCTTCTGACATTGTTAAAGAAAACACAACAAATTTGTAATTATGTAGATAATTACATGTAGATAATGTCCTCAAGTTCTGTATAACCACTTTTTCCTCTCTCTGTGTTTGTTTCTCGTTCGTTGTTGTGTGTGTGTTTGTGTGCATTTGTCTCTTTCAAACAGGTGCCGGTCCTCACCTCTGCAGTGCTGCCGTCTCCTGTAGCGCTGCATGGTTCTAAGCTAAGTTTCCTTTCCTTTTTCTGTTCTCTCAGATTTGTCCTCAGGTTTGAAGTGTCTGTGTTGTGCAGCTGGTCTGGTCTGTCTCTAGACAGTTCAGGCTTCACCCACTAGTTAAATGGTGGAGGCTCACAGCGACATACTCAACACACAAGTTTCTGAACTCTGCATGAGGGTTTCTCCGACGAAGTGAGGGCCGTGAGGCACAGCTCCCCGTCCCCCGGTGACCCTGCTAGGTCCACCTTCTTAGGGAAACCCTCTGCAGAGGAGCTGACAGAGCCAGGAACTTGTGAGTTGCGTGTGTCCACTCAGGCATCATTCATGCTTGTTCTGTTTGCAGTTCCTGTCAGAAGGAGGAGGCGCGGCAGGAGCGTCGGGGGGCGGAAGACGGTGCCTCAGTGCCTCTCTCCTTCTGACATTGTTAAAGAAAACACAACAAATTTGTAATTATGTAGGTAATTACATGTAGATAATGTCCTCAAGTTCTGTATAACCACTTTTTCCTCTCTCTGTGTTTGTTTCTCGTTCGTTGTTGTGTGTGTGTTTGTGTGCATTTGTCTCTTTCAAACAGGTGCCGGTCCTCACCTCTGCAGTGCTGCCGTCTCCTGTAGCGCTGCATGGTTCTAAGCTAAGTTTCCTTTCCTTTTTCTGTTCTCTCAGATTTGTCCTCAGGTTTGAAGTGTCTGTGTTGTGCAGCTGGTCTGGTCTGTCTCTAGACAGTTCAGGCTTCACCTACTAGTTAAATGGTGGAGGCTCACAGCGACATACTCAACACACAAGTTTCTGAACTCTGCATGAGGGTTTCTCCGACGAAGTGAGGGCCGTGAGGCACAGCTCCCCGTCCCCCGGTGACCCTGCTAGGTCCACCTTCTTAGGGAAACCCTCTGCAGAGGAGCTGACAGAGCCAGGAACTTGTGAGTTGCGTGTGTCCACTCAGGCATCATTCATGCTTGTTCTGTAGGCAGTTCCTGTCAGAAGGAGGAGGCGCGGCAGGAGCGTCGGGGGGCGGAAGACGGTGCCTCAGTGCCTCTCTCCTTCTGACATTGTTAAAGAAAACACAACAAATTTGTAATTATGTAGGTAATTACATGTAGATAATGTCCTCAAGTTCTGTATAACCACTTTTTCCTCTCTCTGTGTTTGTTTCTCGTTCGTTGTTGTGTGTGTGTTTGTGTGCATTTGTCTCTTTCAAACAGGTGCCGGTCCTCACCTCTGCAGTGCTGCCGTCTCCTGTAGCGCTGCATGGTTCTAAGCTAAGTTTCCTTTCCTTTTTCTGTTCTCTCAGATTTGTCCTCAGGTTTGAAGTGTCTGTGTTGTGCAGCTGGTCTGGTCTGTCTCTAGACAGTTCAGGCTTCACCCACTAGTTAAATGGTGGAGGCTCACAGCGACATACTCAACACACAAGTTTCTGAACTCTGCATGAGGGTTTCTCCGACGAAGTGAGGGCCGTGAGGCACAGCTCCCCGTCCCCCGGTGACCCTGCTAGGTCCACCTTCTTAGGGAAACCCTCTGCAGAGGAGCTGACAGAGCCAGGAACTTGTGAGTTGCGTGTGTCCACTCAGGCATCATTCATGCTTGTTCTGTAGGCAGTTCCTGTCAGAAGGAGGAGGCGCGGCAGGAGCGTCGGGGGGCGGAAGACGGTGCCTCAGTGCCTCTCTCCTTCTGACATTGTTAAAGAAAACACAACAAATTTGTAATTATGTAGATAATTACATGTAGATAATGTCCTCAAGTTCTGTATAACCACTTTTTCCTCTCTCTGTGTTTGTTTCTCGTTCGTTGTTGTGTGTGTGTTTGTGTGCATTTGTCTCTTTCAAACAGGTGCCGGTCCTCACCTCTGCAGTGCTGCCGTCTCCTGTAGCGCTGCATGGTTCTAAGCTAAGTTTCCTTTCCTTTTTCTGTTCTCTCAGATTTGTCCTCAGGTTTGAAGTGTCTGTGTTGTGCAGCTGGTCTGGTCTGTCTCTAGACAGTTCAGGCTTCACCCACTAGTTAAATGGTGGAGGCTCACAGCGACATACTCAACACACAAGTTTCTGAACTCTGCATGAGGGTTTCTCCGACGAAGTGAGGGCCGTGAGGCACAGCTCCCCGTCCCCCGGTGACCCTGCTAGGTCCACCTTCTTAGGGAAACCCTCTGCAGAGGAGCTGACAGAGCCAGGAACTTGTGAGTTGCGTGTGTCCACTCAGGCATCATTCATGCTTGTTCTGTAGGCAGTTCCTGTCAGAAGGAGGAGGCGCGGCAGGAGCGTCGGGGGGCGGAAGACGGTGCCTCAGTGCCTCTCTCCTTCTGACATTGTTAAAGAAAACACAACAAATTTGTAATTATGTAGATAATTACATGTAGATAATGTCCTCAAGTTCTGTATAACCACTTTTTCCTCTCTCTGTGTTTGTTTCTCGTTCGTTGTTGTGTGTGTGTTTGTGTGCATTTGTCTCTTTCAAACAGGTGCCGGTCCTCACCTCTGCAGTGCTGCCGTCTCCTGTAGCGCTGCATGGTTCTAAGCTAAGTTTCCTTTCCTTTTTCTGTTCTCTCAGATTTGTCCTCAGGTTTGAAGTGTCTGTGTTGTGCAGCTGGTCTGGTCTGTCTCTAGACAGTTCAGGCTTCACCCACTAGTTAAATGGTGGAGGCTCACAGCGACATACTCAACACACAAGTTTCTGAACTCTGCATGAGGGTTTCTCCGACGAAGTGAGGGCCGTGAGGCACAGCTCCCCGTCCCCCGGTGACCCTGCTAGGTCCACCTTCTTAGGGAAACCCTCTGCAGAGGAGCTGACAGAGCCAGGAACTTGTGAGTTGCGTGTGTCCACTCAGGCATCATTCATGCTTGTTCTGTAGGCAGTTCCTGTCAGAAGGAGGAGGCGCGGCAGGAGCGTCGGGGGGCGGAAGACGGTGCCTCAGTGCCTCTCTCCTTCTGACATTGTTAAAGAAAACACAACAAATTTGTAATTATGTAGATAATTACATGTAGATAATGTCCTCAAGTTCTGTATAACCACTTTTTCCTCTCTCTGTGTTTGTTTCTCGTTCGTTGTTGTGTGTGTGTTTGTGTGCATTTGTCTCTTTCAAACAGGTGCCGGTCCTCACCTCTGCAGTGCTGCCGTCTCCTGTAGCGCTGCATGGTTCTAAGCTAAGTTTCCTTTCCTTTTTCTGTTCTCTCAGATTTGTCCTCAGGTTTGAAGTGTCTGTGTTGTGCAGCTGGTCTGGTCTGTCTCTAGACAGTTCAGGCTTCACCCACTAGTTAAATGGTGGAGGCTCACAGCGACATACTCAACACACAAGTTTCTGAACTCTGCATGAGGGTTTCTCCGACGAAGTGAGGGCCGTGAGGCACAGCTCCCCGTCCCCCGGTGACCCTGCTAGGTCCACCTTCTTAGGGAAACCCTCTGCAGAGGAGCTGACAGAGCCAGGAACTTGTGAGTTGCGTGTGTCCACTCAGGCATCATTCATGCTTGTTCTGTAGGCAGTTCCTGTCAGAAGGAGGAGGCGCGGCAGGAGCGTCGGGGGGCGGAAGACGGTGCCTCAGTGCCTCTCTCCTTCTGACATTGTTAAAGAAAACACAACAAATTTGTAATTATGTAGGTAATTACATGTAGATAATGTCCTCAAGTTCTGTATAACCACTTTTTCCTCTCTCTGTGTTTGTTTCTCGTTCGTTGTTGTGTGTGTGTTTGTGTGCATTTGTCTCTTTCAAACAGGTGCCGGTCCTCACCTCTGCAGTGCTGCCGTCTCCTGTAGCGCTGCATGGTTCTAAGCTAAGTTTCCTTTCCTTTTTCTGTTCTCTCAGATTTGTCCTCAGGTTTGAAGTGTCTGTGTTGTGCAGCTGGTCTGGTCTGTCTCTAGACAGTTCAGGCTTCACCCACTAGTTAAATGGTGGAGGCTCACAGCGACATACTCAACACACAAGTTTCTGAACTCTGCATGAGGGTTTCTCCGACGAAGTGAGGGCCGTGAGGCACAGCTCCCCGTCCCCCGGTGACCCTGCTAGGTCCACCTTCTTAGGGAAACCCTCTGCAGAGGAGCTGACAGAGCCAGGAACTTGTGAGTTGCGTGTGTCCACTCAGGCATCATTCATGCTTGTTCTGTAGGCAGTTCCTGTCAGAAGGAGGAGGCGCGGCAGGAGCGTCGGGGGGCGGAAGACGGTGCCTCAGTGCCTCTCTCCTTCTGACATTGTTAAAGAAAACACAACAAATTTGTAATTATGTAGATAATTACATGTAGATAATGTCCTCAAGTTCTGTATAACCACTTTTTCCTCTCTCTGTGTTTGTTTCTCGTTCGTTGTTGTGTGTGTGTTTGTGTGCATTTGTCTCTTTCAAACAGGTGCCGGTCCTCACCTCTGCAGTGCTGCCGTCTCCTGTAGCGCTGCATGGTTCTAAGCTAAGTTTCCTTTCCTTTTTCTGTTCTCTCAGATTTGTCCTCAGGTTTGAAGTGTCTGTGTTGTGCAGCTGGTCTGGTCTGTCTCTAGACAGTTCAGGCTTCACCCACTAGTTAAATGGTGGAGGCTCACAGCGACATACTCAACACACAAGTTTCTGAACTCTGCATGAGGGTTTCTCCGACGAAGTGAGGGCCGTGAGGCACAGCTCCCCGTCCCCCGGTGACCCTGCTAGGTCCACCTTCTTAGGGAAACCCTCTGCAGAGGAGCTGACAGAGCCAGGAACTTGTGAGTTGCGTGTGTCCACTCAGGCATCATTCATGCTTGTTCTGTAGGCAGTTCCTGTCAGAAGGAGGAGGCGCGGCAGGAGCGTCGGGGGGCGGAAGACGGTGCCTCAGTGCCTCTCTCCTTCTGACATTGTTAAAGAAAACACAACAAATTTGTAATTATGTAGATAATTACATGTAGATAATGTCCTCAAGTTCTGTATAACCACTTTTTCCTCTCTCTGTGTTTGTTTCTCGTTCGTTGTTGTGTGTGTGTTTGTGTGCATTTGTCTCTTTCAAACAGGTGCCGGTCCTCACCTCTGCAGTGCTGCCGTCTCCTGTAGCGCTGCATGGTTCTAAGCTAAGTTTCCTTTCCTTTTTCTGTTCTCTCAGATTTGTCCTCAGGTTTGAAGTGTCTGTGTTGTGCAGCTGGTCTGGTCTGTCTCTAGACAGTTCAGGCTTCACCCACTAGTTAAATGGTGGAGGCTCACAGCGACATACTCAACACACAAGTTTCTGAACTCTGCATGAGGGTTTCTCCGACGAAGTGAGGGCCGTGAGGCACAGCTCCCCGTCCCCCGGTGACCCTGCTAGGTCCACCTTCTTAGGGAAACCCTCTGTAGAGGAGCTGACAGAGCCAGGAACTTGTGAGTTGCGTGTGTCCACTCAGGCATCATTCATGCTTGTTCTGTAGGCAGTTCCTGTCAGAAGGAGGAGGCGCGGCAGGAGCGTCGGGGGGCGGAAGACGGTGCCTCAGTGCCTCTCTCCTTCTGACATTGTTAAAGAAAACACAACAAATTTGTAATTATGTAGCTAATTACATGTAGATAATGTCCTCAAGTTCTGTATAACCACTTTTTCCTCTCTCTGTGTTTGTTTCTCGTTCGTTGTTGTGTGTGTGTTTGTGTGCATTTGTCTCTTTCAAACAGGTGCCGGTCCTCACCTCTGCAGTGCTGCCGTCTCCTGTAGCGCTGCATGGTTCTAAGCTAAGTTTCCTTTCCTTTTTCTGTTCTCTCAGATTTGTCCTCAGGTTTGAAGTGTCTGTGTTGTGCAGCTGGTCTGGTCTGTCTCTAGACAGTTCAGGCTTCACCCACTAGTTAAATGGTGGAGGCTCACAGCGACATACTCAACACACAAGTTTCTGAACTCTGCATGAGGGTTTCTCCGACGAAGTGAGGGCCGTGAGGCACAGCTCCCCGTCCCCCGGTGACCCTGCTAGGTCCACCTTCTTAGGGAAACCCTCTGCAGAGGAGCTGACAGAGCCAGGAACTTGTGAGTTGCGTGTGTCCACTCAGGCATCATTCATGCTTGTTCTGTAGGCAGTTCCTGTCAGAAGGAGGAGGCGCGGCAGGAGCGTCGGGGGGCGGAAGACGGTGCCTCAGTGCCTCTCTCCTTCTGACATTGTTAAAGAAAACACAACAAATTTGTAATTATGTAGCTAATTACATGTAGATAATGTCCTCAAGTTCTGTATAACCACTTTTTCCTCTCTCTGTGTTTGTTTCTCGTTCGTTGTTGTGTGTGTGTTTGTGTGCATTTGTCTCTTTCAAACAGGTGCCGGTCCTCACCTCTGCAGTGCTGCCGTCTCCTGTAGCGCTGCATGGTTCTAAGCTAAGTTTCCTTTCCTTTTTCTGTTCTCTCAGATTTGTCCTCAGGTTTGAAGTGTCTGTGTTGTGCAGCTGGTCTGGTCTGTCTCTAGACAGTTCAGGCTTCACCCACTAGTTAAATGGTGGAGGCTCACAGCGACATACTCAACACACAAGTTTCTGAACTCTGCATGAGGGTTTCTCCGACGAAGTGAGGGCCGTGAGGCACAGCTCCCCGTCCCCCGGTGACCCTGCTAGGTCCACCTTCTTAGGGAAACCCTCTGCAGAGGAGCTGACAGAGCCAGGAACTTGTGAGTTGCGTGTGTCCACTCAGGCATCATTCATGCTTGTTCTGTAGGCAGTTCCTGTCAGAAGGAGGAGGCGCGGCAGGAGCGTCGGGGGGCGGAAGACGGTGCCTCAGTGCCTCTCTCCTTCTGACATTGTTAAAGAAAACACAACAAATTTGTAATTATGTAGATAATTACATGTAGATAATGTCCTCAAGTTCTGTATAACCACTTTTTCCTCTCTCTGTGTTTGTTTCTCGTTCGTTGTTGTGTGTGTGTTTGTGTGCATTTGTCTCTTTCAAACAGGTGCCGGTCCTCACCTCTGCAGTGCTGCCGTCTCCTGTAGCGCTGCATGGTTCTAAGCTAAGTTTCCTTTCCTTTTTCTGTTCTCTCAGATTTGTCCTCAGGTTTGAAGTGTCTGTGTTGTGCAGCTGGTCTGGTCTGTCTCTAGACAGTTCAGGCTTCACCCACTAGTTAAATGGTGGAGGCTCACAGCGACATACTCAACACACAAGTTTCTGAACTCTGCATGAGGGTTTCTCCGACGAAGTGAGGGCCGTGAGGCACAGCTCCCCGTCCCCCGGTGACCCTGCTAGGTCCACCTTCTTAGGGAAACCCTCTGCAGAGGAGCTGACAGAGCCAGGAACTTGTGAGTTGCGTGTGTCCACTCAGGCATCATTCATGCTTGTTCTGTAGGCAGTTCCTGTCAGAAGGAGGAGGCGCGGCAGGAGCGTCGGGGGGCGGAAGACGGTGCCTCAGTGCCTCTCTCCTTCTGACATTGTTAAAGAAAACACAACAAATTTGTAATTATGTAGCTAATTACATGTAGATAATGTCCTCAAGTTCTGTATAACCACTTTTTCCTCTCTCTGTGTTTGTTTCTCGTTCGTTGTTGTGTGTGTGTTTGTGTGCATTTGTCTCTTTCAAACAGGTGCCGGTCCTCACCTCTGCAGTGCTGCCGTCTCCTGTAGCGCTGCATGGTTCTAAGCTAAGTTTCCTTTCCTTTTTCTGTTCTCTCAGATTTGTCCTCAGGTTTGAAGTGTCTGTGTTGTGCAGCTGGTCTGGTCTGTCTCTAGACAGTTCAGGCTTCACCCACTAGTTAAATGGTGGAGGCTCACAGCGACATACTCAACACACAAGTTTCTGAACTCTGCATGAGGGTTTCTCCGACGAAGTGAGGGCCGTGAGGCACAGCTCCCCGTCCCCCGGTGACCCTGCTAGGTCCACCTTCTTAGGGAAACCCTCTGCAGAGGAGCTGACAGAGCCAGGAACTTGTGAGTTGCGTGTGTCCACTCAGGCATCATTCATGCTTGTTCTGTAGGCAGTTCCTGTCAGAAGGAGGAGGCGCGGCAGGAGCGTCGGGGGGCGGAAGACGGTGCCTCAGTGCCTCTCTCCTTCTGACATTGTTAAAGAAAACACAACAAATTTGTAATTATGTAGATAATTACATGTAGATAATGTCCTCAAGTTCTGTATAACCACTTTTTCCTCACTCTGTGTTTGTTTCTCGTTCGTTGTTGTGTGTGTGTTTGTGTGCATTTGTCTCTTTCAAACAGGTGCCGGTCCTCACCTCTGCAGTGCTGCCGTCTCCTGTAGCGCTGCATGGTTCTAAGCTAAGTTTCCTTTCCTTTTTCTGTTCTCTCAGATTTGTCCTCAGGTTTGAAGTGTCTGTGTTGTGCAGCTGGTCTGGTCTGTCTCTAGACAGTTCAGGCTTCACCCACTAGTTAAATGGTGGAGGCTCACAGCGACATACTCAACACACAAGTTTCTGAACTCTGCATGAGGGTTTCTCCGACGAAGTGAGGGCCGTGAGGCACAGCTCCCCATCCCCCGGTGACCCTGCTAGGTCCACCTTCTTAGGGAAACCCTCTGCAGAGGAGCTGACAGAGCCAGGAACTTGTGAGTTGCGTGTGTCCACTCAGGCATCATTCATGCTTGTTCTGTAGGCAGTTCCTGTCAGAAGGAGGAGGCGCGGCAGGAGCGTCGGGGGGCGGAAGACGGTGCCTCAGTGCCTCTCTCCTTCTGACATTGTTAAAGAAAACACAACAAATTTGTAATTATGTAGATAATTACATGTAGATAATGTCCTCAAGTTCTGTATAACCACTTTTTCCTCTCTCTGTGTTTGTTTCTCGTTCGTTGTTGTGTGTGTGTTTGTGTGCATTTGTCTCTTTCAAACAGGTGCCGGTCCTCACCTCTGCAGTGCTGCCGTCTCCTGTAGCGCTGCATGGTTCTAAGCTAAGTTTCCTTTCCTTTTTCTGTTCTCTCAGATTTGTCCTCAGGTTTGAAGTGTCTGTGTTGTGCAGCTGGTCTGGTCTGTCTCTAGACAGTTCAGGCTTCACCCACTAGTTAAATGGTGGAGGCTCACAGCGACATACTCAACACACAAGTTTCTGAACTCTGCATGAGGGTTTCTCCGACGAAGTGAGGGCCGTGAGGCACAGCTCCCCGTCCCCCGGTGACCCTGCTAGGTCCACCTTCTTAGGGAAACCCTCTGCAGAGGAGCTGACAGAGCCAGGAACTTGTGAGTTGCGTGTGTCCACTCAGGCATCATTCATGCTTGTTCTGTAGGCAGTTCCTGTCAGAAGGAGGAGGCGCGGCAGGAGCGTCGGGGGGCGGAAGACGGTGCCTCAGTGCCTCTCTCCTTCTGACATTGTTAAAGAAAACACAACAAATTTGTAATTATGTAGATAATTACATGTAGATAATGTCCTCAAGTTCTGTATAACCACTTTTTCCTCTCTCTGTGTTTGTTTCTCGTTCGTTGTTGTGTGTGTGTTTGTGTGCATTTGTCTCTTTCAAACAGGTGCCGGTCCTCACCTCTGCAGTGCTGCCGTCTCCTGTAGCGCTGCATGGTTCTAAGCTAAGTTTCCTTTCCTTTTTCTGTTCTCTCAGATTTGTCCTCAGGTTTGAAGTGTCTGTGTTGTGCAGCTGGTCTGGTCTGTCTCTAGACAGTTCAGGCTTCACCCACTAGTTAAATGGTGGAGGCTCACAGCGACATACTCAACACACAAGTTTCTGAACTCTGCATGAGGGTTTCTCCGACGAAGTGAGGGCCGTGAGGCACAGCTCCCCGTCCCCCGGTGACCCTGCTAGGTCCACCTTCTTAGGGAAACCCTCTGCAGAGGAGCTGACAGAGCCAGGAACTTGTGAGTTGCGTGTGTCCACTCAGGCATCATTCATGCTTGTTCTGTAGGCAGTTCCTGTCAGAAGGAGGAGGCGCGGCAGGAGCGTCGGGGGGCGGAAGACGGTGCCTCAGTGCCTCTCTCCTTCTGACATTGTTAAAGAAAACACAACAAATTTGTAATTATGTAGATAATTACATGTAGATAATGTCCTCAAGTTCTGTATAACCACTTTTTCCTCTCTCTGTGTTTGTTTCTCGTTCGTTGTTGTGTGTGTGTTTGTGTGCATTTGTCTCTTTCAAACAGGTGCCGGTCCTCACCTCTGCAGTGCTGCCGTCTCCTGTAGCGCTGCATGGTTCTAAGCTAAGTTTCCTTTCCTTTTTCTGTTCTCTCAGATTTGTCCTCAGGTTTGAAGTGTCTGTGTTGTGCAGCTGGTCTGGTCTGTCTCTAGACAGTTCAGGCTTCACCCACTAGTTAAATGGTGGAGGCTCACAGCGACATACTCAACACACAAGTTTCTGAACTCTGCATGAGGGTTTCTCCGACGAAGTGAGGGCCGTGAGGCACAGCTCCCCGTCCCCCGGTGACCCTGCTAGGTCCACCTTCTTAGGGAAACCCTCTGCAGAGGAGCTGACAGAGCCAGGAACTTGTGAGTTGCGTGTGTCCACTCAGGCATCATTCATGCTTGTTCTGTAGGCAGTTCCTGTCAGAAGGAGGAGGCGCGGCAGGAGCGTCGGGGGGCGGAAGACGGTGCCTCAGTGCCTCTCTCCTTCTGACATTGTTAAAGAAAACACAACAAATTTGTAATTATGTAGATAATTACATGTAGATAATGTCCTCAAGTTCTGTATAACCACTTTTTCCTCTCTCTGTGTTTGTTTCTCGTTCGTTGTTGTGTGTGTGTTTGTGTGCATTTGTCTCTTTCAAACAGGTGCCGGTCCTCACCTCTGCAGTGCTGCCGTCTCCTGTAGCGCTGCATGGTTCTAAGCTAAGTTTCCTTTCCTTTTTCTGTTCTCTCAGATTTGTCCTCAGGTTTGAAGTGTCTGTGTTGTGCAGCTGGTCTGGTCTGTCTCTAGACAGTTCAGGCTTCACCCACTAGTTAAATGGTGGAGGCTCACAGCGACATACTCAACACACAAGTTTCTGAACTCTGCATGAGGGTTTCTCCGACGAAGTGAGGGCCGTGAGGCACAGCTCCCCGTCCCCCGGTGACCCTGCTAGGTCCACCTTCTTAGGGAAACCCTCTGCAGAGGAGCTGACAGAGCCAGGAACTTGTGAGTTGCGTGTGTCCACTCAGGCATCATTCATGCTTGTTCTGTAGGCAGTTCCTGTCAGAAGGAGGAGGCGCGGCAGGAGCGTCGGGGGGCGGAAGACGGTGCCTCAGTGCCTCTCTCCTTCTGACATTGTTAAAGAAAACACAACAAATTTGTAATTATGTAGATAATTACATGTAGATAATGTCCTCAAGTTCTGTATAACCACTTTTTCCTCTCTCTGTGTTTGTTTCTCGTTCGTTGTTGTGTGTGTGTTTGCGTGCATTTGTCTCTTTCAAACAGGTGCCGGTCCTCACCTCTGCAGTGCTGCCGTCTCCTGTAGCGCTGCATGGTTCTAAGCTAAGTTTCCTTTCCTTTTTCTGTTCTCTCAGATTTGTCCTCAGGTTTGAAGTGTCTGTGTTGTGCAGCTGGTCTGTTCTGTCTCTAGACAGTTCAGGCTTCACCCACTAGTTAAATGGTGGAGGCTCACAGCGACATACTCAACACACAAGTTTCTGAACTCTGCATGAGGGTTTCTCCGACGAAGTGAGGGCCGTGAGGCACAGCTCCCCGTCCCCCGGTGACCCTGCTAGGTCCACCTTCTTAGGGAAACCCTCTGCAGAGGAGCTGACAGAGCCAGGAACTTGTGAGTTGCGTGTGTCCACTCAGGCATCATTCATGCTTGTTCTGTAGGCAGTTCCTGTCAGAAGGAGGAGGCGCGGCAGGAGCGTCGGGGGGCGGAAGACGGTGCCTCAGTGCCTCTCTCCTTCTGACATTGTTAAAGAAAACACAACAAATTTGTAATTATGTAGATAATTACATGTAGATAATGTCCTCAAGTTCTGTATAACCACTTTTTCCTCTCTCTGTGTTTGTTTCTCGTTCGTTGTTGTGTGTGTGTTTGCGTGCATTTGTCTCTTTCAAACAGGTGCCGGTCCTCACCTCTGCAGTGCTGCCGTCTCCTGTAGCGCTGCATGGTTCTAAGCTAAGTTTCCTTTCCTTTTTCTGTTCTCTCAGATTTGTCCTCAGGTTTGAAGTGTCTGTGTTGTGCAGCTGGTCTGTTCTGTCTCTAGACAGTTCAGGCTTCACCCACTAGTTAAATGGTGGAGGCTCACAGCGACATACTCAACACACAAGTTTCTGAACTCTGCATGAGGGTTTCTCCGACGAAGTGAGGGCCGTGAGGCACAGCTCCCCGTCCCCCGGTGACCCTGCTAGGTCCACCTTCTTAGGGAAACCCTCTGCAGAGGAGCTGACAGAGCCAGGAACTTGTGAGTTGCGTGTGTCCACTCAGGCATCATTCATGCTTGTTCTGTAGGCAGTTCCTGTCAGAAGGAGGAGGCGCGGCAGGAGCGTCGGGGGGCGGAAGACGGTGCCTCAGTGCCTCTCTCCTTCTGACATTGTTAAAGAAAACACAACAAATTTGTAATTATGTAGATAATTACATGTAGATAATGTCCTCAAGTTCTGTATAACCACTTTTTCCTCTCTCTGTGTTTGTTTCTCGTTCGTTGTTGTGTGTGTGTTTGCGTGCATTTGTCTCTTTCAAACAGGTGCCGGTCCTCACCTCTGCAGTGCTGCCGTCTCCTGTAGCGCTGCATGGTTCTAAGCTAAGTTTCCTTTCCTTTTTCTGTTCTCTCAGATTTGTCCTCAGGTTTGAAGTGTCTGTGTTGTGCAGCTGGTCTGGTCTGTCTCTAGACAGTTCAGGCTTCACCCACTAGTTAAATGGTGGAGGCTCACAGCGACATACTCAACACACAAGTTTCTGAACTCTGCATGAGGGTTTCTCCGACGAAGTGAGGGCCGTGAGGCACAGCTCCCCGTCCCCCGGTGACCCTGCTAGGTCCACCTTCTTAGGGAAACCCTCTGCAGAGGAGCTGACAGAGCCAGGAACTTGTGAGTTGCGTGTGTCCACTCAGGCATCATTCATGCTTGTTCTGTAGGCAGTTCCTGTCAGAAGGAGGAGGCGCGGCAGGAGCGTCGGGGGGCGGAAGACGGTGCCTCAGTGCCTCTCTCCTTCTGACATTGTTAAAGAAAACACAACAAATTTGTAATTATGTAGATAATTACATGTAGATAATGTCCTCAAGTTCTGTATAACCACTTTTTCCTCTCTCTGTGTTTGTTTCTCGTTCGTTGTTGTGTGTGTGTTTGTGTGCATTTGTCTCTTTCAAACAGGTGCCGGTCCTCACCTCTGCAGTGCTGCCGTCTCCTGTAGCGCTGCATGGTTCTAAGCTAAGTTTCCTTTCCTTTTTCTGTTCTCTCAGATTTGTCCTCAGGTTTGAAGTGTCTGTGTTGTGCAGCTGGTCTGGTCTGTCTCTAGACAGTTCAGGCTTCACCCACTAGTTAAATGGTGGAGGCTCACAGCGACATACTCAACACACAAGTTTCTGAACTCTGCATGAGGGTTTCTCCGACGAAGTGAGGGCCGTGAGGCACAGCTCCCCGTCCCCCGGTGACCCTGCTAGGTCCACCTTCTTAGGGAAACCCTCTGCAGAGGAGCTGACAGAGCCAGGAACTTGTGAGTTGCGTGTGTCCACTCAGGCATCATTCATGCTTGTTCTGTAGGCAGTTCCTGTCAGAAGGAGGAGGCGCGGCAGGAGCGTCGGGGGGCGGAAGACGGTGCCTCAGTGCCTCTCTCCTTCTGACATTGTTAAAGAAAACACAACAAATTTGTAATTATGTAGGTAATTACATGTAGATAATGTCCTCAAGTTCTGTATAACCACTTTTTCCTCTCTCTGTGTTTGTTTCTCGTTCGTTGTTGTGTGTGTGTTTGTGTGCATTTGTCTCTTTCAAACAGGTGCCGGTCCTCACCTCTGCAGTGCTGCCGTCTCCTGTAGCGCTGCATGGTTCTAAGCTAAGTTTCCTTTCCTTTTTCTGTTCTCTCAGATTTGTCCTCAGGTTTGAAGTGTCTGTGTTGTGCAGCTGGTCTGGTCTGTCTCTAGACAGTTCAGGCTTCACCCACTAGTTAAATGGTGGAGGCTCACAGCGACATACTCAACACACAAGTTTCTGAACTCTGCATGAGGGTTTCTCCGACGAAGTGAGGGCCGTGAGGCACAGCTCCCCGTCCCCCGGTGACCCTGCTAGGTCCACCTTCTTAGGGAAACCCTCTGCAGAGGAGCTGACAGAGCCAGGAACTTGTGAGTTGCGTGTGTCCACTCAGGCATCATTCATGCTTGTTCTGTAGGCAGTTCCTGTCAGAAGGAGGAGGCGCGGCAGGAGCGTCGGGGGGCGGAAGACGGTGCCTCAGTGCCTCTCTCCTTCTGACATTGTTAAAGAAAACACAACAAATTTGTAATTATGTAGGTAATTACATGTAGATAATGTCCTCAAGTTCTGTATAACCACTTTTTCCTCTCTCTGTGTTTGTTTCTCGTTCGTTGTTGTGTGTGTGTTTGTGTGCATTTGTCTCTTTCAAACAGGTGCCGGTCCTCACCTCTGCAGTGCTGCCGTCTCCTGTAGCGCTGCATGGTTCTAAGCTAAGTTTCCTTTCCTTTTTCTGTTCTCTCAGATTTGTCCTCAGGTTTGAAGTGTCTGTGTTGTGCAGCTGGTCTGGTCTGTCTCTAGACAGTTCAGGCTTCACCCACTAGTTAAATGGTGGAGGCTCACAGCGACATACTCAACACACAAGTTTCTGAACTCTGCATGAGGGTTTCTCCGACGAAGTGAGGGCCGTGAGGCACAGCTCCCCGTCCCCCGGTGACCCTGCTAGGTCCACCTTCTTAGGGAAACCCTCTGCAGAGGAGCTGACAGAGCCAGGAACTTGTGAGTTGCGTGTGTCCACTCAGGCATCATTCATGCTTGTTCTGTAGGCAGTTCCTGTCAGAAGGAGGAGGCGCGGCAGGAGCGTCGGGGGGCGGAAGACGGTGCCTCAGTGCCTCTCTCCTTCTGACATTGTTAAAGAAAACACAACAAATTTGTAATTATGTAGGTAATTACATGTAGATAATGTCCTCAAGTTCTGTATAACCACTTTTTCCTCTCTCTGTGTTTGTTTCTCGTTCGTTGTTGTGTGTGTGTTTGTGTGCATTTGTCTCTTTCAAACAGGTGCCGGTCCTCACCTCTGCAGTGCTGCCGTCTCCTGTAGCGCTGCATGGTTCTAAGCTAAGTTTCCTTTCCTTTTTCTGTTCTCTCAGATTTGTCCTCAGGTTTGAAGTGTCTGTGTTGTGCAGCTGGTCTGGTCTGTCTCTAGACAGTTCAGGCTTCACCCACTAGTTAAATGGTGGAGGCTCACAGCGACATACTCAACACACAAGTTTCTGAACTCTGCATGAGGGTTTCTCCGACGAAGTGAGGGCCGTGAGGCACAGCTCCCCGTCCCCCGGTGACCCTGCTAGGTCCACCTTCTTAGGGAAACCCTCTGCAGAGGAGCTGACAGAGCCAGGAACTTGTGAGTTGCGTGTGTCCACTCAGGCATCATTCATGCTTGTTCTGTAGGCAGTTCCTGTCAGAAGGAGGAGGCGCGGCAGGAGCGTCGGGGGGCGGAAGACGGTGCCTCAGTGCCTCTCTCCTTCTGACATTGTTAAAGAAAACACAACAAATTTGTAATTATGTAGGTAATTACATGTAGATAATGTCCTCAAGTTCTGTATAACCACTTTTTCCTCTCTCTGTGTTTGTTTCTCGTTCGTTGTTGTGTGTGTGTTTGTGTGCATTTGTCTCTTTCAAACAGGTGCCGGTCCTCACCTCTGCAGTGCTGCCGTCTCCTGTAGCGCTGCATGGTTCTAAGCTAAGTTTCCTTTCCTTTTTCTGTTCTCTCAGATTTGTCCTCAGGTTTGAAGTGTCTGTGTTGTGCAGCTGGTCTGGTCTGTCTCTAGACAGTTCAGGCTTCACCCACTAGTTAAATGGTGGAGGCTCACAGCGACATACTCAACACACAAGTTTCTGAACTCTGCATGAGGGTTTCTCCGACGAAGTGAGGGCCGTGAGGCACAGCTCCCCGTCCCCCGGTGACCCTGCTAGGTCCACCTTCTTAGGGAAACCCTCTGCAGAGGAGCTGACAGAGCCAGGAACTTGTGAGTTGCGTGTGTCCACTCAGGCATCATTCATGCTTGTTCTGTAGGCAGTTCCTGTCAGAAGGAGGAGGCGCGGCAGGAGCGTCGGGGGGCGGAAGACGGTGCCTCAGTGCCTCTCTCCTTCTGACATTGTTAAAGAAAACACAACAAATTTGTAATTATGTAGGTAATTACATGTAGATAATGTCCTCAAGTTCTGTATAACCACTTTTTCCTCTCTCTGTGTTTGTTTCTCGTTCGTTGTTGTGTGTGTGTTTGTGTGCATTTGTCTCTTTCAAACAGGTGCCGGTCCTCACCTCTGCAGTGCTGCCGTCTCCTGTAGCGCTGCATGGTTCTAAGCTAAGTTTCCTTTCCTTTTTCTGTTCTCTCAGATTTGTCCTCAGGTTTGAAGTGTCTGTGTTGTGCAGCTGGTCTGGTCTGTCTCTAGACAGTTCAGGCTTCACCCACTAGTTAAATGGTGGAGGCTCACAGCGACATACTCAACACACAAGTTTCTGAACTCTGCATGAGGGTTTCTCCGACGAAGTGAGGGCCGTGAGGCACAGCTCCCCGTCCCCCGGTGACCCTGCTAGGTCCACCTTCTTAGGGAAACCCTCTGCAGAGGAGCTGACAGAGCCAGGAACTTGTGAGTTGCGTGTGTCCACTCAGGCATCATTCATGCTTGTTCTGTAGGCAGTTCCTGTCAGAAGGAGGAGGCGCGGCAGGAGCGTCGGGGGGCGGAAGACGGTGCCTCAGTGCCTCTCTCCTTCTGACATTGTTAAAGAAAACACAACAAATTTGTAATTATGTAGATAATTACATGTAGATAATGTCCTCAAGTTCTGTATAACCACTTTTTCCTCTCTCTGTGTTTGTTTCTCGTTCGTTGTTGTGTGTGTGTTTGTGTGCATTTGTCTCTTTCAAACAGGTGCCGGTCCTCACCTCTGCAGTGCTGCCGTCTCCTGTAGCGCTGCATGGTTCTAAGCTAAGTTTCCTTTCCTTTTTCTGTTCTCTCAGATTTGTCCTCAGGTTTGAAGTGTCTGTGTTGTGCAGCTGGTCTGGTCTGTCTCTAGACAGTTCAGGCTTCACCCACTAGTTAAATGGTGGAGGCTCACAGCGACATACTCAACACACAAGTTTCTGAACTCTGCATGAGGGTTTCTCCGACGAAGTGAGGGCCGTGAGGCACAGCTCCCCGTCCCCCGGTGACCCTGCTAGGTCCACCTTCTTAGGGAAACCCTCTGCAGAGGAGCTGACAGAGCCAGGAACTTGTGAGTTGCGTGTGTCCACTCAGGCATCATTCATGCTTGTTCTGTAGGCAGTTCCTGTCAGAAGGAGGAGGCGCGGCAGGAGCGTCGGGGGGCGGAAGACGGTGCCTCAGTGCCTCTCTCCTTCTGACATTGTTAAAGAAAACACAACAAATTTGTAATTATGTAGATAATTACATGTAGATAATGTCCTCAAGTTCTGTATAACCACTTTTTCCTCTCTCTGTGTTTGTTTCTCGTTCGTTGTTGTGTGTGTGTTTGTGTGCATTTGTCTCTTTCAAACAGGTGCCGGTCCTCACCTCTGCAGTGCTGCCGTCTCCTGTAGCGCTGCATGGTTCTAAGCTAAGTTTCCTTTCCTTTTTCTGTTCTCTCAGATTTGTCCTCAGGTTTGAAGTGTCTGTGTTGTGCAGCTGGTCTGGTCTGTCTCTAGACAGTTCAGGCTTCACCCACTAGTTAAATGGTGGAGGCTCACAGCGACATACTCAACACACAAGTTTCTGAACTCTGCATGAGGGTTTCTCCGACGAAGTGAGGGCCGTGAGGCACAGCTCCCCGTCCCCCGGTGACCCTGCTAGGTCCACCTTCTTAGGGAAACCCTCTGCAGAGGAGCTGACAGAGCCAGGAACTTGTGAGTTGCGTGTGTCCACTCAGGCATCATTCATGCTTGTTCTGTAGGCAGTTCCTGTCAGAAGGAGGAGGCGCGGCAGGAGCGTCGGGGGGCGGAAGACGGTGCCTCAGTGCCTCTCTCCTTCTGACATTGTTAAAGAAAACACAACAAATTTGTAATTATGTAGATAATTACATGTAGATAATGTCCTCAAGTTCTGTATAACCACTTTTTCCTCTCTCTGTGTTTGTTTCTCGTTCGTTGTTGTGTGTGTGTTTGTGTGCATTTGTCTCTTTCAAACAGGTGCCGGTCCTCACCTCTGCAGTGCTGCCGTCTCCTGTAGCGCTGCATGGTTCTAAGCTAAGTTTCCTTTCCTTTTTCTGTTCTCTCAGATTTGTCCTCAGGTTTGAAGTGTCTGTGTTGTGCAGCTGGTCTGGTCTGTCTCTAGACAGTTCAGGCTTCACCCACTAGTTAAATGGTGGAGGCTCACAGCGACATACTCAACACACAAGTTTCTGAACTCTGCATGAGGGTTTCTCCGACGAAGTGAGGGCCGTGAGGCACAGCTCCCCGTCCCCCGGTGACCCTGCTAGGTCCACCTTCTTAGGGAAACCCTCTGCAGAGGAGCTGACAGAGCCAGGAACTTGTGAGTTGCGTGTGTCCACTCAGGCATCATTCATGCTTGCTCTGTAGGCAGTTCCTGTCAGAAGGAGGAGGCGCGGCAGGAGCGTCGGGGGGCGGAAGACGGTGCCTCAGTGCCTCTCTCCTTCTGACATTGTTAAAGAAAACACAACAAATTTGTAATTATGTAGATAATTACATGTAGATAATGTCCTCAAGTTCTGTATAACCACTTTTTCCTCTCTCTGTGTTTGTTTCTCGTTCGTTGTTGTGTGTGTGTTTGTGTGCATTTGTCTCTTTCAAACAGGTGCCGGTCCTCACCTCTGCAGTGCTGCCGTCTCCTGTAGCGCTGCATGGTTCTAAGCTAAGTTTCCTTTCCTTTTTCTGTTCTCTCAGATTTGTCCTCAGGTTTGAAGTGTCTGTGTTGTGCAGCTGGTCTGGTCTGTCTCTAGACAGTTCAGGCTTCACCCACTAGTTAAATGGTGGAGGCTCACAGCGACATACTCAACACACAAGTTTCTGAACTCTGCATGAGGGTTTCTCCGACGAAGTGAGGGCCGTGAGGCACAGCTCCCCGTCCCCCGGTGACCCTGCTAGGTCCACCTTCTTAGGGAAACCCTCTGCAGAGGAGCTGACAGAGCCAGGAACTTGTGAGTTGCGTGTGTCCACTCAGGCATCATTCATGCTTGTTCTGTAGGCAGTTCCTGTCAGAAGGAGGAGGCGCGGCAGGAGCGTCGGGGGGCGGAAGACGGTGCCTCAGTGCCTCTCTCCTTCTGACATTGTTAAAGAAAACACAACAAATTTGTAATTATGTAGATAATTACATGTAGATAATGTCCTCAAGTTCTGTATAACCACTTTTTCCTCTCTCTGTGTTTGTTTCTCGTTCGTTGTTGTGTGTGTGTTTGCGTGCATTTGTCTCTTTCAAACAGGTGCCGGTCCTCACCTCTGCAGTGCTGCCGTCTCCTGTAGCGCTGCATGGTTCTAAGCTAAGTTTCCTTTCCTTTTTCTGTTCTCTCAGATTTGTCCTCAGGTTTGAAGTGTCTGTGTTGTGCAGCTGGTCTGGTCTGTCTCTAGACAGTTCAGGCTTCACCCACTAGTTAAATGGTGGAGGCTCACAGCGACATACTCAACACACAAGTTTCTGAACTCTGCATGAGGGTTTCTCCGACGAAGTGAGGGCCGTGAGGCACAGCTCCCCGTCCCCCGGTGACCCTGCTAGGTCCGACTTCTTAGGGAAACCCTCTGCAGAGGAGCTGACAGAGCCAGGAACTTGTGAGTTGCGTGTGTCCACTCAGGCATCATTCATGCTTGTTCTGTAGGCAGTTCCTGTCAGAAGGAGGAGGCGCGGCAGGAGCGTCGGGGGGCGGAAGACGGTGCCTCAGTGCCTCTCTCCTTCTGACATTGTTAAAGAAAACACAACAAATTTGTAATTATGTAGATAATTACATGTAGATAATGTCCTCAAGTTCTGTATAACCACTTTTTCCTCTCTCTGTGTTTGTTTCTCGTTCGTTGTTGTGTGTGTGTTTGCGTGCATTTGTCTCTTTCAAACAGGTGCCGGTCCTCACCTCTGCAGTGCTGCCGTCTCCTGTAGCGCTGCATGGTTCTAAGCTAAGTTTCCTTTCCTTTTTCTGTTCTCTCAGATTTGTCCTCAGGTTTGAAGTGTCTGTGTTGTGCAGCTGGTCTGGTCTGTCTCTAGACAGTTCAGGCTTCACCCACTAGTTAAATGGTGGAGGCTCACAGCGACATACTCAACACACAAGTTTCTGAACTCTGCATGAGGGTTTCTCCGACGAAGTGAGGGCCGTGAGGCACAGCTCCCCGTCCCCCGGTGACCCTGCTAGGTCCACCTTCTTAGGGAAACCCTCTGCAGAGGAGCTGACAGAGCCAGGAACTTGTGAGTTGCGTGTGTCCACTCAGGCATCATTCATGCTTGTTCTGTAGGCAGTTCCTGTCAGAAGGAGGAGGCGCGGCAGGAGCGTCGGGGGGCGGAAGACGGTGCCTCAGTGCCTCTCTCCTTCTGACATTGTTAAAGAAAACACAACAAATTTGTAATTATGTAGATAATTACATGTAGATAATGTCCTCAAGTTCTGTATAACCACTTTTTCCTCTCTCTGTGTTTGTTTCTCGTTCGTTGTTGTGTGTGTGTTTGTGTGCATTTGTCTCTTTCAAACAGGTGCCGGTCCTCACCTCTGCAGTGCTGCCGTCTCCTGTAGCGCTGCATGGTTCTAAGCTAAGTTTCCTTTCCTTTTTCTGTTCTCTCAGATTTGTCCTCAGGTTTGAAGTGTCTGTGTTGTGCAGCTGGTCTGGTCTGTCTCTAGACAGTTCAGGCTTCACCCACTAGTTAAATGGTGGAGGCTCACAGCGACATACTCAACACACAAGTTTCTGAACTCTGCATGAGGGTTTCTCCGACGAAGTGAGGGCCGTGAGGCACAGCTCCCCGTCCCCCGGTGACCCTGCTAGGTCCACCTTCTTAGGGAAACCCTCTGCAGAGGAGCTGACAGAGCCAGGAACTTGTGAGTTGCGTGTGTCCACTCAGGCATCATTCATGCTTGTTCTGTAGGCAGTTCCTGTCAGAAGGAGGAGGCGCGGCAGGAGCGTCGGGGGGCGGAAGACGGTGCCTCAGTGCCTCTCTCCTTCTGACATTGTTAAAGAAAACACAACAAATTTGTAATTATGTAGATAATTACATGTAGATAATGTCCTCAAGTTCTGTATAACCACTTTTTCCTCTCTCTGTGTTTGTTTCTCGTTCGTTGTTGTGTGTGTGTTTGTGTGCATTTGTCTCTTTCAAACAGGTGCCGGTCCTCACCTCTGCAGTGCTGCCGTCTCCTGTAGCGCTGCATGGTTCTAAGCTAAGTTTCCTTTCCTTTTTCTGTTCTCTCAGATTTGTCCTCAGGTTTGAAGTGTCTGTGTTGTGCAGCTGGTCTGGTCTGTCTCTAGACAGTTCAGGCTTCACCCACTAGTTAAATGGTGGAGGCTCACAGCGACATACTCAACACACAAGTTTCTGAACTCTGCATGAGGGTTTCTCCGACGAAGTGAGGGCCGTGAGGCACAGCTCCCCGTCCCCCGGTGACCCTGCTAGGTCCACCTTCTTAGGGAAACCCTCTGCAGAGGAGCTGACAGAGCCAGGAACTTGTGAGTTGCGTGTGTCCACTCAGGCATCATTCATGCTTGTTCTGTAGGCAGTTCCTGTCAGAAGGAGGAGGCGCGGCAGGAGCGTCGGGGGGCGGAAGACGGTGCCTCAGTGCCTCTCTCCTTCTGACATTGTTAAAGAAAACACAACAAATTTGTAATTATGTAGATAATTACATGTAGATAATGTCCTCAAGTTCTGTATAACCACTTTTTCCTCTCTCTGTGTTTGTTTCTCGTTCGTTGTTGTGTGTGTGTTTGTGTGCATTTGTCTCTTTCAAACAGGTGCCGGTCCTCACCTCTGCAGTGCTGCCGTCTCCTGTAGCGCTGCATGGTTCTAAGCTAAGTTTCCTTTCCTTTTTCTGTTCTCTCAGATTTGTCCTCAGGTTTGAAGTGTCTGTGTTGTGCAGCTGGTCTGGTCTGTCTCTAGACAGTTCAGGCTTCACCCACTAGTTAAATGGTGGAGGCTCACAGCGACATACTCAACACACAAGTTTCTGAACTCTGCATGAGGGTTTCTCCGACGAAGTGAGGGCCGTGAGGCACAGCTCCCCGTCCCCCGGTGACCCTGCTAGGTCCACCTTCTTAGGGAAACCCTCTGCAGAGGAGCTGACAGAGCCAGGAACTTGTGAGTTGCGTGTGTCCACTCAGGCATCATTCATGCTTGTTCTGTAGGCAGTTCCTGTCAGAAGGAGGAGGCGCGGCAGGAGCGTCGGGGGGGCGGAAGACGGTGCCTCAGTGCCTCTCTCCTTCTGACATTGTTAAAGAAAACACAACAAATTTGTAATTATGTAGATAATTACATGTAGATAATGTCCTCAAGTTCTGTATAACCACTTTTTCCTCTCTCTGTGTTTGTTTCTCGTTCGTTGTTGTGTGTGTGTTTGTGTGCATTTGTCTCTTTCAAACAGGTGCCGGTCCTCACCTCTGCAGTGCTGCCGTCTCCTGTAGCGCTGCATGGTTCTAAGCTAAGTTTCCTTTCCTTTTTCTGTTCTCTCAGATTTGTCCTCAGGTTTGAAGTGTCTGTGTTGTGCAGCTGGTCTGGTCTGTCTCTAGACAGTTCAGGCTTCACCCACTAGTTAAATGGTGGAGGCTCACAGCGACATACTCAACACACAAGTTTCTGAACTCTGCATGAGGGTTTCTCCGACGAAGTGAGGGCCGTGAGGCACAGCTCCCCGTCCCCCGGTGACCCTGCTAGGTCCACCTTCTTAGGGAAACCCTCTGCAGAGGAGCTGACAGAGCCAGGAACTTGTGAGTTGCGTGTGTCCACTCAGGCATCATTCATGCTTGTTCTGTAGGCAGTTCCTGTCAGAAGGAGGAGGCGCGGCAGGAGCGTCGGGGGGCGGAAGACGGTGCCTCAGTGCCTCTCTCCTTCTGACATTGTTAAAGAAAACACAACAAATTTGTAATTATGTAGATAATTACATGTAGATAATGTCCTCAAGTTCTGTATAACCACTTTTTCCTCTCTCTGTGTTTGTTTCTCGTTCGTTGTTGTGTGTGTGTTTGCGTGCATTTGTCTCTTTCAAACAGGTGCCGGTCCTCACCTCTGCAGTGCTGCCGTCTCCTGTAGCGCTGCATGGTTCTAAGCTAAGTTTCCTTTCCTTTTTCTGTTCTCTCAGATTTGTCCTCAGGTTTGAAGTGTCTGTGTTGTGCAGCTGGTCTGGTCTGTCTCTAGACAGTTCAGGCTTCACCCACTAGTTAAATGGTGGAGGCTCACAGCGACATACTCAACACACAAGTTTCTGAACTCTGCATGAGGGTTTCTCCGACGAAGTGAGGGCCGTGAGGCACAGCTCCCCGTCCCCCGGTGACCCTGCTAGGTCCACCTTCTTAGGGAAACCCTCTGCAGAGGAGCTGACAGAGCCAGGAACTTGTGAGTTGCGTGTGTCCACTCAGGCATCATTCATGCTTGTTCTGTAGGCAGTTCCTGTCAGAAGGAGGAGGCGCGGCAGGAGCGTCGGGGGGCGGAAGACGGTGCCTCAGTGCCTCTCTCCTTCTGACATTGTTAAAGAAAACACAACAAATTTGTAATTATGTAGATAATTACATGTAGATAATGTCCTCAAGTTCTGTATAACCACTTTTTCCTCTCTCTGTGTTTGTTTCTCGTTCGTTGTTGTGTGTGTGTTTGCGTGCATTTGTCTCTTTCAAACAGGTGCCGGTCCTCACCTCTGCAGTGCTGCCGTCTCCTGTAGCGCTGCATGGTTCTAAGCTAAGTTTCCTTTCCTTTTTCTGTTCTCTCAGATTTGTCCTCAGGTTTGAAGTGTCTGTGTTGTGCAGCTGGTCTGGTCTGTCTCTAGACAGTTCAGGCTTCACCCACTAGTTAAATGGTGGAGGCTCACAGCGACATACTCAACACACAAGTTTCTGAACTCTGCATGAGGGTTTCTCCGACGAAGTGAGGGCCGTGAGGCACAGCTCCCCGTCCCCCGGTGACCCTGCTAGGTCCGACTTCTTAGGGAAACCCTCTGCAGAGGAGCTGACAGAGCCAGGAACTTGTGAGTTGCGTGTGTCCACTCAGGCATCATTCATGCTTGTTCTGTAGGCAGTTCCTGTCAGAAGGAGGAGGCGCGGCAGGAGCGTCGGGGGGCGGAAGACGGTGCCTCAGTGCCTCTCTCCTTCTGACATTGTTAAAGAAAACACAACAAATTTGTAATTATGTAGATAATTACATGTAGATAATGTCCTCAAGTTCTGTATAACCACTTTTTCCTCTCTCTGTGTTTGTTTCTCGTTCGTTGTTGTGTGTGTGTTTGTGTGCATTTGTCTCTTTCAAACAGGTGCCGGTCCTCACCTCTGCAGTGCTGCCGTCTCCTGTAGCGCTGCATGGTTCTAAGCTAAGTTTCCTTTCCTTTTTCTGTTCTCTCAGATTTGTCCTCAGGTTTGAAGTGTCTGTGTTGTGCAGCTGGTCTGGTCTGTCTCTAGACAGTTCAGGCTTCACCCACTAGTTAAATGGTGGAGGCTCACAGCGACATACTCAACACACAAGTTTCTGAACTCTGCATGAGGGTTTCTCCGACGAAGTGAGGGCCGTGAGGCACAGCTCCCCGTCCCCCGGTGACCCTGCTAGGTCCACCTTCTTAGGGAAACCCTCTGCAGAGGAGCTGACAGAGCCAGGAACTTGTGAGTTGCGTGTGTCCACTCAGGCATCATTCATGCTTGTTCTGTAGGCAGTTCCTGTCAGAAGGAGGAGGCGCGGCAGGAGCGTCGGGGGGCGGAAGACGGTGCCTCAGTGCCTCTCTCCTTCTGACATTGTTAAAGAAAACACAACAAATTTGTAATTATGTAGATAATTACATGTAGATAATGTCCTCAAGTTCTGTATAACCACTTTTTCCTCTCTCTGTGTTTGTTTCTCGTTCGTTGTTGTGTGTGTGTTTGTGTGCATTTGTCTCTTTCAAACAGGTGCCGGTCCTCACCTCTGCAGTGCTGCCGTCTCCTGTAGCGCTGCATGGTTCTAAGCTAAGTTTCCTTTCCTTTTTCTGTTCTCTCAGATTTGTCCTCAGGTTTGAAGTGTCTGTGTTGTGCAGCTGGTCTGGTCTGTCTCTAGACAGTTCAGGCTTCACCCACTAGTTAAATGGTGGAGGCTCACAGCGACATACTCAACACACAAGTTTCTGAACTCTGCATGAGGGTTTCTCCGACGAAGTGAGGGCCGTGAGGCACAGCTCCCCGTCCCCCGGTGACCCTGCTAGGTCCACCTTCTTAGGGAAACCCTCTGCAGAGGAGCTGACAGAGCCAGGAACTTGTGAGTTGCGTGTGTCCACTCAGGCATCATTCATGCTTGTTCTGTAGGCAGTTCCTGTCAGAAGGAGGAGGCGCGGCAGGAGCGTCGGGGGGCGGAAGACGGTGCCTCAGTGCCTCTCTCCTTCTGACATTGTTAAAGAAAACACAACAAATTTGTAATTATGTAGATAATTACATGTAGATAATGTCCTCAAGTTCTGTATAACCACTTTTTCCTCTCTCTGTGTTTGTTTCTCGTTCGTTGTTGTGTGTGTGTTTGTGTGCATTTGTCTCTTTCAAACAGGTGCCGGTCCTCACCTCTGCAGTGCTGCCGTCTCCTGTAGCGCTGCATGGTTCTAAGCTAAGTTTCCTTTCCTTTTTCTGTTCTCTCAGATTTGTCCTCAGGTTTGAAGTGTCTGTGTTGTGCAGCTGGTCTGGTCTGTCTCTAGACAGTTCAGGCTTCACCCACTAGTTAAATGGTGGAGGCTCACAGCGACATACTCAACACACAAGTTTCTGAACTCTGCATGAGGGTTTCTCCGACGAAGTGAGGGCCGTGAGGCACAGCTCCCCGTCCCCCGGTGACCCTGCTAGGTCCACCTTCTTAGGGAAACCCTCTGCAGAGGAGCTGACAGAGCCAGGAACTTGTGAGTTGCGTGTGTCCACTCAGGCATCATTCATGCTTGTTCTGTAGGCAGTTCCTGTCAGAAGGAGGAGGCGCGGCAGGAGCGTCGGGGGGCGGAAGACGGTGCCTCAGTGCCTCTCTCCTTCTGACATTGTTAAAGAAAACACAACAAATTTGTAATTATGTAGATAATTACATGTAGATAATGTCCTCAAGTTCTGTATAACCACTTTTTCCTCTCTCTGTGTTTGTTTCTCGTTCGTTGTTGTGTGTGTGTTTGCGTGCATTTGTCTCTTTCAAACAGGTGCCGGTCCTCACCTCTGCAGTGCTGCCGTCTCCTGTAGCGCTGCATGGTTCTAAGCTAAGTTTCCTTTCCTTTTTCTGTTCTCTCAGATTTGTCCTCAGGTTTGAAGTGTCTGTGTTGTGCAGCTGGTCTGGTCTGTCTCTAGACAGTTCAGGCTTCACCCACTAGTTAAATGGTGGAGGCTCACAGCGACATACTCAACACACAAGTTTCTGAACTCTGCATGAGGGTTTCTCCGACGAAGTGAGGGCCGTGAGGCACAGCTCCCCGTCCCCCGGTGACCCTGCTAGGTCCACCTTCTTAGGGAAACCCTCTGCAGAGGAGCTGACAGAGCCAGGAACTTGTGAGTTGCGTGTGTCCACTCAGGCATCATTCATGCTTGTTCTGTAGGCAGTTCCTGTCAGAAGGAGGAGGCGCGGCAGGAGCGTCGGGGGGCGGAAGACGGTGCCTCAGTGCCTCTCTCCTTCTGACATTGTTAAAGAAAACACAACAAATTTGTAATTATGTAGATAATTACATGTAGATAATGTCCTCAAGTTCTGTATAACCACTTTTTCCTCTCTCTGTGTTTGTTTCTCGTTCGTTGTTGTGTGTGTGTTTGCGTGCATTTGTCTCTTTCAAACAGGTGCCGGTCCTCACCTCTGCAGTGCTGCCGTCTCCTGTAGCGCTGCATGGTTCTAAGCTAAGTTTCCTTTCCTTTTTCTGTTCTCTCAGATTTGTCCTCAGGTTTGAAGTGTCTGTGTTGTGCAGCTGGTCTGGTCTGTCTCTAGACAGTTCAGGCTTCACCCACTAGTTAAATGGTGGAGGCTCACAGCGACATACTCAACACACAAGTTTCTGAACTCTGCATGAGGGTTTCTCCGACGAAGTGAGGGCCGTGAGGCACAGCTCCCCGTCCCCCGGTGACCCTGCTAGGTCCGACTTCTTAGGGAAACCCTCTGCAGAGGAGCTGACAGAGCCAGGAACTTGTGAGTTGCGTGTGTCCACTCAGGCATCATTCATGCTTGTTCTGTAGGCAGTTCCTGTCAGAAGGAGGAGGCGCGGCAGGAGCGTCGGGGGGCGGAAGACGGTGCCTCAGTGCCTCTCTCCTTCTGACATTGTTAAAGAAAACACAACAAATTTGTAATTATGTAGATAATTACATGTAGATAATGTCCTCAAGTTCTGTATAACCACTTTTTCCTCTCTCTGTGTTTGTTTCTCGTTCGTTGTTGTGTGTGTGTTTGTGTGCATTTGTCTCTTTCAAACAGGTGCCGGTCCTCACCTCTGCAGTGCTGCCGTCTCCTGTAGCGCTGCATGGTTCTAAGCTAAGTTTCCTTTCCTTTTTCTGTTCTCTCAGATTTGTCCTCAGGTTTGAAGTGTCTGTGTTGTGCAGCTGGTCTGGTCTGTCTCTAGACAGTTCAGGCTTCACCCACTAGTTAAATGGTGGAGGCTCACAGCGACATACTCAACACACAAGTTTCTGAACTCTGCATGAGGGTTTCTCCGACGAAGTGAGGGCCGTGAGGCACAGCTCCCCGTCCCCCGGTGACCCTGCTAGGTCCACCTTCTTAGGGAAACCCTCTGCAGAGGAGCTGACAGAGCCAGGAACTTGTGAGTTGCGTGTGTCCACTCAGGCATCATTCATGCTTGTTCTGTAGGCAGTTCCTGTCAGAAGGAGGAGGCGCGGCAGGAGCGTCGGGGGGCGGAAGACGGTGCCTCAGTGCCTCTCTCCTTCTGACATTGTTAAAGAAAACACAACAAATTTGTAATTATGTAGATAATTACATGTAGATAATGTCCTCAAGTTCTGTATAACCACTTTTTCCTCTCTCTGTGTTTGTTTCTCGTTCGTTGTTGTGTGTGTGTTTGTGTGCATTTGTCTCTTTCAAACAGGTGCCGGTCCTCACCTCTGCAGTGCTGCCGTCTCCTGTAGCGCTGCATGGTTCTAAGCTAAGTTTCCTTTCCTTTTTCTGTTCTCTCAGATTTGTCCTCAGGTTTGAAGTGTCTGTGTTGTGCAGCTGGTCTGGTCTGTCTCTAGACAGTTCAGGCTTCACCCACTAGTTAAATGGTGGAGGCTCACAGCGACATACTCAACACACAAGTTTCTGAACTCTGCATGAGGGTTTCTCCGACGAAGTGAGGGCCGTGAGGCACAGCTCCCCGTCCCCCGGTGACCCTGCTAGGTCCACCTTCTTAGGGAAACCCTCTGCAGAGGAGCTGACAGAGCCAGGAACTTGTGAGTTGCGTGTGTCCACTCAGGCATCATTCATGCTTGTTCTGTAGGCAGTTCCTGTCAGAAGGAGGAGGCGCGGCAGGAGCGTCGGGGGGCGGAAGACGGTGCCTCAGTGCCTCTCTCCTTCTGACATTGTTAAAGAAAACACAACAAATTTGTAATTATGTAGATAATTACATGTAGATAATGTCCTCAAGTTCTGTATAACCACTTTTTCCTCTCTCTGTGTTTGTTTCTCGTTCGTTGTTGTGTGTGTGTTTGTGTGCATTTGTCTCTTTCAAACAGGTGCCGGTCCTCACCTCTGCAGTGCTGCCGTCTCCTGTAGCGCTGCATGGTTCTAAGCTAAGTTTCCTTTCCTTTTTCTGTTCTCTCAGATTTGTCCTCAGGTTTGAAGTGTCTGTGTTGTGCAGCTGGTCTGGTCTGTCTCTAGACAGTTCAGGCTTCACCCACTAGTTAAATGGTGGAGGCTCACAGCGACATACTCAACACACAAGTTTCTGAACTCTGCATGAGGGTTTCTCCGACGAAGTGAGGGCCGTGAGGCACAGCTCCCCGTCCCCCGGTGACCCTGCTAGGTCCACCTTCTTAGGGAAACCCTCTGCAGAGGAGCTGACAGAGCCAGGAACTTGTGAGTTGCGTGTGTCCACTCAGGCATCATTCATGCTTGCTCTGTAGGCAGTTCCTGTCAGAAGGAGGAGGCGCGGCAGGAGCGTCGGGGGGCGGAAGACGGTGCCTCAGTGCCTCTCTCCTTCTGACATTGTTAAAGAAAACACAACAAATTTGTAATTATGTAGATAATTACATGTAGATAATGTCCTCAAGTTCTGTATAACCACTTTTTCCTCTCTCTGTGTTTGTTTCTCGTTCGTTGTTGTGTGTGTGTTTGTGTGCATTTGTCTCTTTCAAACAGGTGCCGGTCCTCACCTCTGCAGTGCTGCCGTCTCCTGTAGCGCTGCATGGTTCTAAGCTAAGTTTCCTTTCCTTTTTCTGTTCTCTCAGATTTGTCCTCAGGTTTGAAGTGTCTGTGTTGTGCAGCTGGTCTGGTCTGTCTCTAGACAGTTCAGGCTTCACCCACTAGTTAAATGGTGGAGGCTCACAGCGACATACTCAACACACAAGTTTCTGAACTCTGCATGAGGGTTTCTCCGACGAAGTGAGGGCCGTGAGGCACAGCTCCCCGTCCCCCGGTGACCCTGCTAGGTCCGACTTCTTAGGGAAACCCTCTGCAGAGGAGCTGACAGAGCCAGGAACTTGTGAGTTGCGTGTGTCCACTCAGGCATCATTCATGCTTGTTCTGTAGGCAGTTCCTGTCAGAAGGAGGAGGCGCGGCAGGAGCGTCGGGGGGCGGAAGACGGTGCCTCAGTGCCTCTCTCCTTCTGACATTGTTAAAGAAAACACAACAAATTTGTAATTATGTAGATAATTACATGTAGATAATGTCCTCAAGTTCTGTATAACCACTTTTTCCTCTCTCTGTGTTTGTTTCTCGTTCGTTGTTGTGTGTGTGTTTGTGTGCATTTGTCTCTTTCAAACAGGTGCCGGTCCTCACCTCTGCAGTGCTGCCGTCTCCTGTAGCGCTGCATGGTTCTAAGCTAAGTTTCCTTTCCTTTTTCTGTTCTCTCAGATTTGTCCTCAGGTTTGAAGTGTCTGTGTTGTGCAGCTGGTCTGGTCTGTCTCTAGACAGTTCAGGCTTCACCCACTAGTTAAATGGTGGAGGCTCACAGCGACATACTCAACACACAAGTTTCTGAACTCTGCATGAGGGTTTCTCCGACGAAGTGAGGGCCGTGAGGCACAGCTCCCCGTCCCCCGGTGACCCTGCTAGGTCCACCTTCTTAGGGAAACCCTCTGCAGAGGAGCTGACAGAGCCAGGAACTTGTGAGTTGCGTGTGTCCACTCAGGCATCATTCATGCTTGTTCTGTAGGCAGTTCCTGTCAGAAGGAGGAGGCGCGGCAGGAGCGTCGGGGGGCGGAAGACGGTGCCTCAGTGCCTCTCTCCTTCTGACATTGTTAAAGAAAACACAACAAATTTGTAATTATGTAGATAATTACATGTAGATAATGTCCTCAAGTTCTGTATAACCACTTTTTCCTCTCTCTGTGTTTGTTTCTCGTTCGTTGTTGTGTGTGTGTTTGTGTGCATTTGTCTCTTTCAAACAGGTGCCGGTCCTCACCTCTGCAGTGCTGCCGTCTCCTGTAGCGCTGCATGGTTCTAAGCTAAGTTTCCTTTCCTTTTTCTGTTCTCTCAGATTTGTCCTCAGGTTTGAAGTGTCTGTGTTGTGCAGCTGGTCTGGTCTGTCTCTAGACAGTTCAGGCTTCACCCACTAGTTAAATGGTGGAGGCTCACAGCGACATACTCAACACACAAGTTTCTGAACTCTGCATGAGGGTTTCTCCGACGAAGTGAGGGCCGTGAGGCACAGCTCCCCGTCCCCCGGTGACCCTGCTAGGTCCGACTTCTTAGGGAAACCCTCTGCAGAGGAGCTGACAGAGCCAGGAACTTGTGAGTTGCGTGTGTCCACTCAGGCATCATTCATGCTTGTTCTGTAGGCAGTTCCTGTCAGAAGGAGGAGGCGCGGCAGGAGCGTCGGGGGGCGGAAGACGGTGCCTCAGTGCCTCTCTCCTTCTGACATTGTTAAAGAAAACACAACAAATTTGTAATTATGTAGATAATTACATGTAGATAATGTCCTCAAGTTCTGTATAACCACTTTTTCCTCTCTCTGTGTTTGTTTCTCGTTCGTTGTTGTGTGTGTGTTTGTGTGCATTTGTCTCTTTCAAACAGGTGCCGGTCCTCACCTCTGCAGTGCTGCCGTCTCCTGTAGCGCTGCATGGTTCTAAGCTAAGTTTCCTTTCCTTTTTCTGTTCTCTCAGATTTGTCCTCAGGTTTGAAGTGTCTGTGTTGTGCAGCTGGTCTGGTCTGTCTCTAGACAGTTCAGGCTTCACCCACTAGTTAAATGGTGGAGGCTCACAGCGACATACTCAACACACAAGTTTCTGAACTCTGCATGAGGGTTTCTCCGACGAAGTGAGGGCCGTGAGGCACAGCTCCCCGTCCCCCGGTGACCCTGCTAGGTCCACCTTCTTAGGGAAACCCTCTGCAGAGGAGCTGACAGAGCCAGGAACTTGTGAGTTGCGTGTGTCCACTCAGGCATCATTCATGCTTGTTCTGTAGGCAGTTCCTGTCAGAAGGAGGAGGCGCGGCAGGAGCGTCGGGGGGCGGAAGACGGTGCCTCAGTGCCTCTCTCCTTCTGACATTGTTAAAGAAAACACAACAAATTTGTAATTATGTAGATAATTACATGTAGATAATGTCCTCAAGTTCTGTATAACCACTTTTTCCTCTCTCTGTGTTTGTTTCTCGTTCGTTGTTGTGTGTGTGTTTGTGTGCATTTGTCTCTTTCAAACAGGTGCCGGTCCTCACCTCTGCAGTGCTGCCGTCTCCTGTAGCGCTGCATGGTTCTAAGCTAAGTTTCCTTTCCTTTTTCTGTTCTCTCAGATTTGTCCTCAGGTTTGAAGTGTCTGTGTTGTGCAGCTGGTCTGGTCTGTCTCTAGACAGTTCAGGCTTCACCCACTAGTTAAATGGTGGAGGCTCACAGCGACATACTCAACACACAAGTTTCTGAACTCTGCATGAGGGTTTCTCCGACGAAGTGAGGGCCGTGAGGCACAGCTCCCCGTCCCCCGGTGACCCTGCTAGGTCCACCTTCTTAGGGAAACCCTCTGCAGAGGAGCTGACAGAGCCAGGAACTTGTGAGTTGCGTGTGTCCACTCAGGCATCATTCATGCTTGTTCTGTAGGCAGTTCCTGTCAGAAGGAGGAGGCGCGGCAGGAGCGTCGGGGGGCGGAAGACGGTGCCTCAGTGCCTCTCTCCTTCTGACATTGTTAAAGAAAACACAACAAATTTGTAATTATGTAGATAATTACATGTAGATAATGTCCTCAAGTTCTGTATAACCACTTTTTCCTCTCTCTGTGTTTGTTTCTCGTTCGTTGTTGTGTGTGTGTTTGTGTGCATTTGTCTCTTTCAAACAGGTGCCGGTCCTCACCTCTGCAGTGCTGCCGTCTCCTGTAGCGCTGCATGGTTCTAAGCTAAGTTTCCTTTCCTTTTTCTGTTCTCTCAGATTTGTCCTCAGGTTTGAAGTGTCTGTGTTGTGCAGCTGGTCTGGTCTGTCTCTAGACAGTTCAGGCTTCACCCACTAGTTAAATGGTGGAGGCTCACAGCGACATACTCAACACACAAGTTTCTGAACTCTGCATGAGGGTTTCTCCGACGAAGTGAGGGCCGTGAGGCACAGCTCCCCGTCCCCCGGTGACCCTGCTAGGTCCGACTTCTTAGGGAAACCCTCTGCAGAGGAGCTGACAGAGCCAGGAACTTGTGAGTTGCGTGTGTCCACTCAGGCATCATTCATGCTTGTTCTGTAGGCAGTTCCTGTCAGAAGGAGGAGGCGCGGCAGGAGCGTCGGGGGGCGGAAGACGGTGCCTCAGTGCCTCTCTCCTTCTGACATTGTTAAAGAAAACACAACAAATTTGTAATTATGTAGATAATTACATGTAGATAATGTCCTCAAGTTCTGTATAACCACTTTTTCCTCTCTCTGTGTTTGTTTCTCGTTCGTTGTTGTGTGTGTGTTTGTGTGCATTTGTCTCTTTCAAACAGGTGCCGGTCCTCACCTCTGCAGTGCTGCCGTCTCCTGTAGCGCTGCATGGTTCTAAGCTAAGTTTCCTTTCCTTTTTCTGTTCTCTCAGATTTGTCCTCAGGTTTGAAGTGTCTGTGTTGTGCAGCTGGTCTGGTCTGTCTCTAGACAGTTCAGGCTTCACCCACTAGTTAAATGGTGGAGGCTCACAGCGACATACTCAACACACAAGTTTCTGAACTCTGCATGAGGGTTTCTCCGACGAAGTGAGGGCCGTGAGGCACAGCTCCCCATCCCCCGGTGACCCTGCTAGGTCCACCTTCTTAGGGAAACCCTCTGCAGAGGAGCTGACAGAGCCAGGAACTTGTGAGTTGCGTGTGTCCACTCAGGCATCATTCATGCTTGTTCTGTAGGCAGTTCCTGTCAGAAGGAGGAGGCGCGGCAGGAGCGTCGGGGGGCGGAAGACGGTGCCTCAGTGCCTCTCTCCTTCTGACATTGTTAAAGAAAACACAACAAATTTGTAATTATGTAGATAATTACATGTAGATAATGTCCTCAAGTTCTGTATAACCACTTTTTCCTCTCTCTGTGTTTGTTTCTCGTTCGTTGTTGTGTGTGTGTTTGTGTGCATTTGTCTCTTTCAAACAGGTGCCGGTCCTCACCTCTGCAGTGCTGCCGTCTCCTGTAGCGCTGCATGGTTCTAAGCTAAGTTTCCTTTCCTTTTTCTGTTCTCTCAGATTTGTCCTCAGGTTTGAAGTGTCTGTGTTGTGCAGCTGGTCTGGTCTGTCTCTAGACAGTTCAGGCTTCACCCACTAGTTAAATGGTGGAGGCTCACAGCGACATACTCAACACACAAGTTTCTGAACTCTGCATGAGGGTTTCTCCGACGAAGTGAGGGCCGTGAGGCACAGCTCCCCGTCCCCCGGTGACCCTGCTAGGTCCGACTTCTTAGGGAAACCCTCTGCAGAGGAGCTGACAGAGCCAGGAACTTGTGAGTTGCGTGTGTCCACTCAGGCATCATTCATGCTTGTTCTGTAGGCAGTTCCTGTCAGAAGGAGGAGGCGCGGCAGGAGCGTCGGGGGGCGGAAGACGGTGCCTCAGTGCCTCTCTCCTTCTGACATTGTTAAAGAAAACACAACAAATTTGTAATTATGTAGATAATTACATGTAGATAATGTCCTCAAGTTCTGTATAACCACTTTTTCCTCTCTCTGTGTTTGTTTCTCGTTCGTTGTTGTGTGTGTGTTTGTGTGCATTTGTCTCTTTCAAACAGGTGCCGGTCCTCACCTCTGCAGTGCTGCCGTCTCCTGTAGCGCTGCATGGTTCTAAGCTAAGTTTCCTTTCCTTTTTCTGTTCTCTCAGATTTGTCCTCAGGTTTGAAGTGTCTGTGTTGTGCAGCTGGTCTGGTCTGTCTCTAGACAGTTCAGGCTTCACCCACTAGTTAAATGGTGGAGGCTCACAGCGACATACTCAACACACAAGTTTCTGAACTCTGCATGAGGGTTTCTCCGACGAAGTGAGGGCCGTGAGGCACAGCTCCCCGTCCCCCGGTGACCCTGCTAGGTCCACCTTCTTAGGGAAACCCTCTGCAGAGGAGCTGACAGAGCCAGGAACTTGTGAGTTGCGTGTGTCCACTCAGGCATCATTCATGCTTGTTCTGTAGGCAGTTCCTGTCAGAAGGAGGAGGCGCGGCAGGAGCGTCGGGGGGCGGAAGACGGTGCCTCAGTGCCTCTCTCCTTCTGACATTGTTAAAGAAAACACAACAAATTTGTAATTATGTAGATAATTACATGTAGATAATGTCCTCAAGTTCTGTATAACCACTTTTTCCTCTCTCTGTGTTTGTTTCTCGTTCGTTGTTGTGTGTGTGTTTGTGTGCATTTGTCTCTTTCAAACAGGTGCCGGTCCTCACCTCTGCAGTGCTGCCGTCTCCTGTAGCGCTGCATGGTTCTAAGCTAAGTTTCCTTTCCTTTTTCTGTTCTCTCAGATTTGTCCTCAGGTTTGAAGTGTCTGTGTTGTGCAGCTGGTCTGGTCTGTCTCTAGACAGTTCAGGCTTCACCCACTAGTTAAATGGTGGAGGCTCACAGCGACATACTCAACACACAAGTTTCTGAACTCTGCATGAGGGTTTCTCCGACGAAGTGAGGGCCGTGAGGCACAGCTCCCCGTCCCCCGGTGACCCTGCTAGGTCCGACTTCTTAGGGAAACCCTCTGCAGAGGAGCTGACAGAGCCAGGAACTTGTGAGTTGCGTGTGTCCACTCAGGCATCATTCATGCTTGTTCTGTAGGCAGTTCCTGTCAGAAGGAGGAGGCGCGGCAGGAGCGTCGGGGGGCGGAAGACGGTGCCTCAGTGCCTCTCTCCTTCTGACATTGTTAAAGAAAACACAACAAATTTGTAATTATGTAGATAATTACATGTAGATAATGTCCTCAAGTTCTGTATAACCACTTTTTCCTCTCTCTGTGTTTGTTTCTCGTTCGTTGTTGTGTGTGTGTTTGTGTGCATTTGTCTCTTTCAAACAGGTGCCGGTCCTCACCTCTGCAGTGCTGCCGTCTCCTGTAGCGCTGCATGGTTCTAAGCTAAGTTTCCTTTCCTTTTTCTGTTCTCTCAGATTTGTCCTCAGGTTTGAAGTGTCTGTGTTGTGCAGCTGGTCTGGTCTGTCTCTAGACAGTTCAGGCTTCACCCACTAGTTAAATGGTGGAGGCTCACAGCGACATACTCAACACACAAGTTTCTGAACTCTGCATGAGGGTTTCTCCGACGAAGTGAGGGCCGTGAGGCACAGCTCCCCGTCCCCCGGTGACCCTGCTAGGTCCGACTTCTTAGGGAAACCCTCTGCAGAGGAGCTGACAGAGCCAGGAACTTGTGAGTTGCGTGTGTCCACTCAGGCATCATTCATGCTTGTTCTGTAGGCAGTTCCTGTCAGAAGGAGGAGGCGCGGCAGGAGCGTCGGGGGGCGGAAGACGGTGCCTCAGTGCCTCTCTCCTTCTGACATTGTTAAAGAAAACACAACAAATTTGTAATTATGTAGATAATTACATGTAGATAATGTCCTCAAGTTCTGTATAACCACTTTTTCCTCTCTCTGTGTTTGTTTCTCGTTCGTTGTTGTGTGTGTGTTTGTGTGCATTTGTCTCTTTCAAACAGGTGCCGGTCCTCACCTCTGCAGTGCTGCCGTCTCCTGTAGCGCTGCATGGTTCTAAGCTAAGTTTCCTTTCCTTTTTCTGTTCTCTCAGATTTGTCCTCAGGTTTGAAGTGTCTGTGTTGTGCAGCTGGTCTGGTCTGTCTCTAGACAGTTCAGGCTTCACCCACTAGTTAAATGGTGGAGGCTCACAGCGACATACTCAACACACAAGTTTCTGAACTCTGCATGAGGGTTTCTCCGACGAAGTGAGGGCCGTGAGGCACAGCTCCCCGTCCCCCGGTGACCCTGCTAGGTCCGACTTCTTAGGGAAACCCTCTGCAGAGGAGCTGACAGAGCCAGGAACTTGTGAGTTGCGTGTGTCCACTCAGGCATCATTCATGCTTGTTCTGTAGGCAGTTCCTGTCAGAAGGAGGAGGCGCGGCAGGAGCGTCGGGGGGCGGAAGACGGTGCCTCAGTGCCTCTCTCCTTCTGACATTGTTAAAGAAAACACAACAAATTTGTAATTATGTAGATAATTACATGTAGATAATGTCCTCAAGTTCTGTATAACCACTTTTTCCTCTCTCTGTGTTTGTTTCTCGTTCGTTGTTGTGTGTGTGTTTGTGTGCATTTGTCTCTTTCAAACAGGTGCCGGTCCTCACCTCTGCAGTGCTGCCGTCTCCTGTAGCGCTGCATGGTTCTAAGCTAAGTTTCCTTTCCTTTTTCTGTTCTCTCAGATTTGTCCTCAGGTTTGAAGTGTCTGTGTTGTGCAGCTGGTCTGGTCTGTCTCTAGACAGTTCAGGCTTCACCCACTAGTTAAATGGTGGAGGCTCACAGCGACATACTCAACACACAAGTTTCTGAACTCTGCATGAGGGTTTCTCCGACGAAGTGAGGGCCGTGAGGCACAGCTCCCCGTCCCCCGGTGACCCTGCTAGGTCCGACTTCTTAGGGAAACCCTCTGCAGAGGAGCTGACAGAGCCAGGAACTTGTGAGTTGCGTGTGTCCACTCAGGCATCATTCATGCTTGTTCTGTAGGCAGTTCCTGTCAGAAGGAGGAGGCGCGGCAGGAGCGTCGGGGGGCGGAAGACGGTGCCTCAGTGCCTCTCTCCTTCTGACATTGTTAAAGAAAACACAACAAATTTGTAATTATGTAGATAATTACATGTAGATAATGTCCTCAAGTTCTGTATAACCACTTTTTCCTCTCTCTGTGTTTGTTTCTCGTTCGTTGTTGTGTGTGTGTTTGTGTGCATTTGTCTCTTTCAAACAGGTGCCGGTCCTCACCTCTGCAGTGCTGCCGTCTCCTGTAGCGCTGCATGGTTCTAAGCTAAGTTTCCTTTCCTTTTTCTGTTCTCTCAGATTTGTCCTCAGGTTTGAAGTGTCTGTGTTGTGCAGCTGGTCTGGTCTGTCTCTAGACAGTTCAGGCTTCACCCACTAGTTAAATGGTGGAGGCTCACAGCGACATACTCAACACACAAGTTTCTGAACTCTGCATGAGGGTTTCTCCGACGAAGTGAGGGCCGTGAGGCACAGCTCCCCGTCCCCCGGTGACCCTGCTAGGTCCGACTTCTTAGGGAAACCCTCTGCAGAGGAGCTGACAGAGCCAGGAACTTGTGAGTTGCGTGTGTCCACTCAGGCATCATTCATGCTTGTTCTGTAGGCAGTTCCTGTCAGAAGGAGGAGGCGCGGCAGGAGCGTCGGGGGGCGGAAGACGGTGCCTCAGTGCCTCTCTCCTTCTGACATTGTTAAAGAAAACACAACAAATTTGTAATTATGTAGATAATTACATGTAGATAATGTCCTCAAGTTCTGTATAACCACTTTTTCCTCTCTCTGTGTTTGTTTCTCGTTCGTTGTTGTGTGTGTGTTTGTGTGCATTTGTCTCTTTCAAACAGGTGCCGGTCCTCACCTCTGCAGTGCTGCCGTCTCCTGTAGCGCTGCATGGTTCTAAGCTAAGTTTCCTTTCCTTTTTCTGTTCTCTCAGATTTGTCCTCAGGTTTGAAGTGTCTGTGTTGTGCAGCTGGTCTGGTCTGTCTCTAGACAGTTCAGGCTTCACCCACTAGTTAAATGGTGGAGGCTCACAGCGACATACTCAACACACAAGTTTCTGAACTCTGCATGAGGGTTTCTCCGACGAAGTGAGGGCCGTGAGGCACAGCTCCCCGTCCCCCGGTGACCCTGCTAGGTCCACCTTCTTAGGGAAACCCTCTGCAGAGGAGCTGACAGAGCCAGGAACTTGTGAGTTGCGTGTGTCCACTCAGGCATCATTCATGCTTGTTCTGTAGGCAGTTCCTGTCAGAAGGAGGAGGCGCGGCAGGAGCGTCGGGGGGCGGAAGACGGTGCCTCAGTGCCTCTCTCCTTCTGACATTGTTAAAGAAAACACAACAAATTTGTAATTATGTAGATAATTACATGTAGATAATGTCCTCAAGTTCTGTATAACCACTTTTTCCTCTCTCTGTGTTTGTTTCTCGTTCGTTGTTGTGTGTGTGTTTGTGTGCATTTGTCTCTTTCAAACAGGTGCCGGTCCTCACCTCTGCAGTGCTGCCGTCTCCTGTAGCGCTGCATGGTTCTAAGCTAAGTTTCCTTTCCTTTTTCTGTTCTCTCAGATTTGTCCTCAGGTTTGAAGTGTCTGTGTTGTGCAGCTGGTCTGGTCTGTCTCTAGACAGTTCAGGCTTCACCCACTAGTTAAATGGTGGAGGCTCACAGCGACATACTCAACACACAAGTTTCTGAACTCTGCATGAGGGTTTCTCCGACGAAGTGAGGGCCGTGAGGCACAGCTCCCCGTCCCCCGGTGACCCTGCTAGGTCCACCTTCTTAGGGAAACCCTCTGCAGAGGAGCTGACAGAGCCAGGAACTTGTGAGTTGCGTGTGTCCACTCAGGCATCATTCATGTTTGTTCTGTAGGCAGTTCCTGTCAGAAGGAGGAGGCGCGGCAGGAGCGTCGGGGGGCGGAAGACGGTGCCTCAGTGCCTCTCTCCTTCTGACATTGTTAAAGAAAACACAACAAATTTGTAATTATGTAGATAATTACATGTAGATAATGTCCTCAAGTTCTGTATAACCACTTTTTCCTCTCTCTGTGTTTGTTTCTCGTTCGTTGTTGTGTGTGTGTTTGTGTGCATTTGTCTCTTTCAAACAGGTGCCGGTCCTCACCTCTGCAGTGCTGCCGTCTCCTGTAGCGCTGCATGGTTCTAAGCTAAGTTTCCTTTCCTTTTTCTGTTCTCTCAGATTTGTCCTCAGGTTTGAAGTGTCTGTGTTGTGCAGCTGGTCTGGTCTGTCTCTAGACAGTTCAGGCTTCACCCACTAGTTAAATGGTGGAGGCTCACAGCGACATACTCAACACACAAGTTTCTGAACTCTGCATGAGGGTTTCTCCGACGAAGTGAGGGCCGTGAGGCACAGCTCCCCGTCCCCCGGTGACCCTGCTAGGTCCGACTTCTTAGGGAAACCCTCTGCAGAGGAGCTGACAGAGCCAGGAACTTGTGAGTTGCGTGTGTCCACTCAGGCATCATTCATGCTTGTTCTGTAGGCAGTTCCTGTCAGAAGGAGGAGGCGCGGCAGGAGCGTCGGGGGGCGGAAGACGGTGCCTCAGTGCCTCTCTCCTTCTGACATTGTTAAAGAAAACACAACAAATTTGTAATTATGTAGATAATTACATGTAGATAATGTCCTCAAGTTCTGTATAACCACTTTTTCCTCTCTCTGTGTTTGTTTCTCGTTCGTTGTTGTGTGTGTGTTTGTGTGCATTTGTCTCTTTCAAACAGGTGCCGGTCCTCACCTCTGCAGTGCTGCCGTCTCCTGTAGCGCTGCATGGTTCTAAGCTAAGTTTCCTTTCCTTTTTCTGTTCTCTCAGATTTGTCCTCAGGTTTGAAGTGTCTGTGTTGTGCAGCTGGTCTGGTCTGTCTCTAGACAGTTCAGGCTTCACCCACTAGTTAAATGGTGGAGGCTCACAGCGACATACTCAACACACAAGTTTCTGAACTCTGCATGAGGGTTTCTCCGACGAAGTGAGGGCCGTGAGGCACAGCTCCCCGTCCCCCGGTGACCCTGCTAGGTCCACCTTCTTAGGGAAACCCTCTGCAGAGGAGCTGACAGAGCCAGGAACTTGTGAGTTGCGTGTGTCCACTCAGGCATCATTCATGCTTGTTCTGTAGGCAGTTCCTGTCAGAAGGAGGAGGCGCGGCAGGAGCGTCGGGGGGCGGAAGACGGTGCCTCAGTGCCTCTCTCCTTCTGACATTGTTAAAGAAAACACAACAAATTTGTAATTATGTAGATAATTACATGTAGATAATGTCCTCAAGTTCTGTATAACCACTTTTTCCTCTCTCTGTGTTTGTTTCTCGTTCGTTGTTGTGTGTGTGTTTGTGTGCATTTGTCTCTTTCAAACAGGTGCCGGTCCTCACCTCTGCAGTGCTGCCGTCTCCTGTAGCGCTGCATGGTTCTAAGCTAAGTTTCCTTTCCTTTTTCTGTTCTCTCAGATTTGTCCTCAGGTTTGAAGTGTCTGTGTTGTGCAGCTGGTCTGGTCTGTCTCTAGACAGTTCAGGCTTCACCCACTAGTTAAATGGTGGAGGCTCACAGCGACATACTCAACACACAAGTTTCTGAACTCTGCATGAGGGTTTCTCCGACGAAGTGAGGGCCGTGAGGCACAGCTCCCCGTCCCCCGGTGACCCTGCTAGGTCCACCTTCTTAGGGAAACCCTCTGCAGAGGAGCTGACAGAGCCAGGAACTTGTGAGTTGCGTGTGTCCACTCAGGCATCATTCATGCTTGTTCTGTAGGCAGTTCCTGTCAGAAGGAGGAGGCGCGGCAGGAGCGTCGGGGGGCGGAAGACGGTGCCTCAGTGCCTCTCTCCTTCTGACATTGTTAAAGAAAACACAACAAATTTGTAATTATGTAGATAATTACATGTAGATAATGTCCTCAAGTTCTGTATAACCACTTTTTCCTCTCTCTGTGTTTGTTTCTCGTTCGTTGTTGTGTGTGTGTTTGTGTGCATTTGTCTCTTTCAAACAGGTGCCGGTCCTCACCTCTGCAGTGCTGCCGTCTCCTGTAGCGCTGCATGGTTCTAAGCTAAGTTTCCTTTCCTTTTTCTGTTCTCTCAGATTTGTCCTCAGGTTTGAAGTGTCTGTCTTGTGCAGCTGGTCTGGTCTGTCTCTAGACAGTTCAGGCTTCACCCACTAGTTAAATGGTGGAGGCTCACAGCGACATACTCAACACACAAGTTTCTGAACTCTGCATGAGGGTTTCTCCGACGAAGTGAGGGCCGTGAGGCACAGCTCCCCGTCCCCCGGTGACCCTGCTAGGTCCACCTTCTTAGGGAAACCCTCTGCAGAGGAGCTGACAGAGCCAGGAACTTGTGAGTTGCGTGTGTCCACTCAGGCATCATTCATGCTTGTTCTGTAGGCAGTTCCTGTCAGAAGGAGGAGGCGCGGCAGGAGCGTCGGGGGGCGGAAGACGGTGCCTCAGTGCCTCTCTCCTTCTGACATTGTTAAAGAAAACACAACAAATTTGTAATTATGTAGATAATTACATGTAGATAATGTCCTCAAGTTCTGTATAACCACTTTTTCCTCTCTCTGTGTTTGTTTCTCGTTCGTTGTTGTGTGTGTGTTTGCGTGCATTTGTCTCTTTCAAACAGGTGCCGGTCCTCACCTCTGCAGTGCTGCCGTCTCCTGTAGCGCTGCATGGTTCTAAGCTAAGTTTCCTTTCCTTTTTCTGTTCTCTCAGATTTGTCCTCAGGTTTGAAGTGTCTGTGTTGTGCAGCTGGTCTGGTCTGTCTCTAGACAGTTCAGGCTTCACCCACTAGTTAAATGGTGGAGGCTCACAGCGACATACTCAACACACAAGTTTCTGAACTCTGCATGAGGGTTTCTCCGACGAAGTGAGGGCCGTGAGGCACAGCTCCCCGTCCCCCGGTGACCCTGCTAGGTCCACCTTCTTAGGGAAACCCTCTGCAGAGGAGCTGACAGAGCCAGGAACTTGTGAGTTGCGTGTGTCCACTCAGGCATCATTCATGCTTGTTCTGTAGGCAGTTCCTGTCAGAAGGAGGAGGCGCGGCAGGAGCGTCGGGGGGCGGAAGACGGTGCCTCAGTGCCTCTCTCCTTCTGACATTGTTAAAGAAAACACAACAAATTTGTAATTATGTAGATAATTACATGTAGATAATGTCCTCAAGTTCTGTATAACCACTTTTTCCTCTCTCTGTGTTTGTTTCTCGTTCGTTGTTGTGTGTGTGTTTGCGTGCATTTGTCTCTTTCAAACAGGTGCCGGTCCTCACCTCTGCAGTGCTGCCGTCTCCTGTAGCGCTGCATGGTTCTAAGCTAAGTTTCCTTTCCTTTTTCTGTTCTCTCAGATTTGTCCTCAGGTTTGAAGTGTCTGTGTTGTGCAGCTGGTCTGGTCTGTCTCTAGACAGTTCAGGCTTCACCCACTAGTTAAATGGTGGAGGCTCACAGCGACATACTCAACACACAAGTTTCTGAACTCTGCATGAGGGTTTCTCCGACGAAGTGAGGGCCGTGAGGCACAGCTCCCCGTCCCCCGGTGACCCTGCTAGGTCCGACTTCTTAGGGAAACCCTCTGCAGAGGAGCTGACAGAGCCAGGAACTTGTGAGTTGCGTGTGTCCACTCAGGCATCATTCATGCTTGTTCTGTAGGCAGTTCCTGTCAGAAGGAGGAGGCGCGGCAGGAGCGTCGGGGGGCGGAAGACGGTGCCTCAGTGCCTCTCTCCTTCTGACATTGTTAAAGAAAACACAACAAATTTGTAATTATGTAGATAATTACATGTAGATAATGTCCTCAAGTTCTGTATAACCACTTTTTCCTCTCTCTGTGTTTGTTTCTCGTTCGTTGTTGTGTGTGTGTTTGTGTGCATTTGTCTCTTTCAAACAGGTGCCGGTCCTCACCTCTGCAGTGCTGCCGTCTCCTGTAGCGCTGCATGGTTCTAAGCTAAGTTTCCTTTCCTTTTTCTGTTCTCTCAGATTTGTCCTCAGGTTTGAAGTGTCTGTGTTGTGCAGCTGGTCTGGTCTGTCTCTAGACAGTTCAGGCTTCACCCACTAGTTAAATGGTGGAGGCTCACAGCGACATACTCAACACACAAGTTTCTGAACTCTGCATGAGGGTTTCTCCGACGAAGTGAGGGCCGTGAGGCACAGCTCCCCGTCCCCCGGTGACCCTGCTAGGTCCACCTTCTTAGGGAAACCCTCTGCAGAGGAGCTGACAGAGCCAGGAACTTGTGAGTTGCGTGTGTCCACTCAGGCATCATTCATGCTTGTTCTGTAGGCAGTTCCTGTCAGAAGGAGGAGGCGCGGCAGGAGCGTCGGGGGGCGGAAGACGGTGCCTCAGTGCCTCTCTCCTTCTGACATTGTTAAAGAAAACACAACAAATTTGTAATTATGTAGATAATTACATGTAGATAATGTCCTCAAGTTCTGTATAACCACTTTTTCCTCTCTCTGTGTTTGTTTCTCGTTCGTTGTTGTGTGTGTGTTTGTGTGCATTTGTCTCTTTCAAACAGGTGCCGGTCCTCACCTCTGCAGTGCTGCCGTCTCCTGTAGCGCTGCATGGTTCTAAGCTAAGTTTCCTTTCCTTTTTCTGTTCTCTCAGATTTGTCCTCAGGTTTGAAGTGTCTGTGTTGTGCAGCTGGTCTGGTCTGTCTCTAGACAGTTCAGGCTTCACCCACTAGTTAAATGGTGGAGGCTCACAGCGACATACTCAACACACAAGTTTCTGAACTCTGCATGAGGGTTTCTCCGACGAAGTGAGGGCCGTGAGGCACAGCTCCCCGTCCCCCGGTGACCCTGCTAGGTCCACCTTCTTAGGGAAACCCTCTGCAGAGGAGCTGACAGAGCCAGGAACTTGTGAGTTGCGTGTGTCCACTCAGGCATCATTCATGCTTGTTCTGTAGGCAGTTCCTGTCAGAAGGAGGAGGCGCGGCAGGAGCGTCGGGGGGCGGAAGACGGTGCCTCAGTGCCTCTCTCCTTCTGACATTGTTAAAGAAAACACAACAAATTTGTAATTATGTAGATAATTACATGTAGATAATGTCCTCAAGTTCTGTATAACCACTTTTTCCTCTCTCTGTGTTTGTTTCTCGTTCGTTGTTGTGTGTGTGTTTGTGTGCATTTGTCTCTTTCAAACAGGTGCCGGTCCTCACCTCTGCAGTGCTGCCGTCTCCTGTAGCGCTGCATGGTTCTAAGCTAAGTTTCCTTTCCTTTTTCTGTTCTCTCAGATTTGTCCTCAGGTTTGAAGTGTCTGTGTTGTGCAGCTGGTCTGGTCTGTCTCTAGACAGTTCAGGCTTCACCCACTAGTTAAATGGTGGAGGCTCACAGCGACATACTCAACACACAAGTTTCTGAACTCTGCATGAGGGTTTCTCCGACGAAGTGAGGGCCGTGAGGCACAGCTCCCCGTCCCCCGGTGACCCTGCTAGGTCCACCTTCTTAGGGAAACCCTCTGCAGAGGAGCTGACAGAGCCAGGAACTTGTGAGTTGCGTGTGTCCACTCAGGCATCATTCATGCTTGCTCTGTAGGCAGTTCCTGTCAGAAGGAGGAGGCGCGGCAGGAGCGTCGGGGGGCGGAAGACGGTGCCTCAGTGCCTCTCTCCTTCTGACATTGTTAAAGAAAACACAACAAATTTGTAATTATGTAGATAATTACATGTAGATAATGTCCTCAAGTTCTGTATAACCACTTTTTCCTCTCTCTGTGTTTGTTTCTCGTTCGTTGTTGTGTGTGTGTTTGTGTGCATTTGTCTCTTTCAAACAGGTGCCGGTCCTCACCTCTGCAGTGCTGCCGTCTCCTGTAGCGCTGCATGGTTCTAAGCTAAGTTTCCTTTCCTTTTTCTGTTCTCTCAGATTTGTCCTCAGGTTTGAAGTGTCTGTGTTGTGCAGCTGGTCTGGTCTGTCTCTAGACAGTTCAGGCTTCACCCACTAGTTAAATGGTGGAGGCTCACAGCGACATACTCAACACACAAGTTTCTGAACTCTGCATGAGGGTTTCTCCGACGAAGTGAGGGCCGTGAGGCACAGCTCCCCGTCCCCCGGTGACCCTGCTAGGTCCGACTTCTTAGGGAAACCCTCTGCAGAGGAGCTGACAGAGCCAGGAACTTGTGAGTTGCGTGTGTCCACTCAGGCATCATTCATGCTTGTTCTGTAGGCAGTTCCTGTCAGAAGGAGGAGGCGCGGCAGGAGCGTCGGGGGGCGGAAGACGGTGCCTCAGTGCCTCTCTCCTTCTGACATTGTTAAAGAAAACACAACAAATTTGTAATTATGTAGATAATTACATGTAGATAATGTCCTCAAGTTCTGTATAACCACTTTTTCCTCTCTCTGTGTTTGTTTCTCGTTCGTTGTTGTGTGTGTGTTTGTGTGCATTTGTCTCTTTCAAACAGGTGCCGGTCCTCACCTCTGCAGTGCTGCCGTCTCCTGTAGCGCTGCATGGTTCTAAGCTAAGTTTCCTTTCCTTTTTCTGTTCTCTCAGATTTGTCCTCAGGTTTGAAGTGTCTGTGTTGTGCAGCTGGTCTGGTCTGTCTCTAGACAGTTCAGGCTTCACCCACTAGTTAAATGGTGGAGGCTCACAGCGACATACTCAACACACAAGTTTCTGAACTCTGCATGAGGGTTTCTCCGACGAAGTGAGGGCCGTGAGGCACAGCTCCCCGTCCCCCGGTGACCCTGCTAGGTCCACCTTCTTAGGGAAACCCTCTGCAGAGGAGCTGACAGAGCCAGGAACTTGTGAGTTGCGTGTGTCCACTCAGGCATCATTCATGCTTGTTCTGTAGGCAGTTCCTGTCAGAAGGAGGAGGCGCGGCAGGAGCGTCGGGGGGCGGAAGACGGTGCCTCAGTGCCTCTCTCCTTCTGACATTGTTAAAGAAAACACAACAAATTTGTAATTATGTAGATAATTACATGTAGATAATGTCCTCAAGTTCTGTATAACCACTTTTTCCTCTCTCTGTGTTTGTTTCTCGTTCGTTGTTGTGTGTGTGTTTGTGTGCATTTGTCTCTTTCAAACAGGTGCCGGTCCTCACCTCTGCAGTGCTGCCGTCTCCTGTAGCGCTGCATGGTTCTAAGCTAAGTTTCCTTTCCTTTTTCTGTTCTCTCAGATTTGTCCTCAGGTTTGAAGTGTCTGTGTTGTGCAGCTGGTCTGGTCTGTCTCTAGACAGTTCAGGCTTCACCCACTAGTTAAATGGTGGAGGCTCACAGCGACATACTCAACACACAAGTTTCTGAACTCTGCATGAGGGTTTCTCCGACGAAGTGAGGGCCGTGAGGCACAGCTCCCCGTCCCCCGGTGACCCTGCTAGGTCCGACTTCTTAGGGAAACCCTCTGCAGAGGAGCTGACAGAGCCAGGAACTTGTGAGTTGCGTGTGTCCACTCAGGCATCATTCATGCTTGTTCTGTAGGCAGTTCCTGTCAGAAGGAGGAGGCGCGGCAGGAGCGTCGGGGGGCGGAAGACGGTGCCTCAGTGCCTCTCTCCTTCTGACATTGTTAAAGAAAACACAACAAATTTGTAATTATGTAGATAATTACATGTAGATAATGTCCTCAAGTTCTGTATAACCACTTTTTCCTCTCTCTGTGTTTGTTTCTCGTTCGTTGTTGTGTGTGTGTTTGTGTGCATTTGTCTCTTTCAAACAGGTGCCGGTCCTCACCTCTGCAGTGCTGCCGTCTCCTGTAGCGCTGCATGGTTCTAAGCTAAGTTTCCTTTCCTTTTTCTGTTCTCTCAGATTTGTCCTCAGGTTTGAAGTGTCTGTGTTGTGCAGCTGGTCTGGTCTGTCTCTAGACAGTTCAGGCTTCACCCACTAGTTAAATGGTGGAGGCTCACAGCGACATACTCAACACACAAGTTTCTGAACTCTGCATGAGGGTTTCTCCGACGAAGTGAGGGCCGTGAGGCACAGCTCCCCGTCCCCCGGTGACCCTGCTAGGTCCACCTTCTTAGGGAAACCCTCTGCAGAGGAGCTGACAGAGCCAGGAACTTGTGAGTTGCGTGTGTCCACTCAGGCATCATTCATGCTTGTTCTGTAGGCAGTTCCTGTCAGAAGGAGGAGGCGCGGCAGGAGCGTCGGGGGGCGGAAGACGGTGCCTCAGTGCCTCTCTCCTTCTGACATTGTTAAAGAAAACACAACAAATTTGTAATTATGTAGATAATTACATGTAGATAATGTCCTCAAGTTCTGTATAACCACTTTTTCCTCTCTCTGTGTTTGTTTCTCGTTCGTTGTTGTGTGTGTGTTTGTGTGCATTTGTCTCTTTCAAACAGGTGCCGGTCCTCACCTCTGCAGTGCTGCCGTCTCCTGTAGCGCTGCATGGTTCTAAGCTAAGTTTCCTTTCCTTTTTCTGTTCTCTCAGATTTGTCCTCAGGTTTGAAGTGTCTGTGTTGTGCAGCTGGTCTGGTCTGTCTCTAGACAGTTCAGGCTTCACCCACTAGTTAAATGGTGGAGGCTCACAGCGACATACTCAACACACAAGTTTCTGAACTCTGCATGAGGGTTTCTCCGACGAAGTGAGGGCCGTGAGGCACAGCTCCCCGTCCCCCGGTGACCCTGCTAGGTCCACCTTCTTAGGGAAACCCTCTGCAGAGGAGCTGACAGAGCCAGGAACTTGTGAGTTGCGTGTGTCCACTCAGGCATCATTCATGCTTGTTCTGTAGGCAGTTCCTGTCAGAAGGAGGAGGCGCGGCAGGAGCGTCGGGGGGCGGAAGACGGTGCCTCAGTGCCTCTCTCCTTCTGACATTGTTAAAGAAAACACAACAAATTTGTAATTATGTAGATAATTACATGTAGATAATGTCCTCAAGTTCTGTATAACCACTTTTTCCTCTCTCTGTGTTTGTTTCTCGTTCGTTGTTGTGTGTGTGTTTGTGTGCATTTGTCTCTTTCAAACAGGTGCCGGTCCTCACCTCTGCAGTGCTGCCGTCTCCTGTAGCGCTGCATGGTTCTAAGCTAAGTTTCCTTTCCTTTTTCTGTTCTCTCAGATTTGTCCTCAGGTTTGAAGTGTCTGTGTTGTGCAGCTGGTCTGGTCTGTCTCTAGACAGTTCAGGCTTCACCCACTAGTTAAATGGTGGAGGCTCACAGCGACATACTCAACACACAAGTTTCTGAACTCTGCATGAGGGTTTCTCCGACGAAGTGAGGGCCGTGAGGCACAGCTCCCCGTCCCCCGGTGACCCTGCTAGGTCCGACTTCTTAGGGAAACCCTCTGCAGAGGAGCTGACAGAGCCAGGAACTTGTGAGTTGCGTGTGTCCACTCAGGCATCATTCATGCTTGTTCTGTAGGCAGTTCCTGTCAGAAGGAGGAGGCGCGGCAGGAGCGTCGGGGGGCGGAAGACGGTGCCTCAGTGCCTCTCTCCTTCTGACATTGTTAAAGAAAACACAACAAATTTGTAATTATGTAGATAATTACATGTAGATAATGTCCTCAAGTTCTGTATAACCACTTTTTCCTCTCTCTGTGTTTGTTTCTCGTTCGTTGTTGTGTGTGTGTTTGTGTGCATTTGTCTCTTTCAAACAGGTGCCGGTCCTCACCTCTGCAGTGCTGCCGTCTCCTGTAGCGCTGCATGGTTCTAAGCTAAGTTTCCTTTCCTTTTTCTGTTCTCTCAGATTTGTCCTCAGGTTTGAAGTGTCTGTGTTGTGCAGCTGGTCTGGTCTGTCTCTAGACAGTTCAGGCTTCACCCACTAGTTAAATGGTGGAGGCTCACAGCGACATACTCAACACACAAGTTTCTGAACTCTGCATGAGGGTTTCTCCGACGAAGTGAGGGCCGTGAGGCACAGCTCCCCATCCCCCGGTGACCCTGCTAGGTCCACCTTCTTAGGGAAACCCTCTGCAGAGGAGCTGACAGAGCCAGGAACTTGTGAGTTGCGTGTGTCCACTCAGGCATCATTCATGCTTGTTCTGTAGGCAGTTCCTGTCAGAAGGAGGAGGCGCGGCAGGAGCGTCGGGGGGCGGAAGACGGTGCCTCAGTGCCTCTCTCCTTCTGACATTGTTAAAGAAAACACAACAAATTTGTAATTATGTAGATAATTACATGTAGATAATGTCCTCAAGTTCTGTATAACCACTTTTTCCTCTCTCTGTGTTTGTTTCTCGTTCGTTGTTGTGTGTGTGTTTGTGTGCATTTGTCTCTTTCAAACAGGTGCCGGTCCTCACCTCTGCAGTGCTGCCGTCTCCTGTAGCGCTGCATGGTTCTAAGCTAAGTTTCCTTTCCTTTTTCTGTTCTCTCAGATTTGTCCTCAGGTTTGAAGTGTCTGTGTTGTGCAGCTGGTCTGGTCTGTCTCTAGACAGTTCAGGCTTCACCCACTAGTTAAATGGTGGAGGCTCACAGCGACATACTCAACACACAAGTTTCTGAACTCTGCATGAGGGTTTCTCCGACGAAGTGAGGGCCGTGAGGCACAGCTCCCCGTCCCCCGGTGACCCTGCTAGGTCCGACTTCTTAGGGAAACCCTCTGCAGAGGAGCTGACAGAGCCAGGAACTTGTGAGTTGCGTGTGTCCACTCAGGCATCATTCATGCTTGTTCTGTAGGCAGTTCCTGTCAGAAGGAGGAGGCGCGGCAGGAGCGTCGGGGGGCGGAAGACGGTGCCTCAGTGCCTCTCTCCTTCTGACATTGTTAAAGAAAACACAACAAATTTGTAATTATGTAGATAATTACATGTAGATAATGTCCTCAAGTTCTGTATAACCACTTTTTCCTCTCTCTGTGTTTGTTTCTCGTTCGTTGTTGTGTGTGTGTTTGTGTGCATTTGTCTCTTTCAAACAGGTGCCGGTCCTCACCTCTGCAGTGCTGCCGTCTCCTGTAGCGCTGCATGGTTCTAAGCTAAGTTTCCTTTCCTTTTTCTGTTCTCTCAGATTTGTCCTCAGGTTTGAAGTGTCTGTGTTGTGCAGCTGGTCTGGTCTGTCTCTAGACAGTTCAGGCTTCACCCACTAGTTAAATGGTGGAGGCTCACAGCGACATACTCAACACACAAGTTTCTGAACTCTGCATGAGGGTTTCTCCGACGAAGTGAGGGCCGTGAGGCACAGCTCCCCGTCCCCCGGTGACCCTGCTAGGTCCGACTTCTTAGGGAAACCCTCTGCAGAGGAGCTGACAGAGCCAGGAACTTGTGAGTTGCGTGTGTCCACTCAGGCATCATTCATGCTTGTTCTGTAGGCAGTTCCTGTCAGAAGGAGGAGGCGCGGCAGGAGCGTCGGGGGGCGGAAGACGGTGCCTCAGTGCCTCTCTCCTTCTGACATTGTTAAAGAAAACACAACAAATTTGTAATTATGTAGATAATTACATGTAGATAATGTCCTCAAGTTCTGTATAACCACTTTTTCCTCTCTCTGTGTTTGTTTCTCGTTCGTTGTTGTGTGTGTGTTTGTGTGCATTTGTCTCTTTCAAACAGGTGCCGGTCCTCACCTCTGCAGTGCTGCCGTCTCCTGTAGCGCTGCATGGTTCTAAGCTAAGTTTCCTTTCCTTTTTCTGTTCTCTCAGATTTGTCCTCAGGTTTGAAGTGTCTGTGTTGTGCAGCTGGTCTGGTCTGTCTCTAGACAGTTCAGGCTTCACCCACTAGTTAAATGGTGGAGGCTCACAGCGACATACTCAACACACAAGTTTCTGAACTCTGCATGAGGGTTTCTCCGACGAAGTGAGGGCCGTGAGGCACAGCTCCCCGTCCCCCGGTGACCCTGCTAGGTCCACCTTCTTAGGGAAACCCTCTGCAGAGGAGCTGACAGAGCCAGGAACTTGTGAGTTGCGTGTGTCCACTCAGGCATCATTCATGCTTGTTCTGTAGGCAGTTCCTGTCAGAAGGAGGAGGCGCGGCAGGAGCGTCGGGGGGCGGAAGACGGTGCCTCAGTGCCTCTCTCCTTCTGACATTGTTAAAGAAAACACAACAAATTTGTAATTATGTAGATAATTACATGTAGATAATGTCCTCAAGTTCTGTATAACCACTTTTTCCTCTCTCTGTGTTTGTTTCTCGTTCGTTGTTGTGTGTGTGTTTGTGTGCATTTGTCTCTTTCAAACAGGTGCCGGTCCTCACCTCTGCAGTGCTGCCGTCTCCTGTAGCGCTGCATGGTTCTAAGCTAAGTTTCCTTTCCTTTTTCTGTTCTCTCAGATTTGTCCTCAGGTTTGAAGTGTCTGTGTTGTGCAGCTGGTCTGGTCTGTCTCTAGACAGTTCAGGCTTCACCCACTAGTTAAATGGTGGAGGCTCACAGCGACATACTCAACACACAAGTTTCTGAACTCTGCATGAGGGTTTCTCCGACGAAGTGAGGGCCGTGAGGCACAGCTCCCCGTCCCCCGGTGACCCTGCTAGGTCCGACTTCTTAGGGAAACCCTCTGCAGAGGAGCTGACAGAGCCAGGAACTTGTGAGTTGCGTGTGTCCACTCAGGCATCATTCATACTTGTTCTGTAGGCAGTTCCTGTCAGAAGGAGGAGGCGCGGCAGGAGCGTCGGGGGGCGGAAGACGGTGCCTCAGTGCCTCTCTCCTTCTGACATTGTTAAAGAAAACACAACAAATTTGTAATTATGTAGATAATTACATGTAGATAATGTCCTCAAGTTCTGTATAACCACTTTTTCCTCTCTCTGTGTTTGTTTCTCGTTCGTTGTTGTGTGTGTGTTTGTGTGCATTTGTCTCTTTCAAACAGGTGCCGGTCCTCACCTCTGCAGTGCTGCCGTCTCCTGTAGCGCTGCATGGTTCTAAGCTAAGTTTCCTTTCCTTTTTCTGTTCTCTCAGATTTGTCCTCAGGTTTGAAGTGTCTGTGTTGTGCAGCTGGTCTGGTCTGTCTCTAGACAGTTCAGGCTTCACCCACTAGTTAAATGGTGGAGGCTCACAGCGACATACTCAACACACAAGTTTCTGAACTCTGCATGAGGGTTTCTCCGACGAAGTGAGGGCCGTGAGGCACAGCTCCCCGTCCCCCGGTGACCCTGCTAGGTCCGACTTCTTAGGGAAACCCTCTGCAGAGGAGCTGACAGAGCCAGGAACTTGTGAGTTGCGTGTGTCCACTCAGGCATCATTCATGCTTGTTCTGTAGGCAGTTCCTGTCAGAAGGAGGAGGCGCGGCAGGAGCGTCGGGGGGCGGAAGACGGTGCCTCAGTGCCTCTCTCCTTCTGACATTGTTAAAGAAAACACAACAAATTTGTAATTATGTAGATAATTACATGTAGATAATGTCCTCAAGTTCTGTATAACCACTTTTTCCTCTCTCTGTGTTTGTTTCTCGTTCGTTGTTGTGTGTGTGTTTGTGTGCATTTGTCTCTTTCAAACAGGTGCCGGTCCTCACCTCTGCAGTGCTGCCGTCTCCTGTAGCGCTGCATGGTTCTAAGCTAAGTTTCCTTTCCTTTTTCTGTTCTCTCAGATTTGTCCTCAGGTTTGAAGTGTCTGTGTTGTGCAGCTGGTCTGGTCTGTCTCTAGACAGTTCAGGCTTCACCCACTAGTTAAATGGTGGAGGCTCACAGCGACATACTCAACACACAAGTTTCTGAACTCTGCATGAGGGTTTCTCCGACGAAGTGAGGGCCGTGAGGCACAGCTCCCCGTCCCCCGGTGACCCTGCTAGGTCCGACTTCTTAGGGAAACCCTCTGCAGAGGAGCTGACAGAGCCAGGAACTTGTGAGTTGCGTGTGTCCACTCAGGCATCATTCATGCTTGTTCTGTAGGCAGTTCCTGTCAGAAGGAGGAGGCGCGGCAGGAGCGTCGGGGGGCGGAAGACGGTGCCTCAGTGCCTCTCTCCTTCTGACATTGTTAAAGAAAACACAACAAATTTGTAATTATGTAGATAATTACATGTAGATAATGTCCTCAAGTTCTGTATAACCACTTTTTCCTCTCTCTGTGTTTGTTTCTCGTTCGTTGTTGTGTGTGTGTTTGTGTGCATTTGTCTCTTTCAAACAGGTGCCGGTCCTCACCTCTGCAGTGCTGCCGTCTCCTGTAGCGCTGCATGGTTCTAAGCTAAGTTTCCTTTCCTTTTTCTGTTCTCTCAGATTTGTCCTCAGGTTTGAAGTGTCTGTGTTGTGCAGCTGGTCTGGTCTGTCTCTAGACAGTTCAGGCTTCACCCACTAGTTAAATGGTGGAGGCTCACAGCGACATACTCAACACACAAGTTTCTGAACTCTGCATGAGGGTTTCTCCGACGAAGTGAGGGCCGTGAGGCACAGCTCCCCGTCCCCCGGTGACCCTGCTAGGTCCACCTTCTTAGGGAAACCCTCTGCAGAGGAGCTGACAGAGCCAGGAACTTGTGAGTTGCGTGTGTCCACTCAGGCATCATTCATGCTTGTTCTGTAGGCAGTTCCTGTCAGAAGGAGGAGGCGCGGCAGGAGCGTCGGGGGGCGGAAGACGGTGCCTCAGTGCCTCTCTCCTTCTGACATTGTTAAAGAAAACACAACAAATTTGTAATTATGTAGATAATTACATGTAGATAATGTCCTCAAGTTCTGTATAACCACTTTTTCCTCTCTCTGTGTTTGTTTCTCGTTCGTTGTTGTGTGTGTGTTTGTGTGCATTTGTCTCTTTCAAACAGGTGCCGGTCCTCACCTCTGCAGTGCTGCCGTCTCCTGTAGCGCTGCATGGTTCTAAGCTAAGTTTCCTTTCCTTTTTCTGTTCTCTCAGATTTGTCCTCAGGTTTGAAGTGTCTGTGTTGTGCAGCTGGTCTGGTCTGTCTCTAGACAGTTCAGGCTTCACCCACTAGTTAAATGGTGGAGGCTCACAGCGACATACTCAACACACAAGTTTCTGAACTCTGCATGAGGGTTTCTCCGACGAAGTGAGGGCCGTGAGGCACAGCTCCCCGTCCCCCGGTGACCCTGCTAGGTCCGACTTCTTAGGGAAACCCTCTGCAGAGGAGCTGACAGAGCCAGGAACTTGTGAGTTGCGTGTGTCCACTCAGGCATCATTCATGCTTGTTCTGTAGGCAGTTCCTGTCAGAAGGAGGAGGCGCGGCAGGAGCGTCGGGGGGCGGAAGACGGTGCCTCAGTGCCTCTCTCCTTCTGACATTGTTAAAGAAAACACAACAAATTTGTAATTATGTAGATAATTACATGTAGATAATGTCCTCAAGTTCTGTATAACCACTTTTTCCTCTCTCTGTGTTTGTTTCTCGTTCGTTGTTGTGTGTGTGTTTGTGTGCATTTGTCTCTTTCAAACAGGTGCCGGTCCTCACCTCTGCAGTGCTGCCGTCTCCTGTAGCGCTGCATGGTTCTAAGCTAAGTTTCCTTTCCTTTTTCTGTTCTCTCAGATTTGTCCTCAGGTTTGAAGTGTCTGTGTTGTGCAGCTGGTCTGGTCTGTCTCTAGACAGTTCAGGCTTCACCCACTAGTTAAATGGTGGAGGCTCACAGCGACATACTCAACACACAAGTTTCTGAACTCTGCATGAGGGTTTCTCCGACGAAGTGAGGGCCGTGAGGCACAGCTCCCCGTCCCCCGGTGACCCTGCTAGGTCCGACTTCTTAGGGAAACCCTCTGCAGAGGAGCTGACAGAGCCAGGAACTTGTGAGTTGCGTGTGTCCACTCAGGCATCATTCATGCTTGTTCTGTAGGCAGTTCCTGTCAGAAGGAGGAGGCGCGGCAGGAGCGTCGGGGGGCGGAAGACGGTGCCTCAGTGCCTCTCTCCTTCTGACATTGTTAAAGAAAACACAACAAATTTGTAATTATGTAGATAATTACATGTAGATAATGTCCTCAAGTTCTGTATAACCACTTTTTCCTCTCTCTGTGTTTGTTTCTCGTTCGTTGTTGTGTGTGTGTTTGTGTGCATTTGTCTCTTTCAAACAGGTGCCGGTCCTCACCTCTGCAGTGCTGCCGTCTCCTGTAGCGCTGCATGGTTCTAAGCTAAGTTTCCTTTCCTTTTTCTGTTCTCTCAGATTTGTCCTCAGGTTTGAAGTGTCTGTGTTGTGCAGCTGGTCTGGTCTGTCTCTAGACAGTTCAGGCTTCACCCACTAGTTAAATGGTGGAGGCTCACAGCGACATACTCAACACACAAGTTTCTGAACTCTGCATGAGGGTTTCTCCGACGAAGTGAGGGCCGTGAGGCACAGCTCCCCGTCCCCCGGTGACCCTGCTAGGTCCACCTTCTTAGGGAAACCCTCTGCAGAGGAGCTGACAGAGCCAGGAACTTGTGAGTTGCGTGTGTCCACTCAGGCATCATTCATGCTTGTTCTGTAGGCAGTTCCTGTCAGAAGGAGGAGGCGCGGCAGGAGCGTCGGGGGGCGGAAGACGGTGCCTCAGTGCCTCTCTCCTTCTGACATTGTTAAAGAAAACACAACAAATTTGTAATTATGTAGATAATTACATGTAGATAATGTCCTCAAGTTCTGTATAACCACTTTTTCCTCTCTCTGTGTTTGTTTCTCGTTCGTTGTTGTGTGTGTGTTTGTGTGCATTTGTCTCTTTCAAACAGGTGCCGGTCCTCACCTCTGCAGTGCTGCCGTCTCCTGTAGCGCTGCATGGTTCTAAGCTAAGTTTCCTTTCCTTTTTCTGTTCTCTCAGATTTGTCCTCAGGTTTGAAGTGTCTGTGTTGTGCAGCTGGTCTGGTCTGTCTCTAGACAGTTCAGGCTTCACCCACTAGTTAAATGGTGGAGGCTCACAGCGACATACTCAACACACAAGTTTCTGAACTCTGCATGAGGGTTTCTCCGACGAAGTGAGGGCCGTGAGGCACAGCTCCCCGTCCCCCGGTGACCCTGCTAGGTCCGACTTCTTAGGGAAACCCTCTGCAGAGGAGCTGACAGAGCCAGGAACTTGTGAGTTGCGTGTGTCCACTCAGGCATCATTCATACTTGTTCTGTAGGCAGTTCCTGTCAGAAGGAGGAGGCGCGGCAGGAGCGTCGGGGGGCGGAAGACGGTGCCTCAGTGCCTCTCTCCTTCTGACATTGTTAAAGAAAACACAACAAATTTGTAATTATGTAGATAATTACATGTAGATAATGTCCTCAAGTTCTGTATAACCACTTTTTCCTCTCTCTGTGTTTGTTTCTCGTTCGTTGTTGTGTGTGTGTTTGTGTGCATTTGTCTCTTTCAAACAGGTGCCGGTCCTCACCTCTGCAGTGCTGCCATCTCCTGTAGCGCTGCATGGTTCTAAGCTAAGTTTCCTTTCCTTTTTCTGTTCTCTCAGATTTGTCCTCAGGTTTGAAGTGTCTGTGTTGTGCAGCTGGTCTGGTCTGTCTCTAGACAGTTCAGGCTTCACCCACTAGTTAAATGGTGGAGGCTCACAGCGACATACTCAACACACAAGTTTCTGAACTCTGCATGAGGGTTTCTCCGACGAAGTGAGGGCCGTGAGGCACAGCTCCCCGTCCCCCGGTGACCCTGCTAGGTCCGACTTCTTAGGGAAACCCTCTGCAGAGGAGCTGACAGAGCCAGGAACTTGTGAGTTGCGTGTGTCCACTCAGGCATCATTCATGCTTGTTCTGTAGGCAGTTCCTGTCAGAAGGAGGAGGCGCGGCAGGAGCGTCGGGGGGCGGAAGACGGTGCCTCAGTGCCTCTCTCCTTCTGACATTGTTAAAGAAAACACAACAAATTTGTAATTATGTAGATAATTACATGTAGATAATGTCCTCAAGTTCTGTATAACCACTTTTTCCTCTCTCTGTGTTTGTTTCTCGTTCGTTGTTGTGTGTGTGTTTGTGTGCATTTGTCTCTTTCAAACAGGTGCCGGTCCTCACCTCTGCAGTGCTGCCGTCTCCTGTAGCGCTGCATGGTTCTAAGCTAAGTTTCCTTTCCTTTTTCTGTTCTCTCAGATTTGTCCTCAGGTTTGAAGTGTCTGTGTTGTGCAGCTGGTCTGGTCTGTCTCTAGACAGTTCAGGCTTCACCCACTAGTTAAATGGTGGAGGCTCACAGCGACATACTCAACACACAAGTTTCTGAACTCTGCATGAGGGTTTCTCCGACGAAGTGAGGGCCGTGAGGCACAGCTCCCCGTCCCCCGGTGACCCTGCTAGGTCCGACTTCTTAGGGAAACCCTCTGCAGAGGAGCTGACAGAGCCAGGAACTTGTGAGTTGCGTGTGTCCACTCAGGCATCATTCATGCTTGTTCTGTAGGCAGTTCCTGTCAGAAGGAGGAGGCGCGGCAGGAGCGTCGGGGGGCGGAAGACGGTGCCTCAGTGCCTCTCTCCTTCTGACATTGTTAAAGAAAACACAACAAATTTGTAATTATGTAGATAATTACATGTAGATAATGTCCTCAAGTTCTGTATAACCACTTTTTCCTCTCTCTGTGTTTGTTTCTCGTTCGTTGTTGTGTGTGTGTTTGTGTGCATTTGTCTCTTTCAAACAGGTGCCGGTCCTCACCTCTGCAGTGCTGCCGTCTCCTGTAGCGCTGCATGGTTCTAAGCTAAGTTTCCTTTCCTTTTTCTGTTCTCTCAGATTTGTCCTCAGGTTTGAAGTGTCTGTGTTGTGCAGCTGGTCTGGTCTGTCTCTAGACAGTTCAGGCTTCACCCACTAGTTAAATGGTGGAGGCTCACAGCGACATACTCAACACACAAGTTTCTGAACTCTGCATGAGGGTTTCTCCGACGAAGTGAGGGCCGTGAGGCACAGCTCCCCGTCCCCCGGTGACCCTGCTAGGTCCGACTTCTTAGGGAAACCCTCTGCAGAGGAGCTGACAGAGCCAGGAACTTGTGAGTTGCGTGTGTCCACTCAGGCATCATTCATGCTTGTTCTGTAGGCAGTTCCTGTCAGAAGGAGGAGGCGCGGCAGGAGCGTCGGGGGGCGGAAGACGGTGCCTCAGTGCCTCTCTCCTTCTGACATTGTTAAAGAAAACACAACAAATTTGTAATTATGTAGATAATTACATGTAGATAATGTCCTCAAGTTCTGTATAACCACTTTTTCCTCTCTCTGTGTTTGTTTCTCGTTCGTTGTTGTGTGTGTGTTTGTGTGCATTTGTCTCTTTCAAACAGGTGCCGGTCCTCACCTCTGCAGTGCTGCCGTCTCCTGTAGCGCTGCATGGTTCTAAGCTAAGTTTCCTTTCCTTTTTCTGTTCTCTCAGATTTGTCCTCAGGTTTGAAGTGTCTGTGTTGTGCAGCTGGTCTGGTCTGTCTCTAGACAGTTCAGGCTTCACCCACTAGTTAAATGGTGGAGGCTCACAGCGACATACTCAACACACAAGTTTCTGAACTCTGCATGAGGGTTTCTCCGACGAAGTGAGGGCCGTGAGGCACAGCTCCCCGTCCCCCGGTGACCCTGCTAGGTCCGACTTCTTAGGGAAACCCTCTGCAGAGGAGCTGACAGAGCCAGGAACTTGTGAGTTGCGTGTGTCCACTCAGGCATCATTCATGCTTGTTCTGTAGGCAGTTCCTGTCAGAAGGAGGAGGCGCGGCAGGAGCGTCGGGGGGCGGAAGACGGTGCCTCAGTGCCTCTCTCCTTCTGACATTGTTAAAGAAAACACAACAAATTTGTAATTATGTAGATAATTACATGTAGATAATGTCCTCAAGTTCTGTATAACCACTTTTTCCTCTCTCTGTGTTTGTTTCTCGTTCGTTGTTGTGTGTGTGTTTGTGTGCATTTGTCTCTTTCAAACAGGTGCCGGTCCTCACCTCTGCAGTGCTGCCGTCTCCTGTAGCGCTGCATGGTTCTAAGCTAAGTTTCCTTTCCTTTTTCTGTTCTCTCAGATTTGTCCTCAGGTTTGAAGTGTCTGTGTTGTGCAGCTGGTCTGGTCTGTCTCTAGACAGTTCAGGCTTCACCCACTAGTTAAATGGTGGAGGCTCACAGCGACATACTCAACACACAAGTTTCTGAACTCTGCATGAGGGTTTCTCCGACGAAGTGAGGGCCGTGAGGCACAGCTCCCCGTCCCCCGGTGACCCTGCTAGGTCCACCTTCTTAGGGAAACCCTCTGCAGAGGAGCTGACAGAGCCAGGAACTTGTGAGTTGCGTGTGTCCACTCAGGCATCATTCATGCTTGTTCTGTAGGCAGTTCCTGTCAGAAGGAGGAGGCGCGGCAGGAGCGTCGGGGGGCGGAAGACGGTGCCTCAGTGCCTCTCTCCTTCTGACATTGTTAAAGAAAACACAACAAATTTGTAATTATGTAGATAATTACATGTAGATAATGTCCTCAAGTTCTGTATAACCACTTTTTCCTCTCTCTGTGTTTGTTTCTCGTTCGTTGTTGTGTGTGTGTTTGTGTGCATTTGTCTCTTTCAAACAGGTGCCGGTCCTCACCTCTGCAGTGCTGCCGTCTCCTGTAGCGCTGCATGGTTCTAAGCTAAGTTTCCTTTCCTTTTTCTGTTCTCTCAGATTTGTCCTCAGGTTTGAAGTGTCTGTGTTGTGCAGCTGGTCTGGTCTGTCTCTAGACAGTTCAGGCTTCACCCACTAGTTAAATGGTGGAGGCTCACAGCGACATACTCAACACACAAGTTTCTGAACTCTGCATGAGGGTTTCTCCGACGAAGTGAGGGCCGTGAGGCACAGCTCCCCGTCCCCCGGTGACCCTGCTAGGTCCACCTTCTTAGGGAAACCCTCTGCAGAGGAGCTGACAGAGCCAGGAACTTGTGAGTTGCGTGTGTCCACTCAGGCATCATTCATGCTTGTTCTGTAGGCAGTTCCTGTCAGAAGGAGGAGGCGCGGCAGGAGCGTCGGGGGGCGGAAGACGGTGCCTCAGTGCCTCTCTCCTTCTGACATTGTTAAAGAAAACACAACAAATTTGTAATTATGTAGATAATTACATGTAGATAATGTCCTCAAGTTCTGTATAACCACTTTTTCCTCTCTCTGTGTTTGTTTCTCGTTCGTTGTTGTGTGTGTGTTTGTGTGCATTTGTCTCTTTCAAACAGGTGCCGGTCCTCACCTCTGCAGTGCTGCCGTCTCCTGTAGCGCTGCATGGTTCTAAGCTAAGTTTCCTTTCCTTTTTCTGTTCTCTCAGATTTGTCCTCAGGTTTGAAGTGTCTGTGTTGTGCAGCTGGTCTGGTCTGTCTCTAGACAGTTCAGGCTTCACCCACTAGTTAAATGGTGGAGGCTCACAGCGACATACTCAACACACAAGTTTCTGAACTCTGCATGAGGGTTTCTCCGACGAAGTGAGGGCCGTGAGGCACAGCTCCCCGTCCCCCGGTGACCCTGCTAGGTCCGACTTCTTAGGGAAACCCTCTGCAGAGGAGCTGACAGAGCCAGGAACTTGTGAGTTGCGTGTGTCCACTCAGGCATCATTCATGCTTGTTCTGTAGGCAGTTCCTGTCAGAAGGAGGAGGCGCGGCAGGAGCGTCGGGGGGCGGAAGACGGTGCCTCAGTGCCTCTCTCCTTCTGACATTGTTAAAGAAAACACAACAAATTTGTAATTATGTAGATAATTACATGTAGATAATGTCCTCAAGTTCTGTATAACCACTTTTTCCTCTCTCTGTGTTTGTTTCTCGTTCGTTGTTGTGTGTGTGTTTGTGTGCATTTGTCTCTTTCAAACAGGTGCCGGTCCTCACCTCTGCAGTGCTGCCGTCTCCTGTAGCGCTGCATGGTTCTAAGCTAAGTTTCCTTTCCTTTTTCTGTTCTCTCAGATTTGTCCTCAGGTTTGAAGTGTCTGTGTTGTGCAGCTGGTCTGGTCTGTCTCTAGACAGTTCAGGCTTCACCCACTAGTTAAATGGTGGAGGCTCACAGCGACATACTCAACACACAAGTTTCTGAACTCTGCATGAGGGTTTCTCCGACGAAGTGAGGGCCGTGAGGCACAGCTCCCCGTCCCCCGGTGACCCTGCTAGGTCCACCTTCTTAGGGAAACCCTCTGCAGAGGAGCTGACAGAGCCAGGAACTTGTGAGTTGCGTGTGTCCACTCAGGCATCATTCATGCTTGTTCTGTAGGCAGTTCCTGTCAGAAGGAGGAGGCGCGGCAGGAGCGTCGGGGGGCGGAAGACGGTGCCTCAGTGCCTCTCTCCTTCTGACATTGTTAAAGAAAACACAACAAATTTGTAATTATGTAGATAATTACATGTAGATAATGTCCTCAAGTTCTGTATAACCACTTTTTCCTCTCTCTGTGTTTGTTTCTCGTTCGTTGTTGTGTGTGTGTTTGTGTGCATTTGTCTCTTTCAAACAGGTGCCGGTCCTCACCTCTGCAGTGCTGCCGTCTCCTGTAGCGCTGCATGGTTCTAAGCTAAGTTTCCTTTCCTTTTTCTGTTCTCTCAGATTTGTCCTCAGGTTTGAAGTGTCTGTGTTGTGCAGCTGGTCTGGTCTGTCTCTAGACAGTTCAGGCTTCACCCACTAGTTAAATGGTGGAGGCTCACAGCGACATACTCAACACACAAGTTTCTGAACTCTGCATGAGGGTTTCTCCGACGAAGTGAGGGCCGTGAGGCACAGCTCCCCGTCCCCCGGTGACCCTGCTAGGTCCACCTTCTTAGGGAAACCCTCTGCAGAGGAGCTGACAGAGCCAGGAACTTGTGAGTTGCGTGTGTCCACTCAGGCATCATTCATGCTTGTTCTGTAGGCAGTTCCTGTCAGAAGGAGGAGGCGCGGCAGGAGCGTCGGGGGGCGGAAGACGGTGCCTCAGTGCCTCTCTCCTTCTGACATTGTTAAAGAAAACACAACAAATTTGTAATTATGTAGATAATTACATGTAGATAATGTCCTCAAGTTCTGTATAACCACTTTTTCCTCTCTCTGTGTTTGTTTCTCGTTCGTTGTTGTGTGTGTGTTTGTGTGCATTTGTCTCTTTCAAACAGGTGCCGGTCCTCACCTCTGCAGTGCTGCCGTCTCCTGTAGCGCTGCATGGTTCTAAGCTAAGTTTCCTTTCCTTTTTCTGTTCTCTCAGATTTGTCCTCAGGTTTGAAGTGTCTGTGTTGTGCAGCTGGTCTGGTCTGTCTCTAGACAGTTCAGGCTTCACCCACTAGTTAAATGGTGGAGGCTCACAGCGACATACTCAACACACAAGTTTCTGAACTCTGCATGAGGGTTTCTCCGACGAAGTGAGGGCCGTGAGGCACAGCTCCCCGTCCCCCGGTGACCCTGCTAGGTCCACCTTCTTAGGGAAACCCTCTGCAGAGGAGCTGACAGAGCCAGGAACTTGTGAGTTGCGTGTGTCCACTCAGGCATCATTCATGCTTGTTCTGTAGGCAGTTCCTGTCAGAAGGAGGAGGCGCGGCAGGAGCGTCGGGGGGCGGAAGACGGTGCCTCAGTGCCTCTCTCCTTCTGACATTGTTAAAGAAAACACAACAAATTTGTAATTATGTAGATAATTACATGTAGATAATGTCCTCAAGTTCTGTATAACCACTTTTTCCTCTCTCTGTGTTTGTTTCTCGTTCGTTGTTGTGTGTGTGTTTGTGTGCATTTGTCTCTTTCAAACAGGTGCCGGTCCTCACCTCTGCAGTGCTGCCGTCTCCTGTAGCGCTGCATGGTTCTAAGCTAAGTTTCCTTTCCTTTTTCTGTTCTCTCAGATTTGTCCTCAGGTTTGAAGTGTCTGTGTTGTGCAGCTGGTCTGGTCTGTCTCTAGACAGTTCAGGCTTCACCCACTAGTTAAATGGTGGAGGCTCACAGCGACATACTCAACACACAAGTTTCTGAACTCTGCATGAGGGTTTCTCCGACGAAGTGAGGGCCGTGAGGCACAGCTCCCCGTCCCCCGGTGACCCTGCTAGGTCCACCTTCTTAGGGAAACCCTCTGCAGAGGAGCTGACAGAGCCAGGAACTTGTGAGTTGCGTGTGTCCACTCAGGCATCATTCATGCTTGTTCTGTAGGCAGTTCCTGTCAGAAGGAGGAGGCGCGGCAGGAGCGTCGGGGGGCGGAAGACGGTGCCTCAGTGCCTCTCTCCTTCTGACATTGTTAAAGAAAACACAACAAATTTGTAATTATGTAGATAATTACATGTAGATAATGTCCTCAAGTTCTGTATAACCACTTTTTCCTCTCTCTGTGTTTGTTTCTCGTTCGTTGTTGTGTGTGTGTTTGTGTGCATTTGTCTCTTTCAAACAGGTGCCGGTCCTCACCTCTGCAGTGCTGCCGTCTCCTGTAGCGCTGCATGGTTCTAAGCTAAGTTTCCTTTCCTTTTTCTGTTCTCTCAGATTTGTCCTCAGGTTTGAAGTGTCTGTGTTGTGCAGCTGGTCTGGTCTGTCTCTAGACAGTTCAGGCTTCACCCACTAGTTAAATGGTGGAGGCTCACAGCGACATACTCAACACACAAGTTTCTGAACTCTGCATGAGGGTTTCTCCGACGAAGTGAGGGCCGTGAGGCACAGCTCCCCGTCCCCCGGTGACCCTGCTAGGTCCGACTTCTTAGGGAAACCCTCTGCAGAGGAGCTGACAGAGCCAGGAACTTGTGAGTTGCGTGTGTCCACTCAGGCATCATTCATGCTTGTTCTGTAGGCAGTTCCTGTCAGAAGGAGGAGGCGCGGCAGGAGCGTCGGGGGGCGGAAGACGGTGCCTCAGTGCCTCTCTCCTTCTGACATTGTTAAAGAAAACACAACAAATTTGTAATTATGTAGATAATTACATGTAGATAATGTCCTCAAGTTCTGTATAACCACTTTTTCCTCTCTCTGTGTTTGTTTCTCGTTCGTTGTTGTGTGTGTTTGTGTGCATTTGTCTCTTTCAAACAGGTGCCGGTCCTCACCTCTGCAGTGCTGCCGTCTCCTGTAGCGCTGCATGGTTCTAAGCTAAGTTTCCTTTCCTTTTTCTGTTCTCTCAGATTTGTCCTCAGGTTTGAAGTGTCTGTGTTGTGCAGCTGGTCTGGTCTGTCTCTAGACAGTTCAGGCTTCACCCACTAGTTAAATGGTGGAGGCTCACAGCGACATACTCAACACACAAGTTTCTGAACTCTGCATGAGGGTTTCTCCGACGAAGTGAGGGCCGTGAGGCACAGCTCCCCGTCCCCCGGTGACCCTGCTAGGTCCACCTTCTTAGGGAAACCCTCTGCAGAGGAGCTGACAGAGCCAGGAACTTGTGAGTTGCGTGTGTCCACTCAGGCATCATTCATGCTTGTTCTGTAGGCAGTTCCTGTCAGAAGGAGGAGGCGCGGCAGGAGCGTCGGGGGGCGGAAGACGGTGCCTCAGTGCCTCTCTCCTTCTGACATTGTTAAAGAAAACACAACAAATTTGTAATTATGTAGATAATTACATGTAGATAATGTCCTCAAGTTCTGTATAACCACTTTTTCCTCTCTCTGTGTTTGTTTCTCGTTCGTTGTTGTGTGTGTGTTTGTGTGCATTTGTCTCTTTCAAACAGGTGCCGGTCCTCACCTCTGCAGTGCTGCCGTCTCCTGTAGCGCTGCATGGTTCTAAGCTAAGTTTCCTTTCCTTTTTCTGTTCTCTCAGATTTGTCCTCAGGTTTGAAGTGTCTGTGTTGTGCAGCTGGTCTGGTCTGTCTCTAGACAGTTCAGGCTTCACCCACTAGTTAAATGGTGGAGGCTCACAGCGACATACTCAACACACAAGTTTCTGAACTCTGCATGAGGGTTTCTCCGACGAAGTGAGGGCCGTGAGGCACAGCTCCCCGTCCCCCGGTGACCCTGCTAGGTCCACCTTCTTAGGGAAACCCTCTGCAGAGGAGCTGACAGAGCCAGGAACTTGTGAGTTGCGTGTGTCCACTCAGGCATCATTCATGCTTGTTCTGTAGGCAGTTCCTGTCAGAAGGAGGAGGCGCGGCAGGAGCGTCGGGGGGCGGAAGACGGTGCCTCAGTGCCTCTCTCCTTCTGACATTGTTAAAGAAAACACAACAAATTTGTAATTATGTAGATAATTACATGTAGATAATGTCCTCAAGTTCTGTATAACCACTTTTTCCTCTCTCTGTGTTTGTTTCTCGTTCGTTGTTGTGTGTGTGTTTGTGTGCATTTGTCTCTTTCAAACAGGTGCCGGTCCTCACCTCTGCAGTGCTGCCGTCTCCTGTAGCGCTGCATGGTTCTAAGCTAAGTTTCCTTTCCTTTTTCTGTTCTCTCAGATTTGTCCTCAGGTTTGAAGTGTCTGTGTTGTGCAGCTGGTCTGGTCTGTCTCTAGACAGTTCAGGCTTCACCCACTAGTTAAATGGTGGAGGCTCACAGCGACATACTCAACACACAAGTTTCTGAACTCTGCATGAGGGTTTCTCCGACGAAGTGAGGGCCGTGAGGCACAGCTCCCCGTCCCCCGGTGACCCTGCTAGGTCCACCTTCTTAGGGAAACCCTCTGCAGAGGAGCTGACAGAGCCAGGAACTTGTGAGTTGCGTGTGTCCACTCAGGCATCATTCATGCTTGTTCTGTAGGCAGTTCCTGTCAGAAGGAGGAGGCGCGGCAGGAGCGTCGGGGGGCGGAAGACGGTGCCTCAGTGCCTCTCTCCTTCTGACATTGTTAAAGAAAACACAACAAATTTGTAATTATGTAGATAATTACATGTAGATAATGTCCTCAAGTTCTGTATAACCACTTTTTCCTCTCTCTGTGTTTGTTTCTCGTTCGTTGTTGTGTGTGTGTTTGTGTGCATTTGTCTCTTTCAAACAGGTGCCGGTCCTCACCTCTGCAGTGCTGCCGTCTCCTGTAGCGCTGCATGGTTCTAAGCTAAGTTTCCTTTCCTTTTTCTGTTCTCTCAGATTTGTCCTCAGGTTTGAAGTGTCTGTGTTGTGCAGCTGGTCTGGTCTGTCTCTAGACAGTTCAGGCTTCACCCACTAGTTAAATGGTGGAGGCTCACAGCGACATACTCAACACACAAGTTTCTGAACTCTGCATGAGGGTTTCTCCGACGAAGTGAGGGCCGTGAGGCACAGCTCCCCGTCCCCCGGTGACCCTGCTAGGTCCACCTTCTTAGGGAAACCCTCTGCAGAGGAGCTGACAGAGCCAGGAACTTGTGAGTTGCGTGTGTCCACTCAGGCATCATTCATGCTTGTTCTGTAGGCAGTTCCTGTCAGAAGGAGGAGGCGCGGCAGGAGCGTCGGGGGGCGGAAGACGGTGCCTCAGTGCCTCTCTCCTTCTGACATTGTTAAAGAAAACACAACAAATTTGTAATTATGTAGATAATTACATGTAGATAATGTCCTCAAGTTCTGTATAACCACTTTTTCCTCTCTCTGTGTTTGTTTCTCGTTCGTTGTTGTGTGTGTGTTTGTGTGCATTTGTCTCTTTCAAACAGGTGCCGGTCCTCACCTCTGCAGTGCTGCCGTCTCCTGTAGCGCTGCATGGTTCTAAGCTAAGTTTCCTTTCCTTTTTCTGTTCTCTCAGATTTGTCCTCAGGTTTGAAGTGTCTGTGTTGTGCAGCTGGTCTGGTCTGTCTCTAGACAGTTCAGGCTTCACCCACTAGTTAAATGGTGGAGGCTCACAGCGACATACTCAACACACAAGTTTCTGAACTCTGCATGAGGGTTTCTCCGACGAAGTGAGGGCCGTGAGGCACAGCTCCCCGTCCCCCGGTGACCCTGCTAGGTCCACCTTCTTAGGGAAACCCTCTGCAGAGGAGCTGACAGAGCCAGGAACTTGTGAGTTGCGTGTGTCCACTCAGGCATCATTCATGCTTGTTCTGTAGGCAGTTCCTGTCAGAAGGAGGAGGCGCGGCAGGAGCGTCGGGGGGCGGAAGACGGTGCCTCAGTGCCTCTCTCCTTCTGACATTGTTAAAGAAAACACAACAAATTTGTAATTATGTAGATAATTACATGTAGATAATGTCCTCAAGTTCTGTATAACCACTTTTTCCTCTCTCTGTGTTTGTTTCTCGTTCGTTGTTGTGTGTGTGTTTGTGTGCATTTGTCTCTTTCAAACAGGTGCCGGTCCTCACCTCTGCAGTGCTGCCGTCTCCTGTAGCGCTGCATGGTTCTAAGCTAAGTTTCCTTTCCTTTTTCTGTTCTCTCAGATTTGTCCTCAGGTTTGAAGTGTCTGTGTTGTGCAGCTGGTCTGGTCTGTCTCTAGACAGTTCAGGCTTCACCCACTAGTTAAATGGTGGAGGCTCACAGCGACATACTCAACACACAAGTTTCTGAACTCTGCATGAGGGTTTCTCCGACGAAGTGAGGGCCGTGAGGCACAGCTCCCCGTCCCCCGGTGACCCTGCTAGGTCCACCTTCTTAGGGAAACCCTCTGCAGAGGAGCTGACAGAGCCAGGAACTTGTGAGTTGCGTGTGTCCACTCAGGCATCATTCATGCTTGTTCTGTAGGCAGTTCCTGTCAGAAGGAGGAGGCGCGGCAGGAGCGTCGGGGGGCGGAAGACGGTGCCTCAGTGCCTCTCTCCTTCTGACATTGTTAAAGAAAACACAACAAATTTGTAATTATGTAGATAATTACATGTAGATAATGTCCTCAAGTTCTGTATAACCACTTTTTCCTCTCTCTGTGTTTGTTTCTCGTTCGTTGTTGTGTGTGTGTTTGTGTGCATTTGTCTCTTTCAAACAGGTGCCGGTCCTCACCTCTGCAGTGCTGCCGTCTCCTGTAGCGCTGCATGGTTCTAAGCTAAGTTTCCTTTCCTTTTTCTGTTCTCTCAGATTTGTCCTCAGGTTTGAAGTGTCTGTGTTGTGCAGCTGGTCTGGTCTGTCTCTAGACAGTTCAGGCTTCACCCACTAGTTAAATGGTGGAGGCTCACAGCGACATACTCAACACACAAGTTTCTGAACTCTGCATGAGGGTTTCTCCGACGAAGTGAGGGCCGTGAGGCACAGCTCCCCGTCCCCCGGTGACCCTGCTAGGTCCACCTTCTTAGGGAAACCCTCTGCAGAGGAGCTGACAGAGCCAGGAACTTGTGAGTTGCGTGTGTCCACTCAGGCATCATTCATGCTTGTTCTGTAGGCAGTTCCTGTCAGAAGGAGGAGGCGCGGCAGGAGCGTCGGGGGGCGGAAGACGGTGCCTCAGTGCCTCTCTCCTTCTGACATTGTTAAAGAAAACACAACAAATTTGTAATTATGTAGATAATTACATGTAGATAATGTCCTCAAGTTCTGTATAACCACTTTTTCCTCTCTCTGTGTTTGTTTCTCGTTCGTTGTTGTGTGTGTGTTTGTGTGCATTTGTCTCTTTCAAACAGGTGCCGGTCCTCACCTCTGCAGTGCTGCCGTCTCCTGTAGCGCTGCATGGTTCTAAGCTAAGTTTCCTTTCCTTTTTCTGTTCTCTCAGATTTGTCCTCAGGTTTGAAGTGTCTGTGTTGTGCAGCTGGTCTGGTCTGTCTCTAGACAGTTCAGGCTTCACCCACTAGTTAAATGGTGGAGGCTCACAGCGACATACTCAACACACAAGTTTCTGAACTCTGCATGAGGGTTTCTCCGACGAAGTGAGGGCCGTGAGGCACAGCTCCCCGTCCCCCGGTGACCCTGCTAGGTCCACCTTCTTAGGGAAACCCTCTGCAGAGGAGCTGACAGAGCCAGGAACTTGTGAGTTGCGTGTGTCCACTCAGGCATCATTCATGCTTGTTCTGTAGGCAGTTCCTGTCAGAAGGAGGAGGCGCGGCAGGAGCGTCGGGGGGCGGAAGACGGTGCCTCAGTGCCTCTCTCCTTCTGACATTGTTAAAGAAAACACAACAAATTTGTAATTATGTAGATAATTACATGTAGATAATGTCCTCAAGTTCTGTATAACCACTTTTTCCTCTCTCTGTGTTTGTTTCTCGTTCGTTGTTGTGTGTGTGTTTGTGTGCATTTGTCTCTTTCAAACAGGTGCCGGTCCTCACCTCTGCAGTGCTGCCGTCTCCTGTAGCGCTGCATGGTTCTAAGCTAAGTTTCCTTTCCTTTTTCTGTTCTCTCAGATTTGTCCTCAGGTTTGAAGTGTCTGTGTTGTGCAGCTGGTCTGGTCTGTCTCTAGACAGTTCAGGCTTCACCCACTAGTTAAATGGTGGAGGCTCACAGCGACATACTCAACACACAAGTTTCTGAACTCTGCATGAGGGTTTCTCCGACGAAGTGAGGGCCGTGAGGCACAGCTCCCCGTCCCCCGGTGACCCTGCTAGGTCCACCTTCTTAGGGAAACCCTCTGCAGAGGAGCTGACAGAGCCAGGAACTTGTGAGTTGCGTGTGTCCACTCAGGCATCATTCATGCTTGTTCTGTAGGCAGTTCCTGTCAGAAGGAGGAGGCGCGGCAGGAGCGTCGGGGGGCGGAAGACGGTGCCTCAGTGCCTCTCTCCTTCTGACATTGTTAAAGAAAACACAACAAATTTGTAATTATGTAGATAATTACATGTAGATAATGTCCTCAAGTTCTGTATAACCACTTTTTCCTCTCTCTGTGTTTGTTTCTCGTTCGTTGTTGTGTGTGTGTTTGTGTGCATTTGTCTCTTTCAAACAGGTGCCGGTCCTCACCTCTGCAGTGCTGCCGTCTCCTGTAGCGCTGCATGGTTCTAAGCTAAGTTTCCTTTCCTTTTTCTGTTCTCTCAGATTTGTCCTCAGGTTTGAAGTGTCTGTGTTGTGCAGCTGGTCTGGTCTGTCTCTAGACAGTTCAGGCTTCACCCACTAGTTAAATGGTGGAGGCTCACAGCGACATACTCAACACACAAGTTTCTGAACTCTGCATGAGGGTTTCTCCGACGAAGTGAGGGCCGTGAGGCACAGCTCCCCGTCCCCCGGTGACCCTGCTAGGTCCACCTTCTTAGGGAAACCCTCTGCAGAGGAGCTGACAGAGCCAGGAACTTGTGAGTTGCGTGTGTCCACTCAGGCATCATTCATGCTTGTTCTGTAGGCAGTTCCTGTCAGAAGGAGGAGGCGCGGCAGGAGCGTCGGGGGGCGGAAGACGGTGCCTCAGTGCCTCTCTCCTTCTGACATTGTTAAAGAAAACACAACAAATTTGTAATTATGTAGATAATTACATGTAGATAATGTCCTCAAGTTCTGTATAACCACTTTTTCCTCTCTCTGTGTTTGTTTCTCGTTCGTTGTTGTGTGTGTGTTTGTGTGCATTTGTCTCTTTCAAACAGGTGCCGGTCCTCACCTCTGCAGTGCTGCCGTCTCCTGTAGCGCTGCATGGTTCTAAGCTAAGTTTCCTTTCCTTTTTCTGTTCTCTCAGATTTGTCCTCAGGTTTGAAGTGTCTGTGTTGTGCAGCTGGTCTGGTCTGTCTCTAGACAGTTCAGGCTTCACCCACTAGTTAAATGGTGGAGGCTCACAGCGACATACTCAACACACAAGTTTCTGAACTCTGCATGAGGGTTTCTCCGACGAAGTGAGGGCCGTGAGGCACAGCTCCCCGTCCCCCGGTGACCCTGCTAGGTCCACCTTCTTAGGGAAACCCTCTGCAGAGGAGCTGACAGAGCCAGGAACTTGTGAGTTGCGTGTGTCCACTCAGGCATCATTCATGCTTGTTCTGTAGGCAGTTCCTGTCAGAAGGAGGAGGCGCGGCAGGAGCGTCGGGGGGCGGAAGACGGTGCCTCAGTGCCTCTCTCCTTCTGACATTGTTAAAGAAAACACAACAAATTTGTAATTATGTAGATAATTACATGTAGATAATGTCCTCAAGTTCTGTATAACCACTTTTTCCTCTCTCTGTGTTTGTTTCTCGTTCGTTGTTGTGTGTGTGTTTGTGTGCATTTGTCTCTTTCAAACAGGTGCCGGTCCTCACCTCTGCAGTGCTGCCGTCTCCTGTAGCGCTGCATGGTTCTAAGCTAAGTTTCCTTTCCTTTTTCTGTTCTCTCAGATTTGTCCTCAGGTTTGAAGTGTCTGTGTTGTGCAGCTGGTCTGGTCTGTCTCTAGACAGTTCAGGCTTCACCCACTAGTTAAATGGTGGAGGCTCACAGCGACATACTCAACACACAAGTTTCTGAACTCTGCATGAGGGTTTCTCCGACGAAGTGAGGGCCGTGAGGCACAGCTCCCCGTCCCCCGGTGACCCTGCTAGGTCCACCTTCTTAGGGAAACCCTCTGCAGAGGAGCTGACAGAGCCAGGAACTTGTGAGTTGCGTGTGTCCACTCAGGCATCATTCATGCTTGTTCTGTAGGCAGTTCCTGTCAGAAGGAGGAGGCGCGGCAGGAGCGTCGGGGGGCGGAAGACGGTGCCTCAGTGCCTCTCTCCTTCTGACATTGTTAAAGAAAACACAACAAATTTGTAATTATGTAGATAATTACATGTAGATAATGTCCTCAAGTTCTGTATAACCACTTTTTCCTCTCTCTGTGTTTGTTTCTCGTTCGTTGTTGTGTGTGTGTTTGTGTGCATTTGTCTCTTTCAAACAGGTGCCGGTCCTCACCTCTGCAGTGCTGCCGTCTCCTGTAGCGCTGCATGGTTCTAAGCTAAGTTTCCTTTCCTTTTTCTGTTCTCTCAGATTTGTCCTCAGGTTTGAAGTGTCTGTGTTGTGCAGCTGGTCTGGTCTGTCTCTAGACAGTTCAGGCTTCACCCACTAGTTAAATGGTGGAGGCTCACAGCGACATACTCAACACACAAGTTTCTGAACTCTGCATGAGGGTTTCTCCGACGAAGTGAGGGCCGTGAGGCACAGCTCCCCGTCCCCCGGTGACCCTGCTAGGTCCACCTTCTTAGGGAAACCCTCTGCAGAGGAGCTGACAGAGCCAGGAACTTGTGAGTTGCGTGTGTCCACTCAGGCATCATTCATGCTTGTTCTGTAGGCAGTTCCTGTCAGAAGGAGGAGGCGCGGCAGGAGCGTCGGGGGGCGGAAGACGGTGCCTCAGTGCCTCTCTCCTTCTGACATTGTTAAAGAAAACACAACAAATTTGTAATTATGTAGATAATTACATGTAGATAATGTCCTCAAGTTCTGTATAACCACTTTTTCCTCTCTCTGTGTTTGTTTCTCGTTCGTTGTTGTGTGTGTGTTTGTGTGCATTTGTCTCTTTCAAACAGGTGCCGGTCCTCACCTCTGCAGTGCTGCCGTCTCCTGTAGCGCTGCATGGTTCTAAGCTAAGTTTCCTTTCCTTTTTCTGTTCTCTCAGATTTGTCCTCAGGTTTGAAGTGTCTGTGTTGTGCAGCTGGTCTGGTCTGTCTCTAGACAGTTCAGGCTTCACCCACTAGTTAAATGGTGGAGGCTCACAGCGACATACTCAACACACAAGTTTCTGAACTCTGCATGAGGGTTTCTCCGACGAAGTGAGGGCCGTGAGGCACAGCTCCCCGTCCCCCGGTGACCCTGCTAGGTCCACCTTCTTAGGGAAACCCTCTGCAGAGGAGCTGACAGAGCCAGGAACTTGTGAGTTGCGTGTGTCCACTCAGGCATCATTCATGCTTGTTCTGTAGGCAGTTCCTGTCAGAAGGAGGAGGCGCGGCAGGAGCGTCGGGGGGCGGAAGACGGTGCCTCAGTGCCTCTCTCCTTCTGACATTGTTAAAGAAAACACAACAAATTTGTAATTATGTAGATAATTACATGTAGATAATGTCCTCAAGTTCTGTATAACCACTTTTTCCTCTCTCTGTGTTTGTTTCTCGTTCGTTGTTGTGTGTGTGTTTGTGTGCATTTGTCTCTTTCAAACAGGTGCCGGTCCTCACCTCTGCAGTGCTGCCGTCTCCTGTAGCGCTGCATGGTTCTAAGCTAAGTTTCCTTTCCTTTTTCTGTTCTCTCAGATTTGTCCTCAGGTTTGAAGTGTCTGTGTTGTGCAGCTGGTCTGGTCTGTCTCTAGACAGTTCAGGCTTCACCCACTAGTTAAATGGTGGAGGCTCACAGCGACATACTCAACACACAAGTTTCTGAACTCTGCATGAGGGTTTCTCCGACGAAGTGAGGGCCGTGAGGCACAGCTCCCCGTCCCCCGGTGACCCTGCTAGGTCCACCTTCTTAGGGAAACCCTCTGCAGAGGAGCTGACAGAGCCAGGAACTTGTGAGTTGCGTGTGTCCACTCAGGCATCATTCATGCTTGTTCTGTAGGCAGTTCCTGTCAGAAGGAGGAGGCGCGGCAGGAGCGTCGGGGGGCGGAAGACGGTGCCTCAGTGCCTCTCTCCTTCTGACATTGTTAAAGAAAACACAACAAATTTGTAATTATGTAGATAATTACATGTAGATAATGTCCTCAAGTTCTGTATAACCACTTTTTCCTCTCTCTGTGTTTGTTTCTCGTTCGTTGTTGTGTGTGTGTTTGTGTGCATTTGTCTCTTTCAAACAGGTGCCGGTCCTCACCTCTGCAGTGCTGCCGTCTCCTGTAGCGCTGCATGGTTCTAAGCTAAGTTTCCTTTCCTTTTTCTGTTCTCTCAGATTTGTCCTCAGGTTTGAAGTGTCTGTCTTGTGCAGCTGGTCTGGTCTGTCTCTAGACAGTTCAGGCTTCACCCACTAGTTAAATGGTGGAGGCTCACAGCGACATACTCAACACACAAGTTTCTGAACTCTGCATGAGGGTTTCTCCGACGAAGTGAGGGCCGTGAGGCACAGCTCCCCGTCCCCCGGTGACCCTGCTAGGTCCACCTTCTTAGGGAAACCCTCTGCAGAGGAGCTGACAGAGCCAGGAACTTGTGAGTTGCGTGTGTCCACTCAGGCATCATTCATGCTTGTTCTGTAGGCAGTTCCTGTCAGAAGGAGGAGGCGCGGCAGGAGCGTCGGGGGGCGGAAGACGGTGCCTCAGTGCCTCTCTCCTTCTGACATTGTTAAAGAAAACACAACAAATTTGTAATTATGTAGATAATTACATGTAGATAATGTCCTCAAGTTCTGTATAACCACTTTTTCCTCTCTCTGTGTTTGTTTCTCGTTCGTTGTTGTGTGTGTGTTTGTGTGCATTTGTCTCTTTCAAACAGGTGCCGGTCCTCACCTCTGCAGTGCTGCCGTCTCCTGTAGCGCTGCATGGTTCTAAGCTAAGTTTCCTTTCCTTTTTCTGTTCTCTCAGATTTGTCCTCAGGTTTGAAGTGTCTGTCTTGTGCAGCTGGTCTGGTCTGTCTCTAGACAGTTCAGGCTTCACCCACTAGTTAAATGGTGGAGGCTCACAGCGACATACTCAACACACAAGTTTCTGAACTCTGCATGAGGGTTTCTCCGACGAAGTGAGGGCCGTGAGGCACAGCTCCCCGTCCCCCGGTGACCCTGCTAGGTCCACCTTCTTAGGGAAACCCTCTGCAGAGGAGCTGACAGAGCCAGGAACTTGTGAGTTGCGTGTGTCCACTCAGGCATCATTCATGCTTGTTCTGTAGGCAGTTCCTGTCAGAAGGAGGAGGCGCGGCAGGAGCGTCGGGGGGCGGAAGACGGTGCCTCAGTGCCTCTCTCCTTCTGACATTGTTAAAGAAAACACAACAAATTTGTAATTATGTAGATAATTACATGTAGATAATGTCCTCAAGTTCTGTATAACCACTTTTTCCTCTCTCTGTGTTTGTTTCTCGTTCGTTGTTGTGTGTGTGTTTGTGTGCATTTGTCTCTTTCAAACAGGTGCCGGTCCTCACCTCTGCAGTGCTGCCGTCTCCTGTAGCGCTGCATGGTTCTAAGCTAAGTTTCCTTTCCTTTTTCTGTTCTCTCAGATTTGTCCTCAGGTTTGAAGTGTCTGTGTTGTGCAGCTGGTCTGGTCTGTCTCTAGACAGTTCAGGCTTCACCCACTAGTTAAATGGTGGAGGCTCACAGCGACATACTCAACACACAAGTTTCTGAACTCTGCATGAGGGTTTCTCCGACGAAGTGAGGGCCGTGAGGCACAGCTCCCCGTCCCCCGGTGACCCTGCTAGGTCCACCTTCTTAGGGAAACCCTCTGCAGAGGAGCTGACAGAGCCAGGAACTTGTGAGTTGCGTGTGTCCACTCAGGCATCATTCATGCTTGTTCTGTAGGCAGTTCCTGTCAGAAGGAGGAGGCGCGGCAGGAGCGTCGGGGGGCGGAAGACGGTGCCTCAGTGCCTCTCTCCTTCTGACATTGTTAAAGAAAACACAACAAATTTGTAATTATGTAGATAATTACATGTAGATAATGTCCTCAAGTTCTGTATAACCACTTTTTCCTCTCTCTGTGTTTGTTTCTCGTTCGTTGTTGTGTGTGTGTTTGTGTGCATTTGTCTCTTTCAAACAGGTGCCGGTCCTCACCTCTGCAGTGCTGCCATCTCCTGTAGCGCTGCATGGTTCTAAGCTAAGTTTCCTTTCCTTTTTCTGTTCTCTCAGATTTGTCCTCAGGTTTGAAGTGTCTGTCTTGTGCAGCTGGTCTGGTCTGTCTCTAGACAGTTCAGGCTTCACCCACTAGTTAAATGGTGGAGGCTCACAGCGACATACTCAACACACAAGTTTCTGAACTCTGCATGAGGGTTTCTCCGACGAAGTGAGGGCCGTGAGGCACAGCTCCCCGTCCCCCGGTGACCCTGCTAGGTCCACCTTCTTAGGGAAACCCTCTGCAGAGGAGCTGACAGAGCCAGGAACTTGTGAGTTGCGTGTGTCCACTCAGGCATCATTCATGCTTGTTCTGTAGGCAGTTCCTGTCAGAAGGAGGAGGCGCGGCAGGAGCGTCGGGGGGCGGAAGACGGTGCCTCAGTGCCTCTCTCCTTCTGACATTGTTAAAGAAAACACAACAAATTTGTAATTATGTAGATAATTACATGTAGATAATGTCCTCAAGTTCTGTATAACCACTTTTTCCTCTCTCTGTGTTTGTTTCTCGTTCGTTGTTGTGTGTGTGTTTGTGTGCATTTGTCTCTTTCAAACAGGTGCCGGTCCTCACCTCTGCAGTGCTGCCGTCTCCTGTAGCGCTGCATGGTTCTAAGCTAAGTTTCCTTTCCTTTTTCTGTTCTCTCAGATTTGTCCTCAGGTTTGAAGTGTCTGTGTTGTGCAGCTGGTCTGGTCTGTCTCTAGACAGTTCAGGCTTCACCCACTAGTTAAATGGTGGAGGCTCACAGCGACATACTCAACACACAAGTTTCTGAACTCTGCATGAGGGTTTCTCCGACGAAGTGAGGGCCGTGAGGCACAGCTCCCCGTCCCCCGGTGACCCTGCTAGGTCCACCTTCTTAGGGAAACCCTCTGCAGAGGAGCTGACAGAGCCAGGAACTTGTGAGTTGCGTGTGTCCACTCAGGCATCATTCATGCTTGTTCTGTAGGCAGTTCCTGTCAGAAGGAGGAGGCGCGGCAGGAGCGTCGGGGGGCGGAAGACGGTGCCTCAGTGCCTCTCTCCTTCTGACATTGTTAAAGAAAACACAACAAATTTGTAATTATGTAGATAATTACATGTAGATAATGTCCTCAAGTTCTGTATAACCACTTTTTCCTCTCTCTGTGTTTGTTTCTCGTTCGTTGTTGTGTGTGTGTTTGTGTGCATTTGTCTCTTTCAAACAGGTGCCGGTCCTCACCTCTGCAGTGCTGCCATCTCCTGTAGCGCTGCATGGTTCTAAGCTAAGTTTCCTTTCCTTTTTCTGTTCTCTCAGATTTGTCCTCAGGTTTGAAGTGTCTGTGTTGTGCAGCTGGTCTGGTCTGTCTCTAGACAGTTCAGGCTTCACCCACTAGTTAAATGGTGGAGGCTCACAGCGACATACTCAACACACAAGTTTCTGAACTCTGCATGAGGGTTTCTCCGACGAAGTGAGGGCCGTGAGGCACAGCTCCCCGTCCCCCGGTGACCCTGCTAGGTCCACCTTCTTAGGGAAACCCTCTGCAGAGGAGCTGACAGAGCCAGGAACTTGTGAGTTGCGTGTGTCCACTCAGGCATCATTCATGCTTGTTCTGTAGGCAGTTCCTGTCAGAAGGAGGAGGCGCGGCAGGAGCGTCGGGGGGCGGAAGACGGTGCCTCAGTGCCTCTCTCCTTCTGACATTGTTAAAGAAAACACAACAAATTTGTAATTATGTAGATAATTACATGTAGATAATGTCCTCAAGTTCTGTATAACCACTTTTTCCTCTCTCTGTGTTTGTTTCTCGTTCGTTGTTGTGTGTGTGTTTGTGTGCATTTGTCTCTTTCAAACAGGTGCCGGTCCTCACCTCTGCAGTGCTGCCGTCTCCTGTAGCGCTGCATGGTTCTAAGCTAAGTTTCCTTTCCTTTTTCTGTTCTCTCAGATTTGTCCTCAGGTTTGAAGTGTCTGTGTTGTGCAGCTGGTCTGGTCTGTCTCTAGACAGTTCAGGCTTCACCCACTAGTTAAATGGTGGAGGCTCACAGCGACATACTCAACACACAAGTTTCTGAACTCTGCATGAGGGTTTCTCCGACGAAGTGAGGGCCGTGAGGCACAGCTCCCCGTCCCCCGGTGACCCTGCTAGGTCCACCTTCTTAGGGAAACCCTCTGCAGAGGAGCTGACAGAGCCAGGAACTTGTGAGTTGCGTGTGTCCACTCAGGCATCATTCATGCTTGTTCTGTAGGCAGTTCCTGTCAGAAGGAGGAGGCGCGGCAGGAGCGTCGGGGGGCGGAAGACGGTGCCTCAGTGCCTCTCTCCTTCTGACATTGTTAAAGAAAACACAACAAATTTGTAATTATGTAGATAATTACATGTAGATAATGTCCTCAAGTTCTGTATAACCACTTTTTCCTCTCTCTGTGTTTGTTTCTCGTTCGTTGTTGTGTGTGTGTTTGTGTGCATTTGTCTCTTTCAAACAGGTGCCGGTCCTCACCTCTGCAGTGCTGCCGTCTCCTGTAGCGCTGCATGGTTCTAAGCTAAGTTTCCTTTCCTTTTTCTGTTCTCTCAGATTTGTCCTCAGGTTTGAAGTGTCTGTCTTGTGCAGCTGGTCTGGTCTGTCTCTAGACAGTTCAGGCTTCACCCACTAGTTAAATGGTGGAGGCTCACAGCGACATACTCAACACACAAGTTTCTGAACTCTGCATGAGGGTTTCTCCGACGAAGTGAGGGCCGTGAGGCACAGCTCCCCGTCCCCCGGTGACCCTGCTAGGTCCACCTTCTTAGGGAAACCCTCTGCAGAGGAGCTGACAGAGCCAGGAACTTGTGAGTTGCGTGTGTCCACTCAGGCATCATTCATGCTTGTTCTGTAGGCAGTTCCTGTCAGAAGGAGGAGGCGCGGCAGGAGCGTCGGGGGGCGGAAGACGGTGCCTCAGTGCCTCTCTCCTTCTGACATTGTTAAAGAAAACACAACAAATTTGTAATTATGTAGATAATTACATGTAGATAATGTCCTCAAGTTCTGTATAACCACTTTTTCCTCTCTCTGTGTTTGTTTCTCGTTCGTTGTTGTGTGTGTGTTTGTGTGCATTTGTCTCTTTCAAACAGGTGCCGGTCCTCACCTCTGCAGTGCTGCCGTCTCCTGTAGCGCTGCATGGTTCTAAGCTAAGTTTCCTTTCCTTTTTCTGTTCTCTCAGATTTGTCCTCAGGTTTGAAGTGTCTGTCTTGTGCAGCTGGTCTGGTCTGTCTCTAGACAGTTCAGGCTTCACCCACTAGTTAAATGGTGGAGGCTCACAGCGACATACTCAACACACAAGTTTCTGAACTCTGCATGAGGGTTTCTCCGACGAAGTGAGGGCCGTGAGGCACAGCTCCCCGTCCCCCGGTGACCCTGCTAGGTCCACCTTCTTAGGGAAACCCTCTGCAGAGGAGCTGACAGAGCCAGGAACTTGTGAGTTGCGTGTGTCCACTCAGGCATCATTCATGCTTGTTCTGTAGGCAGTTCCTGTCAGAAGGAGGAGGCGCGGCAGGAGCGTCGGGGGGCGGAAGACGGTGCCTCAGTGCCTCTCTCCTTCTGACATTGTTAAAGAAAACACAACAAATTTGTAATTATGTAGATAATTACATGTAGATAATGTCCTCAAGTTCTGTATAACCACTTTTTCCTCTCTCTGTGTTTGTTTCTCGTTCGTTGTTGTGTGTGTGTTTGTGTGCATTTGTCTCTTTCAAACAGGTGCCGGTCCTCACCTCTGCAGTGCTACCGTCTCCTGTAGCGCTGCATGGTTCTAAGCTAAGTTTCCTTTCCTTTTTCTGTTCTCTCAGATTTGTCCTCAGGTTTGAAGTGTCTGTGTTGTGCAGCTGGTCTGGTCTGTCTCTAGACAGTTCAGGCTTCACCCACTAGTTAAATGGTGGAGGCTCACAGCGACATACTCAACACACAAGTTTCTGAACTCTGCATGAGGGTTTCTCCGACGAAGTGAGGGCCGTGAGGCACAGCTCCCCGTCCCCCGGTGACCCTGCTAGGTCCACCTTCTTAGGGAAACCCTCTGCAGAGGAGCTGACAGAGCCAGGAACTTGTGAGTTGCGTGTGTCCACTCAGGCATCATTCATGCTTGTTCTGTAGGCAGTTCCTGTCAGAAGGAGGAGGCGCGGCAGGAGCGTCGGGGGGCGGAAGACGGTGCCTCAGTGCCTCTCTCCTTCTGACATTGTTAAAGAAAACACAACAAATTTGTAATTATGTAGATAATTACATGTAGATAATGTCCTCAAGTTCTGTATAACCACTTTTTCCTCTCTCTGTGTTTGTTTCTCGTTCGTTGTTGTGTGTGTGTTTGTGTGCATTTGTCTCTTTCAAACAGGTGCCGGTCCTCACCTCTGCAGTGCTGCCGTCTCCTGTAGCGCTGCATGGTTCTAAGCTAAGTTTCCTTTCCTTTTTCTGTTCTCTCAGATTTGTCCTCAGGTTTGAAGTGTCTGTGTTGTGCAGCTGGTCTGGTCTGTCTCTAGACAGTTCAGGCTTCACCCACTAGTTAAATGGTGGAGGCTCACAGCGACATACTCAACACACAAGTTTCTGAACTCTGCATGAGGGTTTCTCCGACGAAGTGAGGGCCGTGAGGCACAGCTCCCCGTCCCCCGGTGACCCTGCTAGGTCCACCTTCTTAGGGAAACCCTCTGCAGAGGAGCTGACAGAGCCAGGAACTTGTGAGTTGCGTGTGTCCACTCAGGCATCATTCATGCTTGTTCTGTAGGCAGTTCCTGTCAGAAGGAGGAGGCGCGGCAGGAGCGTCGGGGGGCGGAAGACGGTGCCTCAGTGCCTCTCTCCTTCTGACATTGTTAAAGAAAACACAACAAATTTGTAATTATGTAGATAATTACATGTAGATAATGTCCTCAAGTTCTGTATAACCACTTTTTCCTCTCTCTGTGTTTGTTTCTCGTTCGTTGTTGTGTGTGTGTTTGTGTGCATTTGTCTCTTTCAAACAGGTGCCGGTCCTCACCTCTGCAGTGCTGCCGTCTCCTGTAGCGCTGCATGGTTCTAAGCTAAGTTTCCTTTCCTTTTTCTGTTCTCTCAGATTTGTCCTCAGGTTTGAAGTGTCTGTCTTGTGCAGCTGGTCTGGTCTGTCTCTAGACAGTTCAGGCTTCACCCACTAGTTAAATGGTGGAGGCTCACAGCGACATACTCAACACACAAGTTTCTGAACTCTGCATGAGGGTTTCTCCGACGAAGTGAGGGCCGTGAGGCACAGCTCCCCGTCCCCCGGTGACCCTGCTAGGTCCACCTTCTTAGGGAAACCCTCTGCAGAGGAGCTGACAGAGCCAGGAACTTGTGAGTTGCGTGTGTCCACTCAGGCATCATTCATGCTTGTTCTGTAGGCAGTTCCTGTCAGAAGGAGGAGGCGCGGCAGGAGCGTCGGGGGGCGGAAGACGGTGCCTCAGTGCCTCTCTCCTTCTGACATTGTTAAAGAAAACACAACAAATTTGTAATTATGTAGATAATTACATGTAGATAATGTCCTCAAGTTCTGTATAACCACTTTTTCCTCTCTCTGTGTTTGTTTCTCGTTCGTTGTTGTGTGTGTGTTTGTGTGCATTTGTCTCTTTCAAACAGGTGCCGGTCCTCACCTCTGCAGTGCTGCCGTCTCCTGTAGCGCTGCATGGTTCTAAGCTAAGTTTCCTTTCCTTTTTCTGTTCTCTCAGATTTGTCCTCAGGTTTGAAGTGTCTGTGTTGTGCAGCTGGTCTGGTCTGTCTCTAGACAGTTCAGGCTTCACCCACTAGTTAAATGGTGGAGGCTCACAGCGACATACTCAACACACAAGTTTCTGAACTCTGCATGAGGGTTTCTCCGACGAAGTGAGGGCCGTGAGGCACAGCTCCCCGTCCCCCGGTGACCCTGCTAGGTCCACCTTCTTAGGGAAACCCTCTGCAGAGGAGCTGACAGAGCCAGGAACTTGTGAGTTGCGTGTGTCCACTCAGGCATCATTCATGCTTGTTCTGTAGGCAGTTCCTGTCAGAAGGAGGAGGCGCGGCAGGAGCGTCGGGGGGCGGAAGACGGTGCCTCAGTGCCTCTCTCCTTCTGACATTGTTAAAGAAAACACAACAAATTTGTAATTATGTAGATAATTACATGTAGATAATGTCCTCAAGTTCTGTATAACCACTTTTTCCTCTCTCTGTGTTTGTTTCTCGTTCGTTGTTGTGTGTGTGTTTGTGTGCATTTGTCTCTTTCAAACAGGTGCCGGTCCTCACCTCTGCAGTGCTGCCATCTCCTGTAGCGCTGCATGGTTCTAAGCTAAGTTTCCTTTCCTTTTTCTGTTCTCTCAGATTTGTCCTCAGGTTTGAAGTGTCTGTGTTGTGCAGCTGGTCTGGTCTGTCTCTAGACAGTTCAGGCTTCACCCACTAGTTAAATGGTGGAGGCTCACAGCGACATACTCAACACACAAGTTTCTGAACTCTGCATGAGGGTTTCTCCGACGAAGTGAGGGCCGTGAGGCACAGCTCCCCGTCCCCCGGTGACCCTGCTAGGTCCACCTTCTTAGGGAAACCCTCTGCAGAGGAGCTGACAGAGCCAGGAACTTGTGAGTTGCGTGTGTCCACTCAGGCATCATTCATGCTTGTTCTGTAGGCAGTTCCTGTCAGAAGGAGGAGGCGCGGCAGGAGCGTCGGGGGGCGGAAGACGGTGCCTCAGTGCCTCTCTCCTTCTGACATTGTTAAAGAAAACACAACAAATTTGTAATTATGTAGATAATTACATGTAGATAATGTCCTCAAGTTCTGTATAACCACTTTTTCCTCTCTCTGTGTTTGTTTCTCGTTCGTTGTTGTGTGTGTGTTTGTGTGCATTTGTCTCTTTCAAACAGGTGCCGGTCCTCACCTCTGCAGTGCTGCCGTCTCCTGTAGCGCTGCATGGTTCTAAGCTAAGTTTCCTTTCCTTTTTCTGTTCTCTCAGATTTGTCCTCAGGTTTGAAGTGTCTGTGTTGTGCAGCTGGTCTGGTCTGTCTCTAGACAGTTCAGGCTTCACCCACTAGTTAAATGGTGGAGGCTCACAGCGACATACTCAACACACAAGTTTCTGAACTCTGCATGAGGGTTTCTCCGACGAAGTGAGGGCCGTGAGGCACAGCTCCCCGTCCCCCGGTGACCCTGCTAGGTCCACCTTCTTAGGGAAACCCTCTGCAGAGGAGCTGACAGAGCCAGGAACTTGTGAGTTGCGTGTGTCCACTCAGGCATCATTCATGCTTGTTCTGTAGGCAGTTCCTGTCAGAAGGAGGAGGCGCGGCAGGAGCGTCGGGGGGCGGAAGACGGTGCCTCAGTGCCTCTCTCCTTCTGACATTGTTAAAGAAAACACAACAAATTTGTAATTATGTAGATAATTACATGTAGATAATGTCCTCAAGTTCTGTATAACCACTTTTTCCTCTCTCTGTGTTTGTTTCTCGTTCGTTGTTGTGTGTGTGTTTGTGTGCATTTGTCTCTTTCAAACAGGTGCCGGTCCTCACCTCTGCAGTGCTGCCGTCTCCTGTAGCGCTGCATGGTTCTAAGCTAAGTTTCCTTTCCTTTTTCTGTTCTCTCAGATTTGTCCTCAGGTTTGAAGTGTCTGTCTTGTGCAGCTGGTCTGGTCTGTCTCTAGACAGTTCAGGCTTCACCCACTAGTTAAATGGTGGAGGCTCACAGCGACATACTCAACACACAAGTTTCTGAACTCTGCATGAGGGTTTCTCCGACGAAGTGAGGGCCGTGAGGCACAGCTCCCCGTCCCCCGGTGACCCTGCTAGGTCCACCTTCTTAGGGAAACCCTCTGCAGAGGAGCTGACAGAGCCAGGAACTTGTGAGTTGCGTGTGTCCACTCAGGCATCATTCATGCTTGTTCTGTAGGCAGTTCCTGTCAGAAGGAGGAGGCGCGGCAGGAGCGTCGGGGGGCGGAAGACGGTGCCTCAGTGCCTCTCTCCTTCTGACATTGTTAAAGAAAACACAACAAATTTGTAATTATGTAGATAATTACATGTAGATAATGTCCTCAAGTTCTGTATAACCACTTTTTCCTCTCTCTGTGTTTGTTTCTCGTTCGTTGTTGTGTGTGTGTTTGTGTGCATTTGTCTCTTTCAAACAGGTGCCGGTCCTCACCTCTGCAGTGCTGCCGTCTCCTGTAGCGCTGCATGGTTCTAAGCTAAGTTTCCTTTCCTTTTTCTGTTCTCTCAGATTTGTCCTCAGGTTTGAAGTGTCTGTCTTGTGCAGCTGGTCTGGTCTGTCTCTAGACAGTTCAGGCTTCACCCACTAGTTAAATGGTGGAGGCTCACAGCGACATACTCAACACACAAGTTTCTGAACTCTGCATGAGGGTTTCTCCGACGAAGTGAGGGCCGTGAGGCACAGCTCCCCGTCCCCCGGTGACCCTGCTAGGTCCACCTTCTTAGGGAAACCCTCTGCAGAGGAGCTGACAGAGCCAGGAACTTGTGAGTTGCGTGTGTCCACTCAGGCATCATTCATGCTTGTTCTGTAGGCAGTTCCTGTCAGAAGGAGGAGGCGCGGCAGGAGCGTCGGGGGGCGGAAGACGGTGCCTCAGTGCCTCTCTCCTTCTGACATTGTTAAAGAAAACACAACAAATTTGTAATTATGTAGATAATTACATGTAGATAATGTCCTCAAGTTCTGTATAACCACTTTTTCCTCTCTCTGTGTTTGTTTCTCGTTCGTTGTTGTGTGTGTGTTTGTGTGCATTTGTCTCTTTCAAACAGGTGCCGGTCCTCACCTCTGCAGTGCTACCGTCTCCTGTAGCGCTGCATGGTTCTAAGCTAAGTTTCCTTTCCTTTTTCTGTTCTCTCAGATTTGTCCTCAGGTTTGAAGTGTCTGTGTTGTGCAGCTGGTCTGGTCTGTCTCTAGACAGTTCAGGCTTCACCCACTAGTTAAATGGTGGAGGCTCACAGCGACATACTCAACACACAAGTTTCTGAACTCTGCATGAGGGTTTCTCCGACGAAGTGAGGGCCGTGAGGCACAGCTCCCCGTCCCCCGGTGACCCTGCTAGGTCCACCTTCTTAGGGAAACCCTCTGCAGAGGAGCTGACAGAGCCAGGAACTTGTGAGTTGCGTGTGTCCACTCAGGCATCATTCATGCTTGTTCTGTAGGCAGTTCCTGTCAGAAGGAGGAGGCGCGGCAGGAGCGTCGGGGGGCGGAAGACGGTGCCTCAGTGCCTCTCTCCTTCTGACATTGTTAAAGAAAACACAACAAATTTGTAATTATGTAGATAATTACATGTAGATAATGTCCTCAAGTTCTGTATAACCACTTTTTCCTCTCTCTGTGTTTGTTTCTCGTTCGTTGTTGTGTGTGTGTTTGTGTGCATTTGTCTCTTTCAAACAGGTGCCGGTCCTCACCTCTGCAGTGCTGCCGTCTCCTGTAGCGCTGCATGGTTCTAAGCTAAGTTTCCTTTCCTTTTTCTGTTCTCTCAGATTTGTCCTCAGGTTTGAAGTGTCTGTGTTGTGCAGCTGGTCTGGTCTGTCTCTAGACAGTTCAGGCTTCACCCACTAGTTAAATGGTGGAGGCTCACAGCGACATACTCAACACACAAGTTTCTGAACTCTGCATGAGGGTTTCTCCGACGAAGTGAGGGCCGTGAGGCACAGCTCCCCGTCCCCCGGTGACCCTGCTAGGTCCACCTTCTTAGGGAAACCCTCTGCAGAGGAGCTGACAGAGCCAGGAACTTGTGAGTTGCGTGTGTCCACTCAGGCATCATTCATGCTTGTTCTGTAGGCAGTTCCTGTCAGAAGGAGGAGGCGCGGCAGGAGCGTCGGGGGGCGGAAGACGGTGCCTCAGTGCCTCTCTCCTTCTGACATTGTTAAAGAAAACACAACAAATTTGTAATTATGTAGATAATTACATGTAGATAATGTCCTCAAGTTCTGTATAACCACTTTTTCCTCTCTCTGTGTTTGTTTCTCGTTCGTTGTTGTGTGTGTGTTTGTGTGCATTTGTCTCTTTCAAACAGGTGCCGGTCCTCACCTCTGCAGTGCTGCCGTCTCCTGTAGCGCTGCATGGTTCTAAGCTAAGTTTCCTTTCCTTTTTCTGTTCTCTCAGATTTGTCCTCAGGTTTGAAGTGTCTGTCTTGTGCAGCTGGTCTGGTCTGTCTCTAGACAGTTCAGGCTTCACCCACTAGTTAAATGGTGGAGGCTCACAGCGACATACTCAACACACAAGTTTCTGAACTCTGCATGAGGGTTTCTCCGACGAAGTGAGGGCCGTGAGGCACAGCTCCCCGTCCCCCGGTGACCCTGCTAGGTCCACCTTCTTAGGGAAACCCTCTGCAGAGGAGCTGACAGAGCCAGGAACTTGTGAGTTGCGTGTGTCCACTCAGGCATCATTCATGCTTGTTCTGTAGGCAGTTCCTGTCAGAAGGAGGAGGCGCGGCAGGAGCGTCGGGGGGCGGAAGACGGTGCCTCAGTGCCTCTCTCCTTCTGACATTGTTAAAGAAAACACAACAAATTTGTAATTATGTAGATAATTACATGTAGATAATGTCCTCAAGTTCTGTATAACCACTTTTTCCTCTCTCTGTGTTTGTTTCTCGTTCGTTGTTGTGTGTGTGTTTGTGTGCATTTGTCTCTTTCAAACAGGTGCCGGTCCTCACCTCTGCAGTGCTGCCGTCTCCTGTAGCGCTGCATGGTTCTAAGCTAAGTTTCCTTTCCTTTTTCTGTTCTCTCAGATTTGTCCTCAGGTTTGAAGTGTCTGTCTTGTGCAGCTGGTCTGGTCTGTCTCTAGACAGTTCAGGCTTCACCCACTAGTTAAATGGTGGAGGCTCACAGCGACATACTCAACACACAAGTTTCTGAACTCTGCATGAGGGTTTCTCCGACGAAGTGAGGGCCGTGAGGCACAGCTCCCCGTCCCCCGGTGACCCTGCTAGGTCCACCTTCTTAGGGAAACCCTCTGCAGAGGAGCTGACAGAGCCAGGAACTTGTGAGTTGCGTGTGTCCACTCAGGCATCATTCATGCTTGTTCTGTAGGCAGTTCCTGTCAGAAGGAGGAGGCGCGGCAGGAGCGTCGGGGGGCGGAAGACGGTGCCTCAGTGCCTCTCTCCTTCTGACATTGTTAAAGAAAACACAACAAATTTGTAATTATGTAGATAATTACATGTAGATAATGTCCTCAAGTTCTGTATAACCACTTTTTCCTCTCTCTGTGTTTGTTTCTCGTTCGTTGTTGTGTGTGTGTTTGTGTGCATTTGTCTCTTTCAAACAGGTGCCGGTCCTCACCTCTGCAGTGCTGCCGTCTCCTGTAGCGCTGCATGGTTCTAAGCTAAGTTTCCTTTCCTTTTTCTGTTCTCTCAGATTTGTCCTCAGGTTTGAAGTGTCTGTCTTGTGCAGCTGGTCTGGTCTGTCTCTAGACAGTTCAGGCTTCACCCACTAGTTAAATGGTGGAGGCTCACAGCGACATACTCAACACACAAGTTTCTGAACTCTGCATGAGGGTTTCTCCGACGAAGTGAGGGCCGTGAGGCACAGCTCCCCGTCCCCCGGTGACCCTGCTAGGTCCACCTTCTTAGGGAAACCCTCTGCAGAGGAGCTGACAGAGCCAGGAACTTGTGAGTTGCGTGTGTCCACTCAGGCATCATTCATGCTTGTTCTGTAGGCAGTTCCTGTCAGAAGGAGGAGGCGCGGCAGGAGCGTCGGGGGGCGGAAGACGGTGCCTCAGTGCCTCTCTCCTTCTGACATTGTTAAAGAAAACACAACAAATTTGTAATTATGTAGATAATTACATGTAGATAATGTCCTCAAGTTCTGTATAACCACTTTTTCCTCTCTCTGTGTTTGTTTCTCGTTCGTTGTTGTGTGTGTGTTTGTGTGCATTTGTCTCTTTCAAACAGGTGCCGGTCCTCACCTCTGCAGTGCTGCCGTCTCCTGTAGCGCTGCATGGTTCTAAGCTAAGTTTCCTTTCCTTTTTCTGTTCTCTCAGATTTGTCCTCAGGTTTGAAGTGTCTGTCTTGTGCAGCTGGTCTGGTCTGTCTCTAGACAGTTCAGGCTTCACCCACTAGTTAAATGGTGGAGGCTCACAGCGACATACTCAACACACAAGTTTCTGAACTCTGCATGAGGGTTTCTCCGACGAAGTGAGGGCCGTGAGGCACAGCTCCCCGTCCCCCGGTGACCCTGCTAGGTCCACCTTCTTAGGGAAACCCTCTGCAGAGGAGCTGACAGAGCCAGGAACTTGTGAGTTGCGTGTGTCCACTCAGGCATCATTCATGCTTGTTCTGTAGGCAGTTCCTGTCAGAAGGAGGAGGCGCGGCAGGAGCGTCGGGGGGCGGAAGACGGTGCCTCAGTGCCTCTCTCCTTCTGACATTGTTAAAGAAAACACAACAAATTTGTAATTATGTAGATAATTACATGTAGATAATGTCCTCAAGTTCTGTATAACCACTTTTTCCTCTCTCTGTGTTTGTTTCTCGTTCGTTGTTGTGTGTGTGTTTGTGTGCATTTGTCTCTTTCAAACAGGTGCCGGTCCTCACCTCTGCAGTGCTGCCGTCTCCTGTAGCGCTGCATGGTTCTAAGCTAAGTTTCCTTTCCTTTTTCTGTTCTCTCAGATTTGTCCTCAGGTTTGAAGTGTCTGTCTTGTGCAGCTGGTCTGGTCTGTCTCTAGACAGTTCAGGCTTCACCCACTAGTTAAATGGTGGAGGCTCACAGCGACATACTCAACACACAAGTTTCTGAACTCTGCATGAGGGTTTCTCCGACGAAGTGAGGGCCGTGAGGCACAGCTCCCCGTCCCCCGGTGACCCTGCTAGGTCCACCTTCTTAGGGAAACCCTCTGCAGAGGAGCTGACAGAGCCAGGAACTTGTGAGTTGCGTGTGTCCACTCAGGCATCATTCATGCTTGTTCTGTAGGCAGTTCCTGTCAGAAGGAGGAGGCGCGGCAGGAGCGTCGGGGGGCGGAAGACGGTGCCTCAGTGCCTCTCTCCTTCTGACATTGTTAAAGAAAACACAACAAATTTGTAATTATGTAGATAATTACATGTAGATAATGTCCTCAAGTTCTGTATAACCACTTTTTCCTCTCTCTGTGTTTGTTTCTCGTTCGTTGTTGTGTGTGTGTTTGTGTGCATTTGTCTCTTTCAAACAGGTGCCGGTCCTCACCTCTGCAGTGCTGCCGTCTCCTGTAGCGCTGCATGGTTCTAAGCTAAGTTTCCTTTCCTTTTTCTGTTCTCTCAGATTTGTCCTCAGGTTTGAAGTGTCTGTCTTGTGCAGCTGGTCTGGTCTGTCTCTAGACAGTTCAGGCTTCACCCACTAGTTAAATGGTGGAGGCTCACAGCGACATACTCAACACACAAGTTTCTGAACTCTGCATGAGGGTTTCTCCGACGAAGTGAGGGCCGTGAGGCACAGCTCCCCGTCCCCCGGTGACCCTGCTAGGTCCACCTTCTTAGGGAAACCCTCTGCAGAGGAGCTGACAGAGCCAGGAACTTGTGAGTTGCGTGTGTCCACTCAGGCATCATTCATGCTTGTTCTGTAGGCAGTTCCTGTCAGAAGGAGGAGGCGCGGCAGGAGCGTCGGGGGGCGGAAGACGGTGCCTCAGTGCCTCTCTCCTTCTGACATTGTTAAAGAAAACACAACAAATTTGTAATTATGTAGATAATTACATGTAGATAATGTCCTCAAGTTCTGTATAACCACTTTTTCCTCTCTCTGTGTTTGTTTCTCGTTCGTTGTTGTGTGTGTGTTTGTGTGCATTTGTCTCTTTCAAACAGGTGCCGGTCCTCACCTCTGCAGTGCTGCCGTCTCCTGTAGCGCTGCATGGTTCTAAGCTAAGTTTCCTTTCCTTTTTCTGTTCTCTCAGATTTGTCCTCAGGTTTGAAGTGTCTGTGTTGTGCAGCTGGTCTGGTCTGTCTCTAGACAGTTCAGGCTTCACCCACTAGTTAAATGGTGGAGGCTCACAGCGACATACTCAACACACAAGTTTCTGAACTCTGCATGAGGGTTTCTCCGACGAAGTGAGGGCCGTGAGGCACAGCTCCCCGTCCCCCGGTGACCCTGCTAGGTCCACCTTCTTAGGGAAACCCTCTGCAGAGGAGCTGACAGAGCCAGGAACTTGTGAGTTGCGTGTGTCCACTCAGGCATCATTCATGCTTGTTCTGTAGGCAGTTCCTGTCAGAAGGAGGAGGCGCGGCAGGAGCGTCGGGGGGCGGAAGACGGTGCCTCAGTGCCTCTCTCCTTCTGACATTGTTAAAGAAAACACAACAAATTTGTAATTATGTAGATAATTACATGTAGATAATGTCCTCAAGTTCTGTATAACCACTTTTTCCTCTCTCTGTGTTTGTTTCTCGTTCGTTGTTGTGTGTGTGTTTGTGTGCATTTGTCTCTTTCAAACAGGTGCCGGTCCTCACCTCTGCAGTGCTGCCGTCTCCTGTAGCGCTGCATGGTTCTAAGCTAAGTTTCCTTTCCTTTTTCTGTTCTCTCAGATTTGTCCTCAGGTTTGAAGTGTCTGTCTTGTGCAGCTGGTCTGGTCTGTCTCTAGACAGTTCAGGCTTCACCCACTAGTTAAATGGTGGAGGCTCACAGCGACATACTCAACACACAAGTTTCTGAACTCTGCATGAGGGTTTCTCCGACGAAGTGAGGGCCGTGAGGCACAGCTCCCCGTCCCCCGGTGACCCTGCTAGGTCCACCTTCTTAGGGAAACCCTCTGCAGAGGAGCTGACAGAGCCAGGAACTTGTGAGTTGCGTGTGTCCACTCAGGCATCATTCATGCTTGTTCTGTAGGCAGTTCCTGTCAGAAGGAGGAGGCGCGGCAGGAGCGTCGGGGGGCGGAAGACGGTGCCTCAGTGCCTCTCTCCTTCTGACATTGTTAAAGAAAACACAACAAATTTGTAATTATGTAGATAATTACATGTAGATAATGTCCTCAAGTTCTGTATAACCACTTTTTCCTCTCTCTGTGTTTGTTTCTCGTTCGTTGTTGTGTGTGTGTTTGTGTGCATTTGTCTCTTTCAAACAGGTGCCGGTCCTCACCTCTGCAGTGCTGCCGTCTCCTGTAGCGCTGCATGGTTCTAAGCTAAGTTTCCTTTCCTTTTTCTGTTCTCTCAGATTTGTCCTCAGGTTTGAAGTGTCTGTGTTGTGCAGCTGGTCTGGTCTGTCTCTAGACAGTTCAGGCTTCACCCACTAGTTAAATGGTGGAGGCTCACAGCGACATACTCAACACACAAGTTTCTGAACTCTGCATGAGGGTTTCTCCGACGAAGTGAGGGCCGTGAGGCACAGCTCCCCGTCCCCCGGTGACCCTGCTAGGTCCACCTTCTTAGGGAAACCCTCTGCAGAGGAGCTGACAGAGCCAGGAACTTGTGAGTTGCGTGTGTCCACTCAGGCATCATTCATGCTTGTTCTGTAGGCAGTTCCTGTCAGAAGGAGGAGGCGCGGCAGGAGCGTCGGGGGGCGGAAGACGGTGCCTCAGTGCCTCTCTCCTTCTGACATTGTTAAAGAAAACACAACAAATTTGTAATTATGTAGATAATTACATGTAGATAATGTCCTCAAGTTCTGTATAACCACTTTTTCCTCTCTCTGTGTTTGTTTCTCGTTCGTTGTTGTGTGTGTGTTTGTGTGCATTTGTCTCTTTCAAACAGGTGCCGGTCCTCACCTCTGCAGTGCTGCCGTCTCCTGTAGCGCTGCATGGTTCTAAGCTAAGTTTCCTTTCCTTTTTCTGTTCTCTCAGATTTGTCCTCAGGTTTGAAGTGTCTGTGTTGTGCAGCTGGTCTGGTCTGTCTCTAGACAGTTCAGGCTTCACCCACTAGTTAAATGGTGGAGGCTCACAGCGACATACTCAACACACAAGTTTCTGAACTCTGCATGAGGGTTTCTCCGACGAAGTGAGGGCCGTGAGGCACAGCTCCCCGTCCCCCGGTGACCCTGCTAGGTCCACCTTCTTAGGGAAACCCTCTGCAGAGGAGCTGACAGAGCCAGGAACTTGTGAGTTGCGTGTGTCCACTCAGGCATCATTCATGCTTGTTCTGTAGGCAGTTCCTGTCAGAAGGAGGAGGCGCGGCAGGAGCGTCGGGGGGCGGAAGACGGTGCCTCAGTGCCTCTCTCCTTCTGACATTGTTAAAGAAAACACAACAAATTTGTAATTATGTAGATAATTACATGTAGATAATGTCCTCAAGTTCTGTATAACCACTTTTTCCTCTCTCTGTGTTTGTTTCTCGTTCGTTGTTGTGTGTGTGTTTGTGTGCATTTGTCTCTTTCAAACAGGTGCCGGTCCTCACCTCTGCAGTGCTGCCGTCTCCTGTAGCGCTGCATGGTTCTAAGCTAAGTTTCCTTTCCTTTTTCTGTTCTCTCAGATTTGTCCTCAGGTTTGAAGTGTCTGTGTTGTGCAGCTGGTCTGGTCTGTCTCTAGACAGTTCAGGCTTCACCCACTAGTTAAATGGTGGAGGCTCACAGCGACATACTCAACACACAAGTTTCTGAACTCTGCATGAGGGTTTCTCCGACGAAGTGAGGGCCGTGAGGCACAGCTCCCCGTCCCCCGGTGACCCTGCTAGGTCCACCTTCTTAGGGAAACCCTCTGCAGAGGAGCTGACAGAGCCAGGAACTTGTGAGTTGCGTGTGTCCACTCAGGCATCATTCATGCTTGTTCTGTAGGCAGTTCCTGTCAGAAGGAGGAGGCGCGGCAGGAGCGTCGGGGGGCGGAAGACGGTGCCTCAGTGCCTCTCTCCTTCTGACATTGTTAAAGAAAACACAACAAATTTGTAATTATGTAGATAATTACATGTAGATAATGTCCTCAAGTTCTGTATAACCACTTTTTCCTCTCTCTGTGTTTGTTTCTCGTTCGTTGTTGTGTGTGTGTTTGTGTGCATTTGTCTCTTTCAAACAGGTGCCGGTCCTCACCTCTGCAGTGCTGCCATCTCCTGTAGCGCTGCATGGTTCTAAGCTAAGTTTCCTTTCCTTTTTCTGTTCTCTCAGATTTGTCCTCAGGTTTGAAGTGTCTGTGTTGTGCAGCTGGTCTGGTCTGTCTCTAGACAGTTCAGGCTTCACCCACTAGTTAAATGGTGGAGGCTCACAGCGACATACTCAACACACAAGTTTCTGAACTCTGCATGAGGGTTTCTCCGACGAAGTGAGGGCCGTGAGGCACAGCTCCCCGTCCCCCGGTGACCCTGCTAGGTCCACCTTCTTAGGGAAACCCTCTGCAGAGGAGCTGACAGAGCCAGGAACTTGTGAGTTGCGTGTGTCCACTCAGGCATCATTCATGCTTGTTCTGTAGGCAGTTCCTGTCAGAAGGAGGAGGCGCGGCAGGAGCGTCGGGGGGCGGAAGACGGTGCCTCAGTGCCTCTCTCCTTCTGACATTGTTAAAGAAAACACAACAAATTTGTAATTATGTAGATAATTACATGTAGATAATGTCCTCAAGTTCTGTATAACCACTTTTTCCTCTCTCTGTGTTTGTTTCTCGTTCGTTGTTGTGTGTGTGTTTGTGTGCATTTGTCTCTTTCAAACAGGTGCCGGTCCTCACCTCTGCAGTGCTGCCGTCTCCTGTAGCGCTGCATGGTTCTAAGCTAAGTTTCCTTTCCTTTTTCTGTTCTCTCAGATTTGTCCTCAGGTTTGAAGTGTCTGTGTTGTGCAGCTGGTCTGGTCTGTCTCTAGACAGTTCAGGCTTCACCCACTAGTTAAATGGTGGAGGCTCACAGCGACATACTCAACACACAAGTTTCTGAACTCTGCATGAGGGTTTCTCCGACGAAGTGAGGGCCGTGAGGCACAGCTCCCCGTCCCCCGGTGACCCTGCTAGGTCCACCTTCTTAGGGAAACCCTCTGCAGAGGAGCTGACAGAGCCAGGAACTTGTGAGTTGCGTGTGTCCACTCAGGCATCATTCATGCTTGTTCTGTAGGCAGTTCCTGTCAGAAGGAGGAGGCGCGGCAGGAGCGTCGGGGGGCGGAAGACGGTGCCTCAGTGCCTCTCTCCTTCTGACATTGTTAAAGAAAACACAACAAATTTGTAATTATGTAGATAATTACATGTAGATAATGTCCTCAAGTTCTGTATAACCACTTTTTCCTCTCTCTGTGTTTGTTTCTCGTTCGTTGTTGTGTGTGTGTTTGTGTGCATTTGTCTCTTTCAAACAGGTGCCGGTCCTCACCTCTGCAGTGCTGCCGTCTCCTGTAGCGCTGCATGGTTCTAAGCTAAGTTTCCTTTCCTTTTTCTGTTCTCTCAGATTTGTCCTCAGGTTTGAAGTGTCTGTCTTGTGCAGCTGGTCTGGTCTGTCTCTAGACAGTTCAGGCTTCACCCACTAGTTAAATGGTGGAGGCTCACAGCGACATACTCAACACACAAGTTTCTGAACTCTGCATGAGGGTTTCTCCGACGAAGTGAGGGCCGTGAGGCACAGCTCCCCGTCCCCCGGTGACCCTGCTAGGTCCACCTTCTTAGGGAAACCCTCTGCAGAGGAGCTGACAGAGCCAGGAACTTGTGAGTTGCGTGTGTCCACTCAGGCATCATTCATGCTTGTTCTGTAGGCAGTTCCTGTCAGAAGGAGGAGGCGCGGCAGGAGCGTCGGGGGGCGGAAGACGGTGCCTCAGTGCCTCTCTCCTTCTGACATTGTTAAAGAAAACACAACAAATTTGTAATTATGTAGATAATTACATGTAGATAATGTCCTCAAGTTCTGTATAACCACTTTTTCCTCTCTCTGTGTTTGTTTCTCGTTCGTTGTTGTGTGTGTGTTTGTGTGCATTTGTCTCTTTCAAACAGGTGCCGGTCCTCACCTCTGCAGTGCTGCCGTCTCCTGTAGCGCTGCATGGTTCTAAGCTAAGTTTCCTTTCCTTTTTCTGTTCTCTCAGATTTGTCCTCAGGTTTGAAGTGTCTGTCTTGTGCAGCTGGTCTGGTCTGTCTCTAGACAGTTCAGGCTTCACCCACTAGTTAAATGGTGGAGGCTCACAGCGACATACTCAACACACAAGTTTCTGAACTCTGCATGAGGGTTTCTCCGACGAAGTGAGGGCCGTGAGGCACAGCTCCCCGTCCCCCGGTGACCCTGCTAGGTCCACCTTCTTAGGGAAACCCTCTGCAGAGGAGCTGACAGAGCCAGGAACTTGTGAGTTGCGTGTGTCCACTCAGGCATCATTCATGCTTGTTCTGTAGGCAGTTCCTGTCAGAAGGAGGAGGCGCGGCAGGAGCGTCGGGGGGCGGAAGACGGTGCCTCAGTGCCTCTCTCCTTCTGACATTGTTAAAGAAAACACAACAAATTTGTAATTATGTAGATAATTACATGTAGATAATGTCCTCAAGTTCTGTATAACCACTTTTTCCTCTCTCTGTGTTTGTTTCTCGTTCGTTGTTGTGTGTGTGTTTGTGTGCATTTGTCTCTTTCAAACAGGTGCCGGTCCTCACCTCTGCAGTGCTGCCGTCTCCTGTAGCGCTGCATGGTTCTAAGCTAAGTTTCCTTTCCTTTTTCTGTTCTCTCAGATTTGTCCTCAGGTTTGAAGTGTCTGTGTTGTGCAGCTGGTCTGGTCTGTCTCTAGACAGTTCAGGCTTCACCCACTAGTTAAATGGTGGAGGCTCACAGCGACATACTCAACACACAAGTTTCTGAACTCTGCATGAGGGTTTCTCCGACGAAGTGAGGGCCGTGAGGCACAGCTCCCCGTCCCCCGGTGACCCTGCTAGGTCCACCTTCTTAGGGAAACCCTCTGCAGAGGAGCTGACAGAGCCAGGAACTTGTGAGTTGCGTGTGTCCACTCAGGCATCATTCATGCTTGTTCTGTAGGCAGTTCCTGTCAGAAGGAGGAGGCGCGGCAGGAGCGTCGGGGGGCGGAAGACGGTGCCTCAGTGCCTCTCTCCTTCTGACATTGTTAAAGAAAACACAACAAATTTGTAATTATGTAGATAATTACATGTAGATAATGTCCTCAAGTTCTGTATAACCACTTTTTCCTCTCTCTGTGTTTGTTTCTCGTTCGTTGTTGTGTGTGTGTTTGTGTGCATTTGTCTCTTTCAAACAGGTGCCGGTCCTCACCTCTGCAGTGCTGCCGTCTCCTGTAGCGCTGCATGGTTCTAAGCTAAGTTTCCTTTCCTTTTTCTGTTCTCTCAGATTTGTCCTCAGGTTTGAAGTGTCTGTCTTGTGCAGCTGGTCTGGTCTGTCTCTAGACAGTTCAGGCTTCACCCACTAGTTAAATGGTGGAGGCTCACAGCGACATACTCAACACACAAGTTTCTGAACTCTGCATGAGGGTTTCTCCGACGAAGTGAGGGCCGTGAGGCACAGCTCCCCGTCCCCCGGTGACCCTGCTAGGTCCACCTTCTTAGGGAAACCCTCTGCAGAGGAGCTGACAGAGCCAGGAACTTGTGAGTTGCGTGTGTCCACTCAGGCATCATTCATGCTTGTTCTGTAGGCAGTTCCTGTCAGAAGGAGGAGGCGCGGCAGGAGCGTCGGGGGGCGGAAGACGGTGCCTCAGTGCCTCTCTCCTTCTGACATTGTTAAAGAAAACACAACAAATTTGTAATTATGTAGATAATTACATGTAGATAATGTCCTCAAGTTCTGTATAACCACTTTTTCCTCTCTCTGTGTTTGTTTCTCGTTCGTTGTTGTGTGTGTGTTTGTGTGCATTTGTCTCTTTCAAACAGGTGCCGGTCCTCACCTCTGCAGTGCTGCCGTCTCCTGTAGCGCTGCATGGTTCTAAGCTAAGTTTCCTTTCCTTTTTCTGTTCTCTCAGATTTGTCCTCAGGTTTGAAGTGTCTGTCTTGTGCAGCTGGTCTGGTCTGTCTCTAGACAGTTCAGGCTTCACCCACTAGTTAAATGGTGGAGGCTCACAGCGACATACTCAACACACAAGTTTCTGAACTCTGCATGAGGGTTTCTCCGACGAAGTGAGGGCCGTGAGGCACAGCTCCCCGTCCCCCGGTGACCCTGCTAGGTCCACCTTCTTAGGGAAACCCTCTGCAGAGGAGCTGACAGAGCCAGGAACTTGTGAGTTGCGTGTGTCCACTCAGGCATCATTCATGCTTGTTCTGTAGGCAGTTCCTGTCAGAAGGAGGAGGCGCGGCAGGAGCGTCGGGGGGCGGAAGACGGTGCCTCAGTGCCTCTCTCCTTCTGACATTGTTAAAGAAAACACAACAAATTTGTAATTATGTAGATAATTACATGTAGATAATGTCCTCAAGTTCTGTATAACCACTTTTTCCTCTCTCTGTGTTTGTTTCTCGTTCGTTGTTGTGTGTGTGTTTGTGTGCATTTGTCTCTTTCAAACAGGTGCCGGTCCTCACCTCTGCAGTGCTGCCGTCTCCTGTAGCGCTGCATGGTTCTAAGCTAAGTTTCCTTTCCTTTTTCTGTTCTCTCAGATTTGTCCTCAGGTTTGAAGTGTCTGTCTTGTGCAGCTGGTCTGGTCTGTCTCTAGACAGTTCAGGCTTCACCCACTAGTTAAATGGTGGAGGCTCACAGCGACATACTCAACACACAAGTTTCTGAACTCTGCATGAGGGTTTCTCCGACGAAGTGAGGGCCGTGAGGCACAGCTCCCCGTCCCCCGGTGACCCTGCTAGGTCCACCTTCTTAGGGAAACCCTCTGCAGAGGAGCTGACAGAGCCAGGAACTTGTGAGTTGCGTGTGTCCACTCAGGCATCATTCATGCTTGTTCTGTAGGCAGTTCCTGTCAGAAGGAGGAGGCGCGGCAGGAGCGTCGGGGGGCGGAAGACGGTGCCTCAGTGCCTCTCTCCTTCTGACATTGTTAAAGAAAACACAACAAATTTGTAATTATGTAGATAATTACATGTAGATAATGTCCTCAAGTTCTGTATAACCACTTTTTCCTCTCTCTGTGTTTGTTTCTCGTTCGTTGTTGTGTGTGTGTTTGTGTGCATTTGTCTCTTTCAAACAGGTGCCGGTCCTCACCTCTGCAGTGCTGCCGTCTCCTGTAGCGCTGCATGGTTCTAAGCTAAGTTTCCTTTCCTTTTTCTGTTCTCTCAGATTTGTCCTCAGGTTTGAAGTGTCTGTCTTGTGCAGCTGGTCTGGTCTGTCTCTAGACAGTTCAGGCTTCACCCACTAGTTAAATGGTGGAGGCTCACAGCGACATACTCAACACACAAGTTTCTGAACTCTGCATGAGGGTTTCTCCGACGAAGTGAGGGCCGTGAGGCACAGCTCCCCGTCCCCCGGTGACCCTGCTAGGTCCACCTTCTTAGGGAAACCCTCTGCAGAGGAGCTGACAGAGCCAGGAACTTGTGAGTTGCGTGTGTCCACTCAGGCATCATTCATGCTTGTTCTGTAGGCAGTTCCTGTCAGAAGGAGGAGGCGCGGCAGGAGCGTCGGGGGGCGGAAGACGGTGCCTCAGTGCCTCTCTCCTTCTGACATTGTTAAAGAAAACACAACAAATTTGTAATTATGTAGATAATTACATGTAGATAATGTCCTCAAGTTCTGTATAACCACTTTTTCCTCTCTCTGTGTTTGTTTCTCGTTCGTTGTTGTGTGTGTGTTTGTGTGCATTTGTCTCTTTCAAACAGGTGCCGGTCCTCACCTCTGCAGTGCTGCCGTCTCCTGTAGCGCTGCATGGTTCTAAGCTAAGTTTCCTTTCCTTTTTCTGTTCTCTCAGATTTGTCCTCAGGTTTGAAGTGTCTGTCTTGTGCAGCTGGTCTGGTCTGTCTCTAGACAGTTCAGGCTTCACCCACTAGTTAAATGGTGGAGGCTCACAGCGACATACTCAACACACAAGTTTCTGAACTCTGCATGAGGGTTTCTCCGACGAAGTGAGGGCCGTGAGGCACAGCTCCCCGTCCCCCGGTGACCCTGCTAGGTCCACCTTCTTAGGGAAACCCTCTGCAGAGGAGCTGACAGAGCCAGGAACTTGTGAGTTGCGTGTGTCCACTCAGGCATCATTCATGCTTGTTCTGTAGGCAGTTCCTGTCAGAAGGAGGAGGCGCGGCAGGAGCGTCGGGGGGCGGAAGACGGTGCCTCAGTGCCTCTCTCCTTCTGACATTGTTAAAGAAAACACAACAAATTTGTAATTATGTAGATAATTACATGTAGATAATGTCCTCAAGTTCTGTATAACCACTTTTTCCTCTCTCTGTGTTTGTTTCTCGTTCGTTGTTGTGTGTGTGTTTGTGTGCATTTGTCTCTTTCAAACAGGTGCCGGTCCTCACCTCTGCAGTGCTGCCGTCTCCTGTAGCGCTGCATGGTTCTAAGCTAAGTTTCCTTTCCTTTTTCTGTTCTCTCAGATTTGTCCTCAGGTTTGAAGTGTCTGTCTTGTGCAGCTGGTCTGGTCTGTCTCTAGACAGTTCAGGCTTCACCCACTAGTTAAATGGTGGAGGCTCACAGCGACATACTCAACACACAAGTTTCTGAACTCTGCATGAGGGTTTCTCCGACGAAGTGAGGGCCGTGAGGCACAGCTCCCCGTCCCCCGGTGACCCTGCTAGGTCCACCTTCTTAGGGAAACCCTCTGCAGAGGAGCTGACAGAGCCAGGAACTTGTGAGTTGCGTGTGTCCACTCAGGCATCATTCATGCTTGTTCTGTAGGCAGTTCCTGTCAGAAGGAGGAGGCGCGGCAGGAGCGTCGGGGGGCGGAAGACGGTGCCTCAGTGCCTCTCTCCTTCTGACATTGTTAAAGAAAACACAACAAATTTGTAATTATGTAGATAATTACATGTAGATAATGTCCTCAAGTTCTGTATAACCACTTTTTCCTCTCTCTGTGTTTGTTTCTCGTTCGTTGTTGTGTGTGTGTTTGTGTGCATTTGTCTCTTTCAAACAGGTGCCGGTCCTCACCTCTGCAGTGCTGCCGTCTCCTGTAGCGCTGCATGGTTCTAAGCTAAGTTTCCTTTCCTTTTTCTGTTCTCTCAGATTTGTCCTCAGGTTTGAAGTGTCTGTCTTGTGCAGCTGGTCTGGTCTGTCTCTAGACAGTTCAGGCTTCACCCACTAGTTAAATGGTGGAGGCTCACAGCGACATACTCAACACACAAGTTTCTGAACTCTGCATGAGGGTTTCTCCGACGAAGTGAGGGCCGTGAGGCACAGCTCCCCGTCCCCCGGTGACCCTGCTAGGTCCACCTTCTTAGGGAAACCCTCTGCAGAGGAGCTGACAGAGCCAGGAACTTGTGAGTTGCGTGTGTCCACTCAGGCATCATTCATGCTTGTTCTGTAGGCAGTTCCTGTCAGAAGGAGGAGGCGCGGCAGGAGCGTCGGGGGGCGGAAGACGGTGCCTCAGTGCCTCTCTCCTTCTGACATTGTTAAAGAAAACACAACAAATTTGTAATTATGTAGATAATTACATGTAGATAATGTCCTCAAGTTCTGTATAACCACTTTTTCCTCTCTCTGTGTTTGTTTCTCGTTCGTTGTTGTGTGTGTGTTTGTGTGCATTTGTCTCTTTCAAACAGGTGCCGGTCCTCACCTCTGCAGTGCTGCCGTCTCCTGTAGCGCTGCATGGTTCTAAGCTAAGTTTCCTTTCCTTTTTCTGTTCTCTCAGATTTGTCCTCAGGTTTGAAGTGTCTGTGTTGTGCAGCTGGTCTGGTCTGTCTCTAGACAGTTCAGGCTTCACCCACTAGTTAAATGGTGGAGGCTCACAGCGACATACTCAACACACAAGTTTCTGAACTCTGCATGAGGGTTTCTCCGACGAAGTGAGGGCCGTGAGGCACAGCTCCCCGTCCCCCGGTGACCCTGCTAGGTCCACCTTCTTAGGGAAACCCTCTGCAGAGGAGCTGACAGAGCCAGGAACTTGTGAGTTGCGTGTGTCCACTCAGGCATCATTCATGCTTGTTCTGTAGGCAGTTCCTGTCAGAAGGAGGAGGCGCGGCAGGAGCGTCGGGGGGCGGAAGACGGTGCCTCAGTGCCTCTCTCCTTCTGACATTGTTAAAGAAAACACAACAAATTTGTAATTATGTAGATAATTACATGTAGATAATGTCCTCAAGTTCTGTATAACCACTTTTTCCTCTCTCTGTGTTTGTTTCTCGTTCGTTGTTGTGTGTGTGTTTGTGTGCATTTGTCTCTTTCAAACAGGTGCCGGTCCTCACCTCTGCAGTGCTGCCGTCTCCTGTAGCGCTGCATGGTTCTAAGCTAAGTTTCCTTTCCTTTTTCTGTTCTCTCAGATTTGTCCTCAGGTTTGAAGTGTCTGTCTTGTGCAGCTGGTCTGGTCTGTCTCTAGACAGTTCAGGCTTCACCCACTAGTTAAATGGTGGAGGCTCACAGCGACATACTCAACACACAAGTTTCTGAACTCTGCATGAGGGTTTCTCCGACGAAGTGAGGGCCGTGAGGCACAGCTCCCCGTCCCCCGGTGACCCTGCTAGGTCCACCTTCTTAGGGAAACCCTCTGCAGAGGAGCTGACAGAGCCAGGAACTTGTGAGTTGCGTGTGTCCACTCAGGCATCATTCATGCTTGTTCTGTAGGCAGTTCCTGTCAGAAGGAGGAGGCGCGGCAGGAGCGTCGGGGGGCGGAAGACGGTGCCTCAGTGCCTCTCTCCTTCTGACATTGTTAAAGAAAACACAACAAATTTGTAATTATGTAGATAATTACATGTAGATAATGTCCTCAAGTTCTGTATAACCACTTTTTCCTCTCTCTGTGTTTGTTTCTCGTTCGTTGTTGTGTGTGTGTTTGTGTGCATTTGTCTCTTTCAAACAGGTGCCGGTCCTCACCTCTGCAGTGCTGCCGTCTCCTGTAGCGCTGCATGGTTCTAAGCTAAGTTTCCTTTCCTTTTTCTGTTCTCTCAGATTTGTCCTCAGGTTTGAAGTGTCTGTGTTGTGCAGCTGGTCTGGTCTGTCTCTAGACAGTTCAGGCTTCACCCACTAGTTAAATGGTGGAGGCTCACAGCGACATACTCAACACACAAGTTTCTGAACTCTGCATGAGGGTTTCTCCGACGAAGTGAGGGCCGTGAGGCACAGCTCCCCGTCCCCCGGTGACCCTGCTAGGTCCACCTTCTTAGGGAAACCCTCTGCAGAGGAGCTGACAGAGCCAGGAACTTGTGAGTTGCGTGTGTCCACTCAGGCATCATTCATGCTTGTTCTGTAGGCAGTTCCTGTCAGAAGGAGGAGGCGCGGCAGGAGCGTCGGGGGGCGGAAGACGGTGCCTCAGTGCCTCTCTCCTTCTGACATTGTTAAAGAAAACACAACAAATTTGTAATTATGTAGATAATTACATGTAGATAATGTCCTCAAGTTCTGTATAACCACTTTTTCCTCTCTCTGTGTTTGTTTCTCGTTCGTTGTTGTGTGTGTGTTTGTGTGCATTTGTCTCTTTCAAACAGGTGCCGGTCCTCACCTCTGCAGTGCTGCCGTCTCCTGTAGCGCTGCATGGTTCTAAGCTAAGTTTCCTTTCCTTTTTCTGTTCTCTCAGATTTGTCCTCAGGTTTGAAGTGTCTGTGTTGTGCAGCTGGTCTGGTCTGTCTCTAGACAGTTCAGGCTTCACCCACTAGTTAAATGGTGGAGGCTCACAGCGACATACTCAACACACAAGTTTCTGAACTCTGCATGAGGGTTTCTCCGACGAAGTGAGGGCCGTGAGGCACAGCTCCCCGTCCCCCGGTGACCCTGCTAGGTCCACCTTCTTAGGGAAACCCTCTGCAGAGGAGCTGACAGAGCCAGGAACTTGTGAGTTGCGTGTGTCCACTCAGGCATCATTCATGCTTGTTCTGTAGGCAGTTCCTGTCAGAAGGAGGAGGCGCGGCAGGAGCGTCGGGGGGCGGAAGACGGTGCCTCAGTGCCTCTCTCCTTCTGACATTGTTAAAGAAAACACAACAAATTTGTAATTATGTAGATAATTACATGTAGATAATGTCCTCAAGTTCTGTATAACCACTTTTTCCTCTCTCTGTGTTTGTTTCTCGTTCGTTGTTGTGTGTGTGTTTGTGTGCATTTGTCTCTTTCAAACAGGTGCCGGTCCTCACCTCTGCAGTGCTGCCGTCTCCTGTAGCGCTGCATGGTTCTAAGCTAAGTTTCCTTTCCTTTTTCTGTTCTCTCAGATTTGTCCTCAGGTTTGAAGTGTCTGTGTTGTGCAGCTGGTCTGGTCTGTCTCTAGACAGTTCAGGCTTCACCCACTAGTTAAATGGTGGAGGCTCACAGCGACATACTCAACACACAAGTTTCTGAACTCTGCATGAGGGTTTCTCCGACGAAGTGAGGGCCGTGAGGCACAGCTCCCCGTCCCCCGGTGACCCTGCTAGGTCCACCTTCTTAGGGAAACCCTCTGCAGAGGAGCTGACAGAGCCAGGAACTTGTGAGTTGCGTGTGTCCACTCAGGCATCATTCATGCTTGTTCTGTAGGCAGTTCCTGTCAGAAGGAGGAGGCGCGGCAGGAGCGTCGGGGGGCGGAAGACGGTGCCTCAGTGCCTCTCTCCTTCTGACATTGTTAAAGAAAACACAACAAATTTGTAATTATGTAGATAATTACATGTAGATAATGTCCTCAAGTTCTGTATAACCACTTTTTCCTCTCTCTGTGTTTGTTTCTCGTTCGTTGTTGTGTGTGTGTTTGTGTGCATTTGTCTCTTTCAAACAGGTGCCGGTCCTCACCTCTGCAGTGCTGCCGTCTCCTGTAGCGCTGCATGGTTCTAAGCTAAGTTTCCTTTCCTTTTTCTGTTCTCTCAGATTTGTCCTCAGGTTTGAAGTGTCTGTGTTGTGCAGCTGGTCTGGTCTGTCTCTAGACAGTTCAGGCTTCACCCACTAGTTAAATGGTGGAGGCTCACAGCGACATACTCAACACACAAGTTTCTGAACTCTGCATGAGGGTTTCTCCGACGAAGTGAGGGCCGTGAGGCACAGCTCCCCGTCCCCCGGTGACCCTGCTAGGTCCACCTTCTTAGGGAAACCCTCTGCAGAGGAGCTGACAGAGCCAGGAACTTGTGAGTTGCGTGTGTCCACTCAGGCATCATTCATGCTTGTTCTGTAGGCAGTTCCTGTCAGAAGGAGGAGGCGCGGCAGGAGCGTCGGGGGGCGGAAGACGGTGCCTCAGTGCCTCTCTCCTTCTGACATTGTTAAAGAAAACACAACAAATTTGTAATTATGTAGATAATTACATGTAGATAATGTCCTCAAGTTCTGTATAACCACTTTTTCCTCTCTCTGTGTTTGTTTCTCGTTCGTTGTTGTGTGTGTGTTTGTGTGCATTTGTCTCTTTCAAACAGGTGCCGGTCCTCACCTCTGCAGTGCTGCCGTCTCCTGTAGCGCTGCATGGTTCTAAGCTAAGTTTCCTTTCCTTTTTCTGTTCTCTCAGATTTGTCCTCAGGTTTGAAGTGTCTGTGTTGTGCAGCTGGTCTGGTCTGTCTCTAGACAGTTCAGGCTTCACCCACTAGTTAAATGGTGGAGGCTCACAGCGACATACTCAACACACAAGTTTCTGAACTCTGCATGAGGGTTTCTCCGACGAAGTGAGGGCCGTGAGGCACAGCTCCCCGTCCCCCGGTGACCCTGCTAGGTCCACCTTCTTAGGGAAACCCTCTGCAGAGGAGCTGACAGAGCCAGGAACTTGTGAGTTGCGTGTGTCCACTCAGGCATCATTCATGCTTGTTCTGTAGGCAGTTCCTGTCAGAAGGAGGAGGCGCGGCAGGAGCGTCGGGGGGCGGAAGACGGTGCCTCAGTGCCTCTCTCCTTCTGACATTGTTAAAGAAAACACAACAAATTTGTAATTATGTAGATAATTACATGTAGATAATGTCCTCAAGTTCTGTATAACCACTTTTTCCTCTCTCTGTGTTTGTTTCTCGTTCGTTGTTGTGTGTGTGTTTGTGTGCATTTGTCTCTTTCAAACAGGTGCCGGTCCTCACCTCTGCAGTGCTGCCGTCTCCTGTAGCGCTGCATGGTTCTAAGCTAAGTTTCCTTTCCTTTTTCTGTTCTCTCAGATTTGTCCTCAGGTTTGAAGTGTCTGTGTTGTGCAGCTGGTCTGGTCTGTCTCTAGACAGTTCAGGCTTCACCCACTAGTTAAATGGTGGAGGCTCACAGCGACATACTCAACACACAAGTTTCTGAACTCTGCATGAGGGTTTCTCCGACGAAGTGAGGGCCGTGAGGCACAGCTCCCCGTCCCCCGGTGACCCTGCTAGGTCCACCTTCTTAGGGAAACCCTCTGCAGAGGAGCTGACAGAGCCAGGAACTTGTGAGTTGCGTGTGTCCACTCAGGCATCATTCATGCTTGTTCTGTAGGCAGTTCCTGTCAGAAGGAGGAGGCGCGGCAGGAGCGTCGGGGGGCGGAAGACGGTGCCTCAGTGCCTCTCTCCTTCTGACATTGTTAAAGAAAACACAACAAATTTGTAATTATGTAGATAATTACATGTAGATAATGTCCTCAAGTTCTGTATAACCACTTTTTCCTCTCTCTGTGTTTGTTTCTCGTTCGTTGTTGTGTGTGTGTGTTTGTGTGCATTTGTCTCTTTCAAACAGGTGCCGGTCCTCACCTCTGCAGTGCTGCCGTCTCCTGTAGCGCTGCATGGTTCTAAGCTAAGTTTCCTTTCCTTTTTCTGTTCTCTCAGATTTGTCCTCAGGTTTGAAGTGTCTGTCTTGTGCAGCTGGTCTGGTCTGTCTCTAGACAGTTCAGGCTTCACCCACTAGTTAAATGGTGGAGGCTCACAGCGACATACTCAACACACAAGTTTCTGAACTCTGCATGAGGGTTTCTCCGACGAAGTGAGGGCCGTGAGGCACAGCTCCCCGTCCCCCGGTGACCCTGCTAGGTCCACCTTCTTAGGGAAACCCTCTGCAGAGGAGCTGACAGAGCCAGGAACTTGTGAGTTGCGTGTGTCCACTCAGGCATCATTCATGCTTGTTCTGTAGGCAGTTCCTGTCAGAAGGAGGAGGCGCGGCAGGAGCGTCGGGGGGCGGAAGACGGTGCCTCAGTGCCTCTCTCCTTCTGACATTGTTAAAGAAAACACAACAAATTTGTAATTATGTAGATAATTACATGTAGATAATGTCCTCAAGTTCTGTATAACCACTTTTTCCTCTCTCTGTGTTTGTTTCTCGTTCGTTGTTGTGTGTGTGTTTGTGTGCATTTGTCTCTTTCAAACAGGTGCCGGTCCTCACCTCTGCAGTGCTGCCGTCTCCTGTAGCGCTGCATGGTTCTAAGCTAAGTTTCCTTTCCTTTTTCTGTTCTCTCAGATTTGTCCTCAGGTTTGAAGTGTCTGTCTTGTGCAGCTGGTCTGGTCTGTCTCTAGACAGTTCAGGCTTCACCCACTAGTTAAATGGTGGAGGCTCACAGCGACATACTCAACACACAAGTTTCTGAACTCTGCATGAGGGTTTCTCCGACGAAGTGAGGGCCGTGAGGCACAGCTCCCCGTCCCCCGGTGACCCTGCTAGGTCCACCTTCTTAGGGAAACCCTCTGCAGAGGAGCTGACAGAGCCAGGAACTTGTGAGTTGCGTGTGTCCACTCAGGCATCATTCATGCTTGTTCTGTAGGCAGTTCCTGTCAGAAGGAGGAGGCGCGGCAGGAGCGTCGGGGGGCGGAAGACGGTGCCTCAGTGCCTCTCTCCTTCTGACATTGTTAAAGAAAACACAACAAATTTGTAATTATGTAGATAATTACATGTAGATAATGTCCTCAAGTTCTGTATAACCACTTTTTCCTCTCTCTGTGTTTGTTTCTCGTTCGTTGTTGTGTGTGTGTTTGTGTGCATTTGTCTCTTTCAAACAGGTGCCGGTCCTCACCTCTGCAGTGCTGCCGTCTCCTGTAGCGCTGCATGGTTCTAAGCTAAGTTTCCTTTCCTTTTTCTGTTCTCTCAGATTTGTCCTCAGGTTTGAAGTGTCTGTCTTGTGCAGCTGGTCTGGTCTGTCTCTAGACAGTTCAGGCTTCACCCACTAGTTAAATGGTGGAGGCTCACAGCGACATACTCAACACACAAGTTTCTGAACTCTGCATGAGGGTTTCTCCGACGAAGTGAGGGCCGTGAGGCACAGCTCCCCGTCCCCCGGTGACCCTGCTAGGTCCACCTTCTTAGGGAAACCCTCTGCAGAGGAGCTGACAGAGCCAGGAACTTGTGAGTTGCGTGTGTCCACTCAGGCATCATTCATGCTTGTTCTGTAGGCAGTTCCTGTCAGAAGGAGGAGGCGCGGCAGGAGCGTCGGGGGGCGGAAGACGGTGCCTCAGTGCCTCTCTCCTTCTGACATTGTTAAAGAAAACACAACAAATTTGTAATTATGTAGATAATTACATGTAGATAATGTCCTCAAGTTCTGTATAACCACTTTTTCCTCTCTCTGTGTTTGTTTCTCGTTCGTTGTTGTGTGTGTGTGTTTGTGTGCATTTGTCTCTTTCAAACAGCTGCCGGTCCTCACCTCTGCAGTGCTGCCGTCTCCTGTAGCGCTGCATGGTTCTAAGCTAAGTTTCCTTTCCTTTTTCTGTTCTCTCAGATTTGTCCTCAGGTTTGAAGTGTCTGTGTTGTGCAGCTGGTCTGGTCTGTCTCTAGACAGTTCAGGCTTCACCCACTAGTTAAATGGTGGAGGCTCACAGCGACATACTCAACACACAAGTTTCTGAACTCTGCATGAGGGTTTCTCCGACGAAGTGAGGGCCGTGAGGCACAGCTCCCCGTCCCCCGGTGACCCTGCTAGGTCCGACTTCTTAGGGAAACCCTCTGCAGAGGAGCTGACAGAGCCAGGAACTTGTGAGTTGCGTGTGTCCACTCAGGCATCATTCATGCTTGTTCTGTAGGCAGTTCCTGTCAGAAGGAGGAGGCGCGGCAGGAGCGTCGGGGGGCGGAAGACGGTGCCTCAGTGCCTCTCTCCTTCTGACATTGTTAAAGAAAACACAACAAATTTGTAATTATGTAGATAATTACATGTAGATAATGTCCTCAAGTTCTGTATAACCACTTTTTCCTCTCTCTGTGTTTGTTTCTCGTTCGTTGTTGTGTGTGTGTTTGTGTGCATTTGTCTCTTTCAAACAGGTGCCGGTCCTCACCTCTGCAGTGCTGCCGTCTCCTGTAGCGCTGCATGGTTCTAAGCTAAGTTTCCTTTCCTTTTTCTGTTCTCTCAGATTTGTCCTCAGGTTTGAAGTGTCTGTGTTGTGCAGCTGGTCTGGTCTGTCTCTAGACAGTTCAGGCTTCACCCACTAGTTAAATGGTGGAGGCTCACAGCGACATACTCAACACACAAGTTTCTGAACTCTGCATGAGGGTTTCTCCGACGAAGTGAGGGCCGTGAGGCACAGCTCCCCGTCCCCCGGTGACCCTGCTAGGTTCACCTTCTTAGGGAAACCCTCTGCAGAAGAGCTGACAGAGCCAGGAACTTGTGAGTTGCGTGTGTCCACTCAGGCATCATTCATGCTTGTTCTGTAGGCAGTTCCTGTCAGAAGGAGGAGGCGCGGCAGGAGCGTCGGGGGGCGGAAGACGGTGCCTCAGTGCCTCTCTCCTTCTGACATTGTTAAAGAAAACACAACAAATTTGTAATTATGTAGATAATTACATGTAGATAATGTCCTCAAGTTCTGTATAACCACTTTTTCCTCTCTCTGTGTTTGTTTCTCGTTCGTTGTTGTGTGTGTGTTTGTGTGCATTTGTCTCTTTCAAACAGGTGCCGGTCCTCACCTCTGCAGTGCTGCCGTCTCCTGTAGCGCTGCATGGTTCTAAGCTAAGTTTCCTTTCCTTTTTCTGTTCTCTCAGATTTGTCCTCAGGTTTGAAGTGTCTGTGTTGTGCAGCTGGTCTGGTCTGTCTCTAGACAGTTCAGGCTTCACCCACTAGTTAAATGGTGGAGGCTCACAGCGACATACTCAACACACAAGTTTCTGAACTCTGCATGAGGGTTTCTCCGACGAAGTGAGGGCCGTGAGGCACAGCTCCCCGTCCCCCGGTGACCCTGCTAGGTCCACCTTCTTAGGGAAACCCTCTGCAGAGGAGCTGACAGAGCCAGGAACTTGTGAGTTGCGTGTGTCCACTCAGGCATCATTCATGCTTGTTCTGTAGGCAGTTCCTGTCAGAAGGAGGAGGCGCGGCAGGAGCGTCGGGGGGCGGAAGACGGTGCCTCAGTGCCTCTCTCCTTCTGACATTGTTAAAGAAAACACAACAAATTTGTAATTATGTAGATAATTACATGTAGATAATGTCCTCAAGTTCTGTATAACCACTTTTTCCTCTCTCTGTGTTTGTTTCTCGTTCGTTGTTGTGTGTGTGTTTGTGTGCATTTGTCTCTTTCAAACAGGTGCCGGTCCTCACCTCTGCAGTGCTGCCGTCTCCTGTAGCGCTGCATGGTTCTAAGCTAAGTTCTCTCAGATTTGTCCTCAGGTTTGAAGTGTCTGTGTTGTGCAGCTGGTCTGGTCTGTCTCTAGACAGTTCAGGCTTCACCCACTAGTTAAATGGTGGAGGCTCACAGCGACATACTCAACACACAAGTTTCTGAACTCTGCATGAGGGTTTCTCCGACGAAGTGAGGGCCGTGAGGCACAGCTCCCCGTCCCCCGGTGACCCTGCTAGGTCCACCTTCTTAGGGAAACCCTCTGCAGAGGAGCTGACAGAGCCAGGAACTTGTGAGTTGCGTGTGTCCACTCAGGCATCATTCATGCTTGTTCTGTAGGCAGTTCCTGTCAGAAGGAGGAGGCGCGGCAGGAGCGTCGGGGGGCGGAAGACGGTGCCTCAGTGCCTCTCTCCTTCTGACATTGTTAAAGAAAACACAACAAATTTGTAATTATGTAGATAATTACATGTAGATAATGTCCTCAAGTTCTGTATAACCACTTTTTCCTCTCTCTGTGTTTGTTTCTCGTTCGTTGTTGTGTGTGTGTGTTTGTGTGCATTTGTCTCTTTCAAACAGGTGCCGGTCCTCACCTCTGCAGTGCTGCCGTCTCCTGTAGCGCTGCATGGTTCTAAGCTAAGTTTCCTTTCCTTTTTCTGTTCTCTCAGATTTGTCCTCAGGTTTGAAGTGTCTGTGTTGTGCAGCTGGTCTGGTCTGTCTCTAGACAGTTCAGGCTTCACCCACTAGTTAAATGGTGGAGGCTCACAGCGACATACTCAACACACAAGTTTCTGAACTCTGCATGAGGGTTTCTCCGACGAAGTGAGGGCCGTGAGGCACAGCTCCCCGTCCCCCGGTGACCCTGCTAGGTCCACCTTCTTAGGGAAACCCTCTGCAGAGGAGCTGACAGAGCCAGGAACTTGTGAGTTGCGTGTGTCCACTCAGGCATCATTCATGCTTGTTCTGTAGGCAGTTCCTGTCAGAAGGAGGAGGCGCGGCAGGAGCGTCGGGGGGCGGAAGACGGTGCCTCAGTGCCTCTCTCCTTCTGACATTGTTAAAGAAAACACAACAAATTTGTAATTATGTAGATAATTACATGTAGATAATGTCCTCAAGTTCTGTATAACCACTTTTTCCTCTCTCTGTGTTTGTTTCTCGTTCGTTGTTGTGTGTGTGTTTGTGTGCATTTGTCTCTTTCAAACAGGTGCCGGTCCTCACCTCTGCAGTGCTGCCGTCTCCTGTAGCGCTGCATGGTTCTAAGCTAAGTTTCCTTTCCTTTTTCTGTTCTCTCAGATTTGTCCTCAGGTTTGAAGTGTCTGTGTTGTGCAGCTGGTCTGGTCTGTCTCTAGACAGTTCAGGCTTCACCCACTAGTTAAATGGTGGAGGCTCACAGCGACATACTCAACACACAAGTTTCTGAACTCTGCATGAGGGTTTCTCCGACGAAGTGAGGGCCGTGAGGCACAGCTCCCCGTCCCCCGGTGACCCTGCTAGGTCCACCTTCTTAGGGAAACCCTCTGCAGAGGAGCTGACAGAGCCAGGAACTTGTGAGTTGCGTGTGTCCACTCAGGCATCATTCATGCTTGTTCTGTAGGCAGTTCCTGTCAGAAGGAGGAGGCGCGGCAGGAGCGTCGGGGGGCGGAAGACGGTGCCTCAGTGCCTCTCTCCTTCTGACATTGTTAAAGAAAACACAACAAATTTGTAATTATGTAGATAATTACATGTAGATAATGTCCTCAAGTTCTGTATAACCACTTTTTCCTCTCTCTGTGTTTGTTTCTCGTTCGTTGTTGTGTGTGTGTTTGTGTGCATTTGTCTCTTTCAAACAGGTGCCGGTCCTCACCTCTGCAGTGCTGCCGTCTCCTGTAGCGCTGCATGGTTCTAAGCTAAGTTTCCTTTCCTTTTTCTGTTCTCTCAGATTTGTCCTCAGGTTTGAAGTGTCTGTGTTGTGCAGCTGGTCTGGTCTGTCTCTAGACAGTTCAGGCTTCACCCACTAGTTAAATGGTGGAGGCTCACAGCGACATACTCAACACACAAGTTTCTGAACTCTGCATGAGGGTTTCTCCGACGAAGTGAGGGCCGTGAGGCACAGCTCCCCGTCCCCCGGTGACCCTGCTAGGTCCACCTTCTTAGGGAAACCCTCTGCAGAGGAGCTGACAGAGCCAGGAACTTGTGAGTTGCGTGTGTCCACTCAGGCATCATTCATGCTTGTTCTGTAGGCAGTTCCTGTCAGAAGGAGGAGGCGCGGCAGGAGCGTCGGGGGGCGGAAGACGGTGCCTCAGTGCCTCTCTCCTTCTGACATTGTTAAAGAAAACACAACAAATTTGTAATTATGTAGATAATTACATGTAGATAATGTCCTCAAGTTCTGTATAACCACTTTTTCCTCTCTCTGTGTTTGTTTCTCGTTCGTTGTTGTGTGTGTGTTTGTGTGCATTTGTCTCTTTCAAACAGGTGCCGGTCCTCACCTCTGCAGTGCTGCCGTCTCCTGTAGCGCTGCATGGTTCTAAGCTAAGTTTCCTTTCCTTTTTCTGTTCTCTCAGATTTGTCCTCAGGTTTGAAGTGTCTGTGTTGTGCAGCTGGTCTGGTCTGTCTCTAGACAGTTCAGGCTTCACCCACTAGTTAAATGGTGGAGGCTCACAGCGACATACTCAACACACAAGTTTCTGAACTCTGCATGAGGGTTTCTCCGACAAAGTGAGGGCCGTGAGGCACAGCTCCCCGTCCCCCGGTGACCCTGCTAGGTCCACCTTCTTAGGGAAACCCTCTGCAGAGGAGCTGACAGAGCCAGGAACTTGTGAGTTGCGTGTGTCCACTCAGGCATCATTCATGCTTGTTCTGTAGGCAGTTCCTGTCAGAAGGAGGAGGCGCGGCAGGAGCGTCGGGGGGCGGAAGACGGTGCCTCAGTGCCTCTCTCCTTCTGACATTGTTAAAGAAAACACAACAAATTTGTAATTATGTAGATAATTACATGTAGATAATGTCCTCAAGTTCTGTATAACCACTTTTTCCTCTCTCTGTGTTTGTTTCTCGTTCGTTGTTGTGTGTGTGTTTGTGTGCATTTGTCTCTTTCAAACAGGTGCCGGTCCTCACCTCTGCAGTGCTGCCGTCTCCTGTAGCGCTGCATGGTTCTAAGCTAAGTTTCCTTTCCTTTTTCTGTTCTCTCAGATTTGTCCTCAGGTTTGAAGTGTCTGTGTTGTGCAGCTGGTCTGGTCTGTCTCTAGACAGTTCAGGCTTCACCCACTAGTTAAATGGTGGAGGCTCACAGCGACATACTCAACACACAAGTTTCTGAACTCTGCATGAGGGTTTCTCCGACGAAGTGAGGGCCGTGAGGCACAGCTCCCCGTCCCCCGGTGACCCTGCTAGGTCCACCTTCTTAGGGAAACCCTCTGCAGAGGAGCTGACAGAGCCAGGAACTTGTGAGTTGCGTGTGTCCACTCAGGCATCATTCATGCTTGTTCTGTAGGCAGTTCCTGTCAGAAGGAGGAGGCGCGGCAGGAGCGTCGGGGGGCGGAAGACGGTGCCTCAGTGCCTCTCTCCTTCTGACATTGTTAAAGAAAACACAACAAATTTGTAATTATGTAGATAATTACATGTAGATAATGTCCTCAAGTTCTGTATAACCACTTTTTCCTCTCTCTGTGTTTGTTTCTCGTTCGTTGTTGTGTGTGTGTGTTTGTGTGCATTTGTCTCTTTCAAACAGGTGCCGGTCCTCACCTCTGCAGTGCTGCCGTCTCCTGTAGCGCTGCATGGTTCTAAGCTAAGTTTCCTTTCCTTTTTCTGTTCTCTCAGATTTGTCCTCAGGTTTGAAGTGTCTGTGTTGTGCAGCTGGTCTGGTCTGTCTCTAGACAGTTCAGGCTTCACCCACTAGTTAAATGGTGGAGGCTCACAGCGACATACTCAACACACAAGTTTCTGAACTCTGCATGAGGGTTTCTCCGACGAAGTGAGGGCCGTGAGGCACAGCTCCCCGTCCCCCGGTGACCCTGCTAGGTCCACCTTCTTAGGGAAACCCTCTGCAGAGGAGCTGACAGAGCCAGGAACTTGTGAGTTGCGTGTGTCCACTCAGGCATCATTCATGCTTGTTCTGTAGGCAGTTCCTGTCAGAAGGAGGAGGCGCGGCAGGAGCGTCGGGGGGCGGAAGACGGTGCCTCAGTGCCTCTCTCCTTCTGACATTGTTAAAGAAAACACAACAAATTTGTAATTATGTAGATAATTACATGTAGATAATGTCCTCAAGTTCTGTATAACCACTTTTTCCTCTCTCTGTGTTTGTTTCTCGTTCGTTGTTGTGTGTGTGTTTGTGTGCATTTGTCTCTTTCAAACAGGTGCCGGTCCTCACCTCTGCAGTGCTGCCGTCTCCTGTAGCGCTGCATGGTTCTAAGCTAAGTTTCCTTTCCTTTTTCTGTTCTCTCAGATTTGTCCTCAGGTTTGAAGTGTCTGTGTTGTGCAGCTGGTCTGGTCTGTCTCTAGACAGTTCAGGCTTCACCCACTAGTTAAATGGTGGAGGCTCACAGCGACATACTCAACACACAAGTTTCTGAACTCTGCATGAGGGTTTCTCCGACGAAGTGAGGGCCGTGAGGCACAGCTCCCCGTCCCCCGGTGACCCTGCTAGGTCCACCTTCTTAGGGAAACCCTCTGCAGAGGAGCTGACAGAGCCAGGAACTTGTGAGTTGCGTGTGTCCACTCAGGCATCATTCATGCTTGTTCTGTAGGCAGTTCCTGTCAGAAGGAGGAGGCGCGGCAGGAGCGTCGGGGGGCGGAAGACGGTGCCTCAGTGCCTCTCTCCTTCTGACATTGTTAAAGAAAACACAACAAATTTGTAATTATGTAGATAATTACATGTAGATAATGTCCTCAAGTTCTGTATAACCACTTTTTCCTCTCTCTGTGTTTGTTTCTCGTTCGTTGTTGTGTGTGTGTTTGTGTGCATTTGTCTCTTTCAAACAGGTGCCGGTCCTCACCTCTGCAGTGCTGCCGTCTCCTGTAGCGCTGCATGGTTCTAAGCTAAGTTTCCTTTCCTTTTTCTGTTCTCTCAGATTTGTCCTCAGGTTTGAAGTGTCTGTGTTGTGCAGCTGGTCTGGTCTGTCTCTAGACAGTTCAGGCTTCACCCACTAGTTAAATGGTGGAGGCTCACAGCGACATACTCAACACACAAGTTTCTGAACTCTGCATGAGGGTTTCTCCGACGAAGTGAGGGCCGTGAGGCACAGCTCCCCGTCCCCCGGTGACCCTGCTAGGTCCACCTTCTTAGGGAAACCCTCTGCAGAGGAGCTGACAGAGCCAGGAACTTGTGAGTTGCGTGTGTCCACTCAGGCATCATTCATGCTTGTTCTGTAGGCAGTTCCTGTCAGAAGGAGGAGGCGCGGCAGGAGCGTCGGGGGGCGGAAGACGGTGCCTCAGTGCCTCTCTCCTTCTGACATTGTTAAAGAAAACACAACAAATTTGTAATTATGTAGATAATTACATGTAGATAATGTCCTCAAGTTCTGTATAACCACTTTTTCCTCTCTCTGTGTTTGTTTCTCGTTCGTTGTTGTGTGTGTGTTTGTGTGCATTTGTCTCTTTCAAACAGGTGCCGGTCCTCACCTCTGCAGTGCTGCCGTCTCCTGTAGCGCTGCATGGTTCTAAGCTAAGTTTCCTTTCCTTTTTCTGTTCTCTCAGATTTGTCCTCAGGTTTGAAGTGTCTGTGTTGTGCAGCTGGTCTGGTCTGTCTCTAGACAGTTCAGGCTTCACCCACTAGTTAAATGGTGGAGGCTCACAGCGACATACTCAACACACAAGTTTCTGAACTCTGCATGAGGGTTTCTCCGACGAAGTGAGGGCCGTGAGGCACAGCTCCCCGTCCCCCGGTGACCCTGCTAGGTCCACCTTCTTAGGGAAACCCTCTGCAGAGGAGCTGACAGAGCCAGGAACTTGTGAGTTGCGTGTGTCCACTCAGGCATCATTCATGCTTGTTCTGTAGGCAGTTCCTGTCAGAAGGAGGAGGCGCGGCAGGAGCGTCGGGGGGCGGAAGACGGTGCCTCAGTGCCTCTCTCCTTCTGACATTGTTAAAGAAAACACAACAAATTTGTAATTATGTAGATAATTACATGTAGATAATGTCCTCAAGTTCTGTATAACCACTTTTTCCTCTCTCTGTGTTTGTTTCTCGTTCGTTGTTGTGTGTGTGTTTGTGTGCATTTGTCTCTTTCAAACAGGTGCCGGTCCTCACCTCTGCAGTGCTGCCGTCTCCTGTAGCGCTGCATGGTTCTAAGCTAAGTTTCCTTTCCTTTTTCTGTTCTCTCAGATTTGTCCTCAGGTTTGAAGTGTCTGTGTTGTGCAGCTGGTCTGGTCTGTCTCTAGACAGTTCAGGCTTCACCCACTAGTTAAATGGTGGAGGCTCACAGCGACATACTCAACACACAAGTTTCTGAACTCTGCATGAGGGTTTCTCCGACGAAGTGAGGGCCGTGAGGCACAGCTCCCCGTCCCCCGGTGACCCTGCTAGGTCCACCTTCTTAGGGAAACCCTCTGCAGAGGAGCTGACAGAGCCAGGAACTTGTGAGTTGCGTGTGTCCACTCAGGCATCATTCATGCTTGTTCTGTAGGCAGTTCCTGTCAGAAGGAGGAGGCGCGGCAGGAGCGTCGGGGGGCGGAAGACGGTGCCTCAGTGCCTCTCTCCTTCTGACATTGTTAAAGAAAACACAACAAATTTGTAATTATGTAGGTAATTACATGTAGATAATGTCCTCAAGTTCTGTATAACCACTTTTTCCTCTCTCTGTGTTTGTTTCTCGTTCGTTGTTGTGTGTGTGTTTGTGTGCATTTGTCTCTTTCAAACAGGTGCCGGTCCTCACCTCTGCAGTGCTGCCGTCTCCTGTAGCGCTGCATGGTTCTAAGCTAAGTTTCCTTTCCTTTTTCTGTTCTCTCAGATTTGTCCTCAGGTTTGAAGTGTCTGTGTTGTGCAGCTGGTCTGGTCTGTCTCTAGACAGTTCAGGCTTCACCCACTAGTTAAATGGTGGAGGCTCACAGCGACATACTCAACACACAAGTTTCTGAACTCTGCATGAGGGTTTCTCCGACGAAGTGAGGGCCGTGAGGCACAGCTCCCCGTCCCCCGGTGACCCTGCTAGGTCCACCTTCTTAGGGAAACCCTCTGCAGAGGAGCTGACAGAGCCAGGAACTTGTGAGTTGCGTGTGTCCACTCAGGCATCATTCATGCTTGTTCTGTAGGCAGTTCCTGTCAGAAGGAGGAGGCGCGGCAGGAGCGTCGGGGGGCGGAAGACGGTGCCTCAGTGCCTCTCTCCTTCTGACATTGTTAAAGAAAACACAACAAATTTGTAATTATGTAGATAATTACATGTAGATAATGTCCTCAAGTTCTGTATAACCACTTTTTCCTCTCTCTGTGTTTGTTTCTCGTTCGTTGTTGTGTGTGTGTTTGTGTGCATTTGTCTCTTTCAAACAGGTGCCGGTCCTCACCTCTGCAGTGCTGCCGTCTCCTGTAGCGCTGCATGGTTCTAAGCTAAGTTTCCTTTCCTTTTTCTGTTCTCTCAGATTTGTCCTCAGGTTTGAAGTGTCTGTGTTGTGCAGCTGGTCTGGTCTGTCTCTAGACAGTTCAGGCTTCACCCACTAGTTAAATGGTGGAGGCTCACAGCGACATACTCAACACACAAGTTTCTGAACTCTGCATGAGGGTTTCTCCGACGAAGTGAGGGCCGTGAGGCACAGCTCCCCGTCCCCCGGTGACCCTGCTAGGTCCACCTTCTTAGGGAAACCCTCTGCAGAGGAGCTGACAGAGCCAGGAACTTGTGAGTTGCGTGTGTCCACTCAGGCATCATTCATGCTTGTTCTGTAGGCAGTTCCTGTCAGAAGGAGGAGGCGCGGCAGGAGCGTCGGGGGGCGGAAGACGGTGCCTCAGTGCCTCTCTCCTTCTGACATTGTTAAAGAAAACACAACAAATTTGTAATTATGTAGGTAATTACATGTAGATAATGTCCTCAAGTTCTGTATAACCACTTTTTCCTCTCTCTGTGTTTGTTTCTCGTTCGTTGTTGTGTGTGTGTTTGTGTGCATTTGTCTCTTTCAAACAGGTGCCGGTCCTCACCTCTGCAGTGCTGCCGTCTCCTGTAGCGCTGCATGGTTCTAAGCTAAGTTTCCTTTCCTTTTTCTGTTCTCTCAGATTTGTCCTCAGGTTTGAAGTGTCTGTGTTGTGCAGCTGGTCTGGTCTGTCTCTAGACAGTTCAGGCTTCACCCACTAGTTAAATGGTGGAGGCTCACAGCGACATACTCAACACACAAGTTTCTGAACTCTGCATGAGGGTTTCTCCGACGAAGTGAGGGCCGTGAGGCACAGCTCCCCGTCCCCCGGTGACCCTGCTAGGTCCGACTTCTTAGGGAAACCCTCTGCAGAGGAGCTGACAGAGCCAGGAACTTGTGAGTTGCGTGTGTCCACTCAGGCATCATTCATGCTTGTTCTGTAGGCAGTTCCTGTCAGAAGGAGGAGGCGCGGCAGGAGCGTCGGGGGGCGGAAGACGGTGCCTCAGTGCCTCTCTCCTTCTGACATTGTTAAAGAAAACACAACAAATTTGTAATTATGTAGGTAATTACATGTAGATAATGTCCTCAAGTTCTGTATAACCACTTTTTCCTCTCTCTGTGTTTGTTTCTCGTTCGTTGTTGTGTGTGTGTTTGTGTGCATTTGTCTCTTTCAAACAGGTGCCGGTCCTCACCTCTGCAGTGCTGCCGTCTCCTGTAGCGCTGCATGGTTCTAAGCTAAGTTTCCTTTCCTTTTTCTGTTCTCTCAGATTTGTCCTCAGGTTTGAAGTGTCTGTGTTGTGCAGCTGGTCTGGTCTGTCTCTAGACAGTTCAGGCTTCACCCACTAGTTAAATGGTGGAGGCTCACAGCGACATACTCAACACACAAGTTTCTGAACTCTGCATGAGGGTTTCTCCGACGAAGTGAGGGCCGTGAGGCACAGCTCCCCGTCCCCCGGTGACCCTGCTAGGTCCACCTTCTTAGGGAAACCCTCTGCAGAGGAGCTGACAGAGCCAGGAACTTGTGAGTTGCGTGTGTCCACTCAGGCATCATTCATGCTTGTTCTGTAGGCAGTTCCTGTCAGAAGGAGGAGGCGCGGCAGGAGCGTCGGGGGGCGGAAGACGGTGCCTCAGTGCCTCTCTCCTTCTGACATTGTTAAAGAAAACACAACAAATTTGTAATTATGTAGGTAATTACATGTAGATAATGTCCTCAAGTTCTGTATAACCACTTTTTCCTCTCTCTGTGTTTGTTTCTCGTTCGTTGTTGTGTGTGTGTTTGTGTGCATTTGTCTCTTTCAAACAGGTGCCGTCCTCACCTCTGCAGTGCTGCCGTCTCCTGTAGCGCTGCATGGTTCTAAGCTAAGTTTCCTTTCCTTTTTCTGTTCTCTCAGATTTGTCCTCAGGTTTGAAGTGTCTGTGTTGTGCAGCTGGTCTGGTCTGTCTCTAGACAGTTCAGGCTTCACCCACTAGTTAAATGGTGGAGGCTCACAGCGACATACTCAACACACAAGTTTCTGAACTCTGCATGAGGGTTTCTCCGACGAAGTGAGGGCCGTGAGGCACAGCTCCCCGTCCCCCGGTGACCCTGCTAGGTCCACCTTCTTAGGGAAACCCTCTGCAGAGGAGCTGACAGAGCCAGGAACTTGTGAGTTGCGTGTGTCCACTCAGGCATCATTCATGCTTGTTCTGTAGGCAGTTCCTGTCAGAAGGAGGAGGCGCGGCAGGAGCGTCGGGGGGCGGAAGACGGTGCCTCAGTGCCTCTCTCCTTCTGACATTGTTAAAGAAAACACAACAAATTTGTAATTATGTAGGTAATTACATGTAGATAATGTCCTCAAGTTCTGTATAACCACTTTTTCCTCTCTCTGTGTTTGTTTCTCGTTCGTTGTTGTGTGTGTGTTTGTGTGCATTTGTCTCTTTCAAACAGGTGCCGGTCCTCACCTCTGCAGTGCTGCCGTCTCCTGTAGCGCTGCATGGTTCTAAGCTAAGTTTCCTTTCCTTTTTCTCTTCTCTCAGATTTGTCCTCAGGTTTGAAGTGTCTGTGTTGTGCAGCTGGTCTGGTCTGTCTCTAGACAGTTCAGGCTTCACCCACTAGTTAAATGGTGGAGGCTCACAGCGACATACTCAACACACAAGTTTCTGAACTCTGCATGAGGGTTTCTCCGACGAAGTGAGGGCCGTGAGGCACAGCTCCCCGTCCCCCGGTGACCCTGCTAGGTCCACCTTCTTAGGGAAACCCTCTGCAGAGGAGCTGACAGAGCCAGGAACTTGTGAGTTGCGTGTGTCCACTCAGGCATCATTCATGCTTGTTCTGTAGGCAGTTCCTGTCAGAAGGAGGAGGCGCGGCAGGAGCGTCGGGGGGCGGAAGACGGTGCCTCAGTGCCTCTCTCCTTCTGACATTGTTAAAGAAAACACAACAAATTTGTAATTATGTAGATAATTACATGTAGATAATGTCCTCAAGTTCTGTATAACCACTTTTTCCTCTCTCTGTGTTTGTTTCTCGTTCGTTGTTGTGTGTGTGTGTTTGTGTGCATTTGTCTCTTTCAAACAGGTGCCGGTCCTCACCTCTGCAGTGCTGCCGTCTCCTGTAGCGCTGCATGGTTCTAAGCTAAGTTTCCTTTCCTTTTTCTGTTCTCTCAGATTTGTCCTCAGGTTTGAAGTGTCTGTGTTGTGCAGCTGGTCTGGTCTGTCTCTAGACAGTTCAGGCTTCACCCACTAGTTAAATGGTGGAGGCTCACAGCGACATACTCAACACACAAGTTTCTGAACTCTGCATGAGGGTTTCTCCGACGAAGTGAGGGCCGTGAGGCACAGCTCCCCGTCCCCCGGTGACCCTGCTAGGTCCACCTTCTTAGGGAAACCCTCTGCAGAGGAGCTGACAGAGCCAGGAACTTGTGAGTTGCGTGTGTCCACTCAGGCATCATTCATGCTTGTTCTGTAGGCAGTTCCTGTCAGAAGGAGGAGGCGCGGCAGGAGCGTCGGGGGGCGGAAGACGGTGCCTCAGTGCCTCTCTCCTTCTGACATTGTTAAAGAAAACACAACAAATTTGTAATTATGTAGGTAATTACATGTAGATAATGTCCTCAAGTTCTGTATAACCACTTTTTCCTCTCTCTGTGTTTGTTTCTCGTTCGTTGTTGTGTGTGTGTTTGTGTGCATTTGTCTCTTTCAAACAGGTGCCGGTCCTCACCTCTGCAGTGCTGCCGTCTCCTGTAGCGCTGCATGGTTCTAAGCTAAGTTTCCTTTCCTTTTTCTGTTCTCTCAGATTTGTCCTCAGGTTTGAAGTGTCTGTCTTGTGCAGCTGGTCTGGTCTGTCTCTAGACAGTTCAGGCTTCACCCACTAGTTAAATGGTGGAGGCTCACAGCGACATACTCAACACACAAGTTTCTGAACTCTGCATGAGGGTTTCTCCGACGAAGTGAGGGCCGTGAGGCACAGCTCCCCGTCCCCCGGTGACCCTGCTAGGTCCGACTTCTTAGGGAAACCCTCTGCAGAGGAGCTGACAGAGCCAGGAACTTGTGAGTTGCGTGTGTCCACTCAGGCATCATTCATGCTTGTTCTGTAGGCAGTTCCTGTCAGAAGGAGGAGGCGCGGCAGGAGCGTCGGGGGGCGGAAGACGGTGCCTCAGTGCCTCTCTCCTTCTGACATTGTTAAAGAAAACACAACAAATTTGTAATTATGTAGGTAATTACATGTAGATAATGTCCTCAAGTTCTGTATAACCACTTTTTCCTCTCTCTGTGTTTGTTTCTCGTTCGTTGTTGTGTGTGTGTTTGTGTGCATTTGTCTCTTTCAAACAGGTGCCGGTCCTCACCTCTGCAGTGCTGCCGTCTCCTGTAGCGCTGCATGGTTCTAAGCTAAGTTTCCTTTCCTTTTTCTGTTCTCTCAGATTTGTCCTCAGGTTTGAAGTGTCTGTGTTGTGCAGCTGGTCTGGTCTGTCTCTAGACAGTTCAGGCTTCACCCACTAGTTAAATGGTGGAGGCTCACAGCGACATACTCAACACACAAGTTTCTGAACTCTGCATGAGGGTTTCTCCGACGAAGTGAGGGCCGTGAGGCACAGCTCCCCGTCCCCCGGTGACCCTGCTAGGTCCACCTTCTTAGGGAAACCCTCTGCAGAGGAGCTGACAGAGCCAGGAACTTGTGAGTTGCGTGTGTCCACTCAGGCATCATTCATGCTTGTTCTGTAGGCAGTTCCTGTCAGAAGGAGGAGGCGCGGCAGGAGCGTCGGGGGGCGGAAGACGGTGCCTCAGTGCCTCTCTCCTTCTGACATTGTTAAAGAAAACACAACAAATTTGTAATTATGTAGGTAATTACATGTAGATAATGTCCTCAAGTTCTGTATAACCACTTTTTCCTCTCTCTGTGTTTGTTTCTCGTTCGTTGTTGTGTGTGTGTTTGTGTGCATTTGTCTCTTTCAAACAGGTGCCGTCCTCACCTCTGCAGTGCTGCCGTCTCCTGTAGCGCTGCATGGTTCTAAGCTAAGTTTCCTTTCCTTTTTCTGTTCTCTCAGATTTGTCCTCAGGTTTGAAGTGTCTGTGTTGTGCAGCTGGTCTGGTCTGTCTCTAGACAGTTCAGGCTTCACCCACTAGTTAAATGGTGGAGGCTCACAGCGACATACTCAACACACAAGTTTCTGAACTCTGCATGAGGGTTTCTCCGACGAAGTGAGGGCCGTGAGGCACAGCTCCCCGTCCCCCGGTGACCCTGCTAGGTCCACCTTCTTAGGGAAACCCTCTGCAGAGGAGCTGACAGAGCCAGGAACTTGTGAGTTGCGTGTGTCCACTCAGGCATCATTCATGCTTGTTCTGTAGGCAGTTCCTGTCAGAAGGAGGAGGCGCGGCAGGAGCGTCGGGGGGCGGAAGACGGTGCCTCAGTGCCTCTCTCCTTCTGACATTGTTAAAGAAAACACAACAAATTTGTAATTATGTAGGTAATTACATGTAGATAATGTCCTCAAGTTCTGTATAACCACTTTTTCCTCTCTCTGTGTTTGTTTCTCGTTCGTTGTTGTGTGTGTGTTTGTGTGCATTTGTCTCTTTCAAACAGGTGCCGGTCCTCACCTCTGCAGTGCTGCCGTCTCCTGTAGCGCTGCATGGTTCTAAGCTAAGTTTCCTTTCCTTTTTCTCTTCTCTCAGATTTGTCCTCAGGTTTGAAGTGTCTGTGTTGTGCAGCTGGTCTGGTCTGTCTCTAGACAGTTCAGGCTTCACCCACTAGTTAAATGGTGGAGGCTCACAGCGACATACTCAACACACAAGTTTCTGAACTCTGCATGAGGGTTTCTCCGACGAAGTGAGGGCCGTGAGGCACAGCTCCCCGTCCCCCGGTGACCCTGCTAGGTCCACCTTCTTAGGGAAACCCTCTGCAGAGGAGCTGACAGAGCCAGGAACTTGTGAGTTGCGTGTGTCCACTCAGGCATCATTCATGCTTGTTCTGTAGGCAGTTCCTGTCAGAAGGAGGAGGCGCGGCAGGAGCGTCGGGGGGCGGAAGACGGTGCCTCAGTGCCTCTCTCCTTCTGACATTGTTAAAGAAAACACAACAAATTTGTAATTATGTAGATAATTACATGTAGATAATGTCCTCAAGTTCTGTATAACCACTTTTTCCTCTCTCTGTGTTTGTTTCTCGTTCGTTGTTGTGTGTGTGTGTTTGTGTGCATTTGTCTCTTTCAAACAGGTGCCGGTCCTCACCTCTGCAGTGCTGCCGTCTCCTGTAGCGCTGCATGGTTCTAAGCTAAGTTTCCTTTCCTTTTTCTGTTCTCTCAGATTTGTCCTCAGGTTTGAAGTGTCTGTGTTGTGCAGCTGGTCTGGTCTGTCTCTAGACAGTTCAGGCTTCACCCACTAGTTAAATGGTGGAGGCTCACAGCGACATACTCAACACACAAGTTTCTGAACTCTGCATGAGGGTTTCTCCGACGAAGTGAGGGCCGTGAGGCACAGCTCCCCGTCCCCCGGTGACCCTGCTAGGTCCACCTTCTTAGGGAAACCCTCTGCAGAGGAGCTGACAGAGCCAGGAACTTGTGAGTTGCGTGTGTCCACTCAGGCATCATTCATGCTTGTTCTGTAGGCAGTTCCTGTCAGAAGGAGGAGGCGCGGCAGGAGCGTCGGGGGGCGGAAGACGGTGCCTCAGTGCCTCTCTCCTTCTGACATTGTTAAAGAAAACACAACAAATTTGTAATTATGTAGATAATTACATGTAGATAATGTCCTCAAGTTCTGTATAACCACTTTTTCCTCTCTCTGTGTTTGTTTCTCGTTCGTTGTTGTGTGTGTGTTTGTGTGCATTTGTCTCTTTCAAACAGGTGCCGGTCCTCACCTCTGCAGTGCTGCCGTCTCCTGTAGCGCTGCATGGTTCTAAGCTAAGTTTCCTTTCCTTTTTCTGTTCTCTCAGATTTGTCCTCAGGTTTGAAGTGTCTGTCTTGTGCAGCTGGTCTGGTCTGTCTCTAGACAGTTCAGGCTTCACCCACTAGTTAAATGGTGGAGGCTCACAGCGACATACTCAACACACAAGTTTCTGAACTCTGCATGAGGGTTTCTCCGACGAAGTGAGGGCCGTGAGGCACAGCTCCCCGTCCCCCGGTGACCCTGCTAGGTCCACCTTCTTAGGGAAACCCTCTGCAGAGGAGCTGACAGAGCCAGGAACTTGTGAGTTGCGTGTGTCCACTCAGGCATCATTCATGCTTGTTCTGTAGGCAGTTCCTGTCAGAAGGAGGAGGCGCGGCAGGAGCGTCGGGGGGCGGAAGACGGTGCCTCAGTGCCTCTCTCCTTCTGACATTGTTAAAGAAAACACAACAAATTTGTAATTATGTAGATAATTACATGTAGATAATGTCCTCAAGTTCTGTATAACCACTTTTTCCTCTCTCTGTGTTTGTTTCTCGTTCGTTGTTGTGTGTGTGTTTGTGTGCATTTGTCTCTTTCAAACAGGTGCCGGTCCTCACCTCTGCAGTGCTGCCGTCTCCTGTAGCGCTGCATGGTTCTAAGCTAAGTTTCCTTTCCTTTTTCTGTTCTCTCAGATTTGTCCTCAGGTTTGAAGTGTCTGTGTTGTGCAGCTGGTCTGGTCTGTCTCTAGACAGTTCAGGCTTCACCCACTAGTTAAATGGTGGAGGCTCACAGCGACATACTCAACACACAAGTTTCTGAACTCTGCATGAGGGTTTCTCCGACGAAGTGAGGGCCGTGAGGCACAGCTCCCCGTCCCCCGGTGACCCTGCTAGGTCCACCTTCTTAGGGAAACCCTCTGCAGAGGAGCTGACAGAGCCAGGAACTTGTGAGTTGCGTGTGTCCACTCAGGCATCATTCATGCTTGTTCTGTAGGCAGTTCCTGTCAGAAGGAGGAGGCGCGGCAGGAGCGTCGGGGGGCGGAAGACGGTGCCTCAGTGCCTCTCTCCTTCTGACATTGTTAAAGAAAACACAACAAATTTGTAATTATGTAGATAATTACATGTAGATAATGTCCTCAAGTTCTGTATAACCACTTTTTCCTCTCTCTGTGTTTGTTTCTCGTTCGTTGTTGTGTGTGTGTTTGTGTGCATTTGTCTCTTTCAAACAGGTGCCGGTCCTCACCTCTGCAGTGCTGCCGTCTCCTGTAGCGCTGCATGGTTCTAAGCTAAGTTTCCTTTCCTTTTTCTGTTCTCTCAGATTTGTCCTCAGGTTTGAAGTGTCTGTGTTGTGCAGCTGGTCTGGTCTGTCTCTAGACAGTTCAGGCTTCACCCACTAGTTAAATGGTGGAGGCTCACAGCGACATACTCAACACACAAGTTTCTGAACTCTGCATGAGGGTTTCTCCGACGAAGTGAGGGCCGTGAGGCACAGCTCCCCGTCCCCCGGTGACCCTGCTAGGTCCACCTTCTTAGGGAAACCCTCTGCAGAGGAGCTGACAGAGCCAGGAACTTGTGAGTTGCGTGTGTCCACTCAGGCATCATTCATGCTTGTTCTGTAGGCAGTTCCTGTCAGAAGGAGGAGGCGCGGCAGGAGCGTCGGGGGGCGGAAGACGGTGCCTCAGTGCCTCTCTCCTTCTGACATTGTTAAAGAAAACACAACAAATTTGTAATTATGTAGGTAATTACATGTAGATAATGTCCTCAAGTTCTGTATAACCACTTTTTCCTCTCTCTGTGTTTGTTTCTCGTTCGTTGTTGTGTGTGTGTTTGTGTGCATTTGTCTCTTTCAAACAGGTGCCGGTCCTCACCTCTGCAGTGCTGCCGTCTCCTGTAGCGCTGCATGGTTCTAAGCTAAGTTTCCTTTCCTTTTTCTGTTCTCTCAGATTTGTCCTCAGGTTTGAAGTGTCTGTGTTGTGCAGCTGGTCTGGTCTGTCTCTAGACAGTTCAGGCTTCACCCACTAGTTAAATGGTGGAGGCTCACAGCGACATACTCAACACACAAGTTTCTGAACTCTGCATGAGGGTTTCTCCGACGAAGTGAGGGCCGTGAGGCACAGCTCCCCGTCCCCCGGTGACCCTGCTAGGTCCACCTTCTTAGGGAAACCCTCTGCAGAGGAGCTGACAGAGCCAGGAACTTGTGAGTTGCGTGTGTCCACTCAGGCATCATTCATGCTTGTTCTGTAGGCAGTTCCTGTCAGAAGGAGGAGGCGCGGCAGGAGCGTCGGGGGGCGGAAGACGGTGCCTCAGTGCCTCTCTCCTTCTGACATTGTTAAAGAAAACACAACAAATTTGTAATTATGTAGGTAATTACATGTAGATAATGTCCTCAAGTTCTGTATAACCACTTTTTCCTCTCTCTGTGTTTGTTTCTCGTTCGTTGTTGTGTGTGTGTTTGTGTGCATTTGTCTCTTTCAAACAGGTGCCGGTCCTCACCTCTGCAGTGCTGCCGTCTCCTGTAGCGCTGCATGGTTCTAAGCTAAGTTTCCTTTCCTTTTTCTGTTCTCTCAGATTTGTCCTCAGGTTTGAAGTGTCTGTGTTGTGCAGCTGGTCTGGTCTGTCTCTAGACAGTTCAGGCTTCACCCACTAGTTAAATGGTGGAGGCTCACAGCGACATACTCAACACACAAGTTTCTGAACTCTGCATGAGGGTTTCTCCGACGAAGTGAGGGCCGTGAGGCACAGCTCCCCGTCCCCCGGTGACCCTGCTAGGTCCACCTTCTTAGGGAAACCCTCTGCAGAGGAGCTGACAGAGCCAGGAACTTGTGAGTTGCGTGTGTCCACTCAGGCATCATTCATGCTTGTTCTGTAGGCAGTTCCTGTCAGAAGGAGGAGGCGCGGCAGGAGCGTCGGGGGGCGGAAGACGGTGCCTCAGTGCCTCTCTCCTTCTGACATTGTTAAAGAAAACACAACAAATTTGTAATTATGTAGATAATTACATGTAGATAATGTCCTCAAGTTCTGTATAACCACTTTTTCCTCTCTCTGTGTTTGTTTCTCGTTCGTTGTTGTGTGTGTGTTTGTGTGCATTTGTCTCTTTCAAACAGGTGCCGGTCCTCACCTCTGCAGTGCTGCCGTCTCCTGTAGCGCTGCATGGTTCTAAGCTAAGTTTCCTTTCCTTTTTCTGTTCTCTCAGATTTGTCCTCAGGTTTGAAGTGTCTGTGTTGTGCAGCTGGTCTGGTCTGTCTCTAGACAGTTCAGGCTTCACCCACTAGTTAAATGGTGGAGGCTCACAGCGACATACTCAACACACAAGTTTCTGAACTCTGCATGAGGGTTTCTCCGACGAAGTGAGGGCCGTGAGGCACAGCTCCCCGTCCCCCGGTGACCCTGCTAGGTCCACCTTCTTAGGGAAACCCTCTGCAGAGGAGCTGACAGAGCCAGGAACTTGTGAGTTGCGTGTGTCCACTCAGGCATCATTCATGCTTGTTCTGTAGGCAGTTCCTGTCAGAAGGAGGAGGCGCGGCAGGAGCGTCGGGGGGCGGAAGACGGTGCCTCAGTGCCTCTCTCCTTCTGACATTGTTAAAGAAAACACAACAAATTTGTAATTATGTAGATAATTACATGTAGATAATGTCCTCAAGTTCTGTATAACCACTTTTTCCTCTCTCTGTGTTTGTTTCTCGTTCGTTGTTGTGTGTGTGTTTGTGTGCATTTGTCTCTTTCAAACAGGTGCCGGTCCTCACCTCTGCAGTGCTGCCGTCTCCTGTAGCGCTGCATGGTTCTAAGCTAAGTTTCCTTTCCTTTTTCTGTTCTCTCAGATTTGTCCTCAGGTTTGAAGTGTCTGTGTTGTGCAGCTGGTCTGGTCTGTCTCTAGACAGTTCAGGCTTCACCCACTAGTTAAATGGTGGAGGCTCACAGCGACATACTCAACACACAAGTTTCTGAACTCTGCATGAGGGTTTCTCCGACGAAGTGAGGGCCGTGAGGCACAGCTCCCCGTCCCCCGGTGACCCTGCTAGGTCCACCTTCTTAGGGAAACCCTCTGCAGAGGAGCTGACAGAGCCAGGAACTTGTGAGTTGCGTGTGTCCACTCAGGCATCATTCATGCTTGTTCTGTAGGCAGTTCCTGTCAGAAGGAGGAGGCGCGGCAGGAGCGTCGGGGGGCGGAAGACGGTGCCTCAGTGCCTCTCTCCTTCTGACATTGTTAAAGAAAACACAACAAATTTGTAATTATGTAGATAATTACATGTAGATAATGTCCTCAAGTTCTGTATAACCACTTTTTCCTCTCTCTGTGTTTGTTTCTCGTTCGTTGTTGTGTGTGTGTTTGTGTGCATTTGTCTCTTTCAAACAGGTGCCGGTCCTCACCTCTGCAGTGCTGCCGTCTCCTGTAGCGCTGCATGGTTCTAAGCTAAGTTTCCTTTCCTTTTTCTGTTCTCTCAGATTTGTCCTCAGGTTTGAAGTGTCTGTGTTGTGCAGCTGGTCTGGTCTGTCTCTAGACAGTTCAGGCTTCACCCACTAGTTAAATGGTGGAGGCTCACAGCGACATACTCAACACACAAGTTTCTGAACTCTGCATGAGGGTTTCTCCGACGAAGTGAGGGCCGTGAGGCACAGCTCCCCGTCCCCCGGTGACCCTGCTAGGTCCACCTTCTTAGGGAAACCCTCTGCAGAGGAGCTGACAGAGCCAGGAACTTGTGAGTTGCGTGTGTCCACTCAGGCATCATTCATGCTTGTTCTGTAGGCAGTTCCTGTCAGAAGGAGGAGGCGCGGCAGGAGCGTCGGGGGGCGGAAGACGGTGCCTCAGTGCCTCTCTCCTTCTGACATTGTTAAAGAAAACACAACAAATTTGTAATTATGTAGATAATTACATGTAGATAATGTCCTCAAGTTCTGTATAACCACTTTTTCCTCTCTCTGTGTTTGTTTCTCGTTCGTTGTTGTGTGTGTGTTTGTGTGCATTTGTCTCTTTCAAACAGGTGCCGGTCCTCACCTCTGCAGTGCTGCCGTCTCCTGTAGCGCTGCATGGTTCTAAGCTAAGTTTCCTTTCCTTTTTCTGTTCTCTCAGATTTGTCCTCAGGTTTGAAGTGTCTGTGTTGTGCAGCTGGTCTGGTCTGTCTCTAGACAGTTCAGGCTTCACCCACTAGTTAAATGGTGGAGGCTCACAGCGACATACTCAACACACAAGTTTCTGAACTCTGCATGAGGGTTTCTCCGACGAAGTGAGGGCCGTGAGGCACAGCTCCCCGTCCCCCGGTGACCCTGCTAGGTCCACCTTCTTAGGGAAACCCTCTGCAGAGGAGCTGACAGAGCCAGGAACTTGTGAGTTGCGTGTGTCCACTCAGGCATCATTCATGCTTGTTCTGTAGGCAGTTCCTGTCAGAAGGAGGAGGCGCGGCAGGAGCGTCGGGGGGCGGAAGACGGTGCCTCAGTGCCTCTCTCCTTCTGACATTGTTAAAGAAAACACAACAAATTTGTAATTATGTAGGTAATTACATGTAGATAATGTCCTCAAGTTCTGTATAACCACTTTTTCCTCTCTCTGTGTTTGTTTCTCGTTCGTTGTTGTGTGTGTGTTTGTGTGCATTTGTCTCTTTCAAACAGGTGCCGGTCCTCACCTCTGCAGTGCTGCCGTCTCCTGTAGCGCTGCATGGTTCTAAGCTAAGTTTCCTTTCCTTTTTCTGTTCTCTCAGATTTGTCCTCAGGTTTGAAGTGTCTGTGTTGTGCAGCTGGTCTGGTCTGTCTCTAGACAGTTCAGGCTTCACCCACTAGTTAAATGGTGGAGGCTCACAGCGACATACTCAACACACAAGTTTCTGAACTCTGCATGAGGGTTTCTCCGACAAAGTGAGGGCCGTGAGGCACAGCTCCCCGTCCCCCGGTGACCCTGCTAGGTCCACCTTCTTAGGGAAACCCTCTGCAGAGGAGCTGACAGAGCCAGGAACTTGTGAGTTGCGTGTGTCCACTCAGGCATCATTCATGCTTGTTCTGTAGGCAGTTCCTGTCAGAAGGAGGAGGCGCGGCAGGAGCGTCGGGGGGCGGAAGACGGTGCCTCAGTGCCTCTCTCCTTCTGACATTGTTAAAGAAAACACAACAAATTTGTAATTATGTAGATAATTACATGTAGATAATGTCCTCAAGTTCTGTATAACCACTTTTTCCTCTCTCTGTGTTTGTTTCTCGTTCGTTGTTGTGTGTGTGTTTGTGTGCATTTGTCTCTTTCAAACAGGTGCCGGTCCTCACCTCTGCAGTGCTGCCGTCTCCTGTAGCGCTGCATGGTTCTAAGCTAAGTTTCCTTTCCTTTTTCTGTTCTCTCAGATTTGTCCTCAGGTTTGAAGTGTCTGTGTTGTGCAGCTGGTCTGGTCTGTCTCTAGACAGTTCAGGCTTCACCCACTAGTTAAATGGTGGAGGCTCACAGCGACATACTCAACACACAAGTTTCTGAACTCTGCATGAGGGTTTCTCCGACGAAGTGAGGGCCGTGAGGCACAGCTCCCCGTCCCCCGGTGACCCTGCTAGGTCCACCTTCTTAGGGAAACCCTCTGCAGAGGAGCTGACAGAGCCAGGAACTTGTGAGTTGCGTGTGTCCACTCAGGCATCATTCATGCTTGTTCTGTAGGCAGTTCCTGTCAGAAGGAGGAGGCGCGGCAGGAGCGTCGGGGGGCGGAAGACGGTGCCTCAGTGCCTCTCTCCTTCTGACATTGTTAAAGAAAACACAACAAATTTGTAATTATGTAGGTAATTACATGTAGATAATGTCCTCAAGTTCTGTATAACCACTTTTTCCTCTCTCTGTGTTTGTTTCTCGTTCGTTGTTGTGTGTGTGTTTGTGTGCATTTGTCTCTTTCAAACAGGTGCCGGTCCTCACCTCTGCAGTGCTGCCGTCTCCTGTAGCGCTGCATGGTTCTAAGCTAAGTTTCCTTTCCTTTTTCTGTTCTCTCAGATTTGTCCTCAGGTTTGAAGTGTCTGTGTTGTGCAGCTGGTCTGGTCTGTCTCTAGACAGTTCAGGCTTCACCCACTAGTTAAATGGTGGAGGCTCACAGCGACATACTCAACACACAAGTTTCTGAACTCTGCATGAGGGTTTCTCCGACGAAGTGAGGGCCGTGAGGCACAGCTCCCCGTCCCCCGGTGACCCTGCTAGGTCCACCTTCTTAGGGAAACCCTCTGCAGAGGAGCTGACAGAGCCAGGAACTTGTGAGTTGCGTGTGTCCACTCAGGCATCATTCATGCTTGTTCTGTAGGCAGTTCCTGTCAGAAGGAGGAGGCGCGGCAGGAGCGTCGGGGGGCGGAAGACGGTGCCTCAGTGCCTCTCTCCTTCTGACATTGTTAAAGAAAACACAACAAATTTGTAATTATGTAGGTAATTACATGTAGATAATGTCCTCAAGTTCTGTATAACCACTTTTTCCTCTCTCTGTGTTTGTTTCTCGTTCGTTGTTGTGTGTGTGTTTGTGTGCATTTGTCTCTTTCAAACAGGTGCCGGTCCTCACCTCTGCAGTGCTGCCGTCTCCTGTAGCGCTGCATGGTTCTAAGCTAAGTTTCCTTTCCTTTTTCTGTTCTCTCAGATTTGTCCTCAGGTTTGAAGTGTCTGTGTTGTGCAGCTGGTCTGGTCTGTCTCTAGACAGTTCAGGCTTCACCCACTAGTTAAATGGTGGAGGCTCACAGCGACATACTCAACACACAAGTTTCTGAACTCTGCATGAGGGTTTCTCCGACGAAGTGAGGGCCGTGAGGCACAGCTCCCCGTCCCCCGGTGACCCTGCTAGGTCCACCTTCTTAGGGAAACCCTCTGCAGAGGAGCTGACAGAGCCAGGAACTTGTGAGTTGCGTGTGTCCACTCAGGCATCATTCATGCTTGTTCTGTAGGCAGTTCCTGTCAGAAGGAGGAGGCGCGGCAGGAGCGTCGGGGGGCGGAAGACGGTGCCTCAGTGCCTCTCTCCTTCTGACATTGTTAAAGAAAACACAACAAATTTGTAATTATGTAGATAATTACATGTAGATAATGTCCTCAAGTTCTGTATAACCACTTTTTCCTCTCTCTGTGTTTGTTTCTCGTTCGTTGTTGTGTGTGTGTTTGTGTGCATTTGTCTCTTTCAAACAGGTGCCGGTCCTCACCTCTGCAGTGCTGCCGTCTCCTGTAGCGCTGCATGGTTCTAAGCTAAGTTTCCTTTCCTTTTTCTGTTCTCTCAGATTTGTCCTCAGGTTTGAAGTGTCTGTGTTGTGCAGCTGGTCTGGTCTGTCTCTAGACAGTTCAGGCTTCACCCACTAGTTAAATGGTGGAGGCTCACAGCGACATACTCAACACACAAGTTTCTGAACTCTGCATGAGGGTTTCTCCGACGAAGTGAGGGCCGTGAGGCACAGCTCCCCGTCCCCCGGTGACCCTGCTAGGTCCACCTTCTTAGGGAAACCCTCTGCAGAGGAGCTGACAGAGCCAGGAACTTGTGAGTTGCGTGTGTCCACTCAGGCATCATTCATGCTTGTTCTGTAGGCAGTTCCTGTCAGAAGGAGGAGGCGCGGCAGGAGCGTCGGGGGGCGGAAGACGGTGCCTCAGTGCCTCTCTCCTTCTGACATTGTTAAAGAAAACACAACAAATTTGTAATTATGTAGATAATTACATGTAGATAATGTCCTCAAGTTCTGTATAACCACTTTTTCCTCTCTCTGTGTTTGTTTCTCGTTCGTTGTTGTGTGTGTGTTTGTGTGCATTTGTCTCTTTCAAACAGGTGCCGGTCCTCACCTCTGCAGTGCTGCCGTCTCCTGTAGCGCTGCATGGTTCTAAGCTAAGTTTCCTTTCCTTTTTCTGTTCTCTCAGATTTGTCCTCAGGTTTGAAGTGTCTGTGTTGTGCAGCTGGTCTGGTCTGTCTCTAGACAGTTCAGGCTTCACCCACTAGTTAAATGGTGGAGGCTCACAGCGACATACTCAACACACAAGTTTCTGAACTCTGCATGAGGGTTTCTCCGACGAAGTGAGGGCCGTGAGGCACAGCTCCCCGTCCCCCGGTGACCCTGCTAGGTCCACCTTCTTAGGGAAACCCTCTGCAGAGGAGCTGACAGAGCCAGGAACTTGTGAGTTGCGTGTGTCCACTCAGGCATCATTCATGCTTGTTCTGTAGGCAGTTCCTGTCAGAAGGAGGAGGCGCGGCAGGAGCGTCGGGGGGCGGAAGACGGTGCCTCAGTGCCTCTCTCCTTCTGACATTGTTAAAGAAAACACAACAAATTTGTAATTATGTAGGTAATTACATGTAGATAATGTCCTCAAGTTCTGTATAACCACTTTTTCCTCTCTCTGTGTTTGTTTCTCGTTCGTTGTTGTGTGTGTGTTTGTGTGCATTTGTCTCTTTCAAACAGGTGCCGGTCCTCACCTCTGCAGTGCTGCCGTCTCCTGTAGCGCTGCATGGTTCTAAGCTAAGTTTCCTTTCCTTTTTCTGTTCTCTCAGATTTGTCCTCAGGTTTGAAGTGTCTGTGTTGTGCAGCTGGTCTGGTCTGTCTCTAGACAGTTCAGGCTTCACCCACTAGTTAAATGGTGGAGGCTCACAGCGACATACTCAACACACAAGTTTCTGAACTCTGCATGAGGGTTTCTCCGACGAAGTGAGGGCCGTGAGGCACAGCTCCCCGTCCCCCGGTGACCCTGCTAGGTCCACCTTCTTAGGGAAACCCTCTGCAGAGGAGCTGACAGAGCCAGGAACTTGTGAGTTGCGTGTGTCCACTCAGGCATCATTCATGCTTGTTCTGTAGGCAGTTCCTGTCAGAAGGAGGAGGCGCGGCAGGAGCGTCGGGGGGCGGAAGACGGTGCCTCAGTGCCTCTCTCCTTCTGACATTGTTAAAGAAAACACAACAAATTTGTAATTATGTAGATAATTACATGTAGATAATGTCCTCAAGTTCTGTATAACCACTTTTTCCTCTCTCTGTGTTTGTTTCTCGTTCGTTGTTGTGTGTGTGTTTGTGTGCATTTGTCTCTTTCAAACAGGTGCCGGTCCTCACCTCTGCAGTGCTGCCGTCTCCTGTAGCGCTGCATGGTTCTAAGCTAAGTTTCCTTTCCTTTTTCTGTTCTCTCAGATTTGTCCTCAGGTTTGAAGTGTCTGTGTTGTGCAGCTGGTCTGGTCTGTCTCTAGACAGTTCAGGCTTCACCCACTAGTTAAATGGTGGAGGCTCACAGCGACATACTCAACACACAAGTTTCTGAACTCTGCATGAGGGTTTCTCCGACGAAGTGAGGGCCGTGAGGCACAGCTCCCCGTCCCCCGGTGACCCTGCTAGGTCCACCTTCTTAGGGAAACCCTCTGCAGAGGAGCTGACAGAGCCAGGAACTTGTGAGTTGCGTGTGTCCACTCAGGCATCATTCATGCTTGTTCTGTAGGCAGTTCCTGTCAGAAGGAGGAGGCGCGGCAGGAGCGTCGGGGGGCGGAAGACGGTGCCTCAGTGCCTCTCTCCTTCTGACATTGTTAAAGAAAACACAACAAATTTGTAATTATGTAGATAATTACATGTAGATAATGTCCTCAAGTTCTGTATAACCACTTTTTCCTCTCTCTGTGTTTGTTTCTCGTTCGTTGTTGTGTGTGTGTTTGTGTGCATTTGTCTCTTTCAAACAGGTGCCGGTCCTCACCTCTGCAGTGCTGCCGTCTCCTGTAGCGCTGCATGGTTCTAAGCTAAGTTTCCTTTCCTTTTTCTGTTCTCTCAGATTTGTCCTCAGGTTTGAAGTGTCTGTGTTGTGCAGCTGGTCTGGTCTGTCTCTAGACAGTTCAGGCTTCACCCACTAGTTAAATGGTGGAGGCTCACAGCGACATACTCAACACACAAGTTTCTGAACTCTGCATGAGGGTTTCTCCGACGAAGTGAGGGCCGTGAGGCACAGCTCCCCGTCCCCCGGTGACCCTGCTAGGTCCACCTTCTTAGGGAAACCCTCTGCAGAGGAGCTGACAGAGCCAGGAACTTGTGAGTTGCGTGTGTCCACTCAGGCATCATTCATGCTTGTTCTGTAGGCAGTTCCTGTCAGAAGGAGGAGGCGCGGCAGGAGCGTCGGGGGGCGGAAGACGGTGCCTCAGTGCCTCTCTCCTTCTGACATTGTTAAAGAAAACACAACAAATTTGTAATTATGTAGATAATTACATGTAGATAATGTCCTCAAGTTCTGTATAACCACTTTTTCCTCTCTCTGTGTTTGTTTCTCGTTCGTTGTTGTGTGTGTGTTTGTGTGCATTTGTCTCTTTCAAACAGGTGCCGGTCCTCACCTCTGCAGTGCTGCCGTCTCCTGTAGCGCTGCATGGTTCTAAGCTAAGTTTCCTTTCCTTTTTCTGTTCTCTCAGATTTGTCCTCAGGTTTGAAGTGTCTGTGTTGTGCAGCTGGTCTGGTCTGTCTCTAGACAGTTCAGGCTTCACCCACTAGTTAAATGGTGGAGGCTCACAGCGACATACTCAACACACAAGTTTCTGAACTCTGCATGAGGGTTTCTCCGACGAAGTGAGGGCCGTGAGGCACAGCTCCCCGTCCCCCGGTGACCCTGCTAGGTCCACCTTCTTAGGGAAACCCTCTGCAGAGGAGCTGACAGAGCCAGGAACTTGTGAGTTGCGTGTGTCCACTCAGGCATCATTCATGCTTGTTCTGTAGGCAGTTCCTGTCAGAAGGAGGAGGCGCGGCAGGAGCGTCGGGGGGCGGAAGACGGTGCCTCAGTGCCTCTCTCCTTCTGACATTGTTAAAGAAAACACAACAAATTTGTAATTATGTAGATAATTACATGTAGATAATGTCCTCAAGTTCTGTATAACCACTTTTTCCTCTCTCTGTGTTTGTTTCTCGTTCGTTGTTGTGTGTGTGTGTTTGTGTGCATTTGTCTCTTTCAAACAGGTGCCGGTCCTCACCTCTGCAGTGCTGCCGTCTCCTGTAGCGCTGCATGGTTCTAAGCTAAGTTTCCTTTCCTTTTTCTGTTCTCTCAGATTTGTCCTCAGGTTTGAAGTGTCTGTGTTGTGCAGCTGGTCTGGTCTGTCTCTAGACAGTTCAGGCTTCACCCACTAGTTAAATGGTGGAGGCTCACAGCGACATACTCAACACACAAGTTTCTGAACTCTGCATGAGGGTTTCTCCGACGAAGTGAGGGCCGTGAGGCACAGCTCCCCGTCCCCCGGTGACCCTGCTAGGTCCACCTTCTTAGGGAAACCCTCTGCAGAGGAGCTGACAGAGCCAGGAACTTGTGAGTTGCGTGTGTCCACTCAGGCATCATTCATGCTTGTTCTGTAGGCAGTTCCTGTCAGAAGGAGGAGGCGCGGCAGGAGCGTCGGGGGGCGGAAGACGGTGCCTCAGTGCCTCTCTCCTTCTGACATTGTTAAAGAAAACACAACAAATTTGTAATTATGTAGATAATTACATGTAGATAATGTCCTCAAGTTCTGTATAACCACTTTTTCCTCTCTCTGTGTTTGTTTCTCGTTCGTTGTTGTGTGTGTGTTTGTGTGCATTTGTCTCTTTCAAACAGGTGCCGGTCCTCACCTCTGCAGTGCTGCCGTCTCCTGTAGCGCTGCATGGTTCTAAGCTAAGTTTCCTTTCCTTTTTCTGTTCTCTCAGATTTGTCCTCAGGTTTGAAGTGTCTGTGTTGTGCAGCTGGTCTGGTCTGTCTCTAGACAGTTCAGGCTTCACCCACTAGTTAAATGGTGGAGGCTCACAGCGACATACTCAACACACAAGTTTCTGAACTCTGCATGAGGGTTTCTCCGACGAAGTGAGGGCCGTGAGGCACAGCTCCCCGTCCCCCGGTGACCCTGCTAGGTCCACCTTCTTAGGGAAACCCTCTGCAGAGGAGCTGACAGAGCCAGGAACTTGTGAGTTGCGTGTGTCCACTCAGGCATCATTCATGCTTGTTCTGTAGGCAGTTCCTGTCAGAAGGAGGAGGCGCGGCAGGAGCGTCGGGGGGCGGAAGACGGTGCCTCAGTGCCTCTCTCCTTCTGACATTGTTAAAGAAAACACAACAAATTTGTAATTATGTAGATAATTACATGTAGATAATGTCCTCAAGTTCTGTATAACCACTTTTTCCTCTCTCTGTGTTTGTTTCTCGTTCGTTGTTGTGTGTGTGTTTGTGTGCATTTGTCTCTTTCAAACAGGTGCCGGTCCTCACCTCTGCAGTGCTGCCGTCTCCTGTAGCGCTGCATGGTTCTAAGCTAAGTTTCCTTTCCTTTTTCTGTTCTCTCAGATTTGTCCTCAGGTTTGAAGTGTCTGTGTTGTGCAGCTGGTCTGGTCTGTCTCTAGACAGTTCAGGCTTCACCCACTAGTTAAATGGTGGAGGCTCACAGCGACATACTCAACACACAAGTTTCTGAACTCTGCATGAGGGTTTCTCCGACGAAGTGAGGGCCGTGAGGCACAGCTCCCCGTCCCCCGGTGACCCTGCTAGGTCCACCTTCTTAGGGAAACCCTCTGCAGAGGAGCTGACAGAGCCAGGAACTTGTGAGTTGCGTGTGTCCACTCAGGCATCATTCATGCTTGTTCTGTAGGCAGTTCCTGTCAGAAGGAGGAGGCGCGGCAGGAGCGTCGGGGGGCGGAAGACGGTGCCTCAGTGCCTCTCTCCTTCTGACATTGTTAAAGAAAACACAACAAATTTGTAATTATGTAGATAATTACATGTAGATAATGTCCTCAAGTTCTGTATAACCACTTTTTCCTCTCTCTGTGTTTGTTTCTCGTTCGTTGTTGTGTGTGTGTGTTTGTGTGCATTTGTCTCTTTCAAACAGGTGCCGGTCCTCACCTCTGCAGTGCTGCCGTCTCCTGTAGCGCTGCATGGTTCTAAGCTAAGTTTCCTTTCCTTTTTCTGTTCTCTCAGATTTGTCCTCAGGTTTGAAGTGTCTGTGTTGTGCAGCTGGTCTGGTCTGTCTCTAGACAGTTCAGGCTTCACCCACTAGTTAAATGGTGGAGGCTCACAGCGACATACTCAACACACAAGTTTCTGAACTCTGCATGAGGGTTTCTCCGACGAAGTGAGGGCCGTGAGGCACAGCTCCCCGTCCCCCGGTGACCCTGCTAGGTCCACCTTCTTAGGGAAACCCTCTGCAGAGGAGCTGACAGAGCCAGGAACTTGTGAGTTGCGTGTGTCCACTCAGGCATCATTCATGCTTGTTCTGTAGGCAGTTCCTGTCAGAAGGAGGAGGCGCGGCAGGAGCGTCGGGGGGCGGAAGACGGTGCCTCAGTGCCTCTCTCCTTCTGACATTGTTAAAGAAAACACAACAAATTTGTAATTATGTAGATAATTACATGTAGATAATGTCCTCAAGTTCTGTATAACCACTTTTTCCTCTCTCTGTGTTTGTTTCTCGTTCGTTGTTGTGTGTGTGTGTTTGTGTGCATTTGTCTCTTTCAAACAGGTGCCGGTCCTCACCTCTGCAGTGCTGCCGTCTCCTGTAGCGCTGCATGGTTCTAAGCTAAGTTTCCTTTCCTTTTTCTGTTCTCTCAGATTTGTCCTCAGGTTTGAAGTGTCTGTGTTGTGCAGCTGGTCTGGTCTGTCTCTAGACAGTTCAGGCTTCACCCACTAGTTAAATGGTGGAGGCTCACAGCGACATACTCAACACACAAGTTTCTGAACTCTGCATGAGGGTTTCTCCGACGAAGTGAGGGCCGTGAGGCACAGCTCCCCGTCCCCCGGTGACCCTGCTAGGTCCACCTTCTTAGGGAAACCCTCTGCAGAGGAGCTGACAGAGCCAGGAACTTGTGAGTTGCGTGTGTCCACTCAGGCATCATTCATGCTTGTTCTGTAGGCAGTTCCTGTCAGAAGGAGGAGGCGCGGCAGGAGCGTCGGGGGGCGGAAGACGGTGCCTCAGTGCCTCTCTCCTTCTGACATTGTTAAAGAAAACACAACAAATTTGTAATTATGTAGATAATTACATGTAGATAATGTCCTCAAGTTCTGTATAACCACTTTTTCCTCTCTCTGTGTTTGTTTCTCGTTCGTTGTTGTGTGTGTGTTTGTGTGCATTTGTCTCTTTCAAACAGGTGCCGGTCCTCACCTCTGCAGTGCTGCCGTCTCCTGTAGCGCTGCATGGTTCTAAGCTAAGTTTCCTTTCCTTTTTCTGTTCTCTCAGATTTGTCCTCAGGTTTGAAGTGTCTGTGTTGTGCAGCTGGTCTGGTCTGTCTCTAGACAGTTCAGGCTTCACCCACTAGTTAAATGGTGGAGGCTCACAGCGACATACTCAACACACAAGTTTCTGAACTCTGCATGAGGGTTTCTCCGACGAAGTGAGGGCCGTGAGGCACAGCTCCCCGTCCCCCGGTGACCCTGCTAGGTCCACCTTCTTAGGGAAACCCTCTGCAGAGGAGCTGACAGAGCCAGGAACTTGTGAGTTGCGTGTGTCCACTCAGGCATCATTCATGCTTGTTCTGTAGGCAGTTCCTGTCAGAAGGAGGAGGCGCGGCAGGAGCGTCGGGGGGCGGAAGACGGTGCCTCAGTGCCTCTCTCCTTCTGACATTGTTAAAGAAAACACAACAAATTTGTAATTATGTAGATAATTACATGTAGATAATGTCCTCAAGTTCTGTATAACCACTTTTTCCTCTCTCTGTGTTTGTTTCTCGTTCGTTGTTGTGTGTGTGTGTTTGTGTGCATTTGTCTCTTTCAAACAGGTGCCGGTCCTCACCTCTGCAGTGCTGCCGTCTCCTGTAGCGCTGCATGGTTCTAAGCTAAGTTTCCTTTCCTTTTTCTGTTCTCTCAGATTTGTCCTCAGGTTTGAAGTGTCTGTGTTGTGCAGCTGGTCTGGTCTGTCTCTAGACAGTTCAGGCTTCACCCACTAGTTAAATGGTGGAGGCTCACAGCGACATACTCAACACACAAGTTTCTGAACTCTGCATGAGGGTTTCTCCGACGAAGTGAGGGCCGTGAGGCACAGCTCCCCGTCCCCCGGTGACCCTGCTAGGTCCACCTTCTTAGGGAAACCCTCTGCAGAGGAGCTGACAGAGCCAGGAACTTGTGAGTTGCGTGTGTCCACTCAGGCATCATTCATGCTTGTTCTGTAGGCAGTTCCTGTCAGAAGGAGGAGGCGCGGCAGGAGCGTCGGGGGGCGGAAGACGGTGCCTCAGTGCCTCTCTCCTTCTGACATTGTTAAAGAAAACACAACAAATTTGTAATTATGTAGATAATTACATGTAGATAATGTCCTCAAGTTCTGTATAACCACTTTTTCCTCTCTCTGTGTTTGTTTCTCGTTCGTTGTTGTGTGTGTGTGTTTGTGTGCATTTGTCTCTTTCAAACAGGTGCCGGTCCTCACCTCTGCAGTGCTGCCGTCTCCTGTAGCGCTGCATGGTTCTAAGCTAAGTTTCCTTTCCTTTTTCTGTTCTCTCAGATTTGTCCTCAGGTTTGAAGTGTCTGTGTTGTGCAGCTGGTCTGGTCTGTCTCTAGACAGTTCAGGCTTCACCCACTAGTTAAATGGTGGAGGCTCACAGCGACATACTCAACACACAAGTTTCTGAACTCTGCATGAGGGTTTCTCCGACGAAGTGAGGGCCGTGAGGCACAGCTCCCCGTCCCCCGGTGACCCTGCTAGGTCCACCTTCTTAGGGAAACCCTCTGCAGAGGAGCTGACAGAGCCAGGAACTTGTGAGTTGCGTGTGTCCACTCAGGCATCATTCATGCTTGTTCTGTAGGCAGTTCCTGTCAGAAGGAGGAGGCGCGGCAGGAGCGTCGGGGGGCGGAAGACGGTGCCTCAGTGCCTCTCTCCTTCTGACATTGTTAAAGAAAACACAACAAATTTGTAATTATGTAGATAATTACATGTAGATAATGTCCTCAAGTTCTGTATAACCACTTTTTCCTCTCTCTGTGTTTGTTTCTCGTTCGTTGTTGTGTGTGTGTTTGTGTGCATTTGTCTCTTTCAAACAGGTGCCGGTCCTGACCTCTGCAGTGCTGCCGTCTCCTGTAGCGCTGCATGGTTCTAAGCTAAGTTTCCTTTCCTTTTTCTGTTCTCTCAGATTTGTCCTCAGGTTTGAAGTGTCTGTGTTGTGCAGCTGGTCTGGTCTGTCTCTAGACAGTTCAGGCTTCACCCACTAGTTAAATGGTGGAGGCTCACAGCGACATACTCAACACACAAGTTTCTGAACTCTGCATGAGGGTTTCTCCGACGAAGTGAGGGCCGTGAGGCACAGCTCCCCGTCCCCCGGTGACCCTGCTAGGTCCACCTTCTTAGGGAAACCCTCTGCAGAGGAGCTGACAGAGCCAGGAACTTGTGAGTTGCGTGTGTCCACTCAGGCATCATTCATGCTTGTTCTGTAGGCAGTTCCTGTCAGAAGGAGGAGGCGCGGCAGGAGCGTCGGGGGGCGGAAGACGGTGCCTCAGTGCCTCTCTCCTTCTGACATTGTTAAAGAAAACACAACAAATTTGTAATTATGTAGGTAATTACATGTAGATAATGTCCTCAAGTTCTGTATAACCACTTTTTCCTCTCTCTGTGTTTGTTTCTCGTTCGTTGTTGTGTGTGTGTTTGTGTGCATTTGTCTCTTTCAAACAGGTGCCGGTCCTCACCTCTGCAGTGCTGCCGTCTCCTGTAGCGCTGCATGGTTCTAAGCTAAGTTTCCTTTCCTTTTTCTGTTCTCTCAGATTTGTCCTCAGGTTTGAAGTGTCTGTGTTGTGCAGCTGGTCTGGTCTGTCTCTAGACAGTTCAGGCTTCACCCACTAGTTAAATGGTGGAGGCTCACAGCGACATACTCAACACACAAGTTTCTGAACTCTGCATGAGGGTTTCTCCGACGAAGTGAGGGCCGTGAGGCACAGCTCCCCGTCCCCCGGTGACCCTGCTAGGTCCACCTTCTTAGGGAAACCCTCTGCAGAGGAGCTGACAGAGCCAGGAACTTGTGAGTTGCGTGTGTCCACTCAGGCATCATTCATGCTTGTTCTGTAGGCAGTTCCTGTCAGAAGGAGGAGGCGCGGCAGGAGCGTCGGGGGGCGGAAGACGGTGCCTCAGTGCCTCTCTCCTTCTGACATTGTTAAAGAAAACACAACAAATTTGTAATTATGTAGATAATTACATGTAGATAATGTCCTCAAGTTCTGTATAACCACTTTTTCCTCTCTCTGTGTTTGTTTCTCGTTCGTTGTTGTGTGTGTGTTTGTGTGCATTTGTCTCTTTCAAACAGGTGCCGGTCCTCACCTCTGCAGTGCTGCCGTCTCCTGTAGCGCTGCATGGTTCTAAGCTAAGTTTCCTTTCCTTTTTCTGTTCTCTCAGATTTGTCCTCAGGTTTGAAGTGTCTGTGTTGTGCAGCTGGTCTGGTCTGTCTCTAGACAGTTCAGGCTTCACCCACTAGTTAAATGGTGGAGGCTCACAGCGACATACTCAACACACAAGTTTCTGAACTCTGCATGAGGGTTTCTCCGACGAAGTGAGGGCCGTGAGGCACAGCTCCCCGTCCCCCGGTGACCCTGCTAGGTCCACCTTCTTAGGGAAACCCTCTGCAGAGGAGCTGACAGAGCCAGGAACTTGTGAGTTGCGTGTGTCCACTCAGGCATCATTCATGCTTGTTCTGTAGGCAGTTCCTGTCAGAAGGAGGAGGCGCGGCAGGAGCGTCGGGGGGCGGAAGACGGTGCCTCAGTGCCTCTCTCCTTCTGACATTGTTAAAGAAAACACAACAAATTTGTAATTATGTAGATAATTACATGTAGATAATGTCCTCAAGTTCTGTATAACCACTTTTTCCTCTCTCTGTGTTTGTTTCTCGTTCGTTGTTGTGTGTGTGTTTGTGTGCATTTGTCTCTTTCAAACAGGTGCCGGTCCTCACCTCTGCAGTGCTGCCGTCTCCTGTAGCGCTGCATGGTTCTAAGCTAAGTTTCCTTTCCTTTTTCTGTTCTCTCAGATTTGTCCTCAGGTTTGAAGTGTCTGTGTTGTGCAGCTGGTCTGGTCTGTCTCTAGACAGTTCAGGCTTCACCCACTAGTTAAATGGTGGAGGCTCACAGCGACATACTCAACACACAAGTTTCTGAACTCTGCATGAGGGTTTCTCCGACGAAGTGAGGGCCGTGAGGCACAGCTCCCCGTCCCCCGGTGACCCTGCTAGGTCCACCTTCTTAGGGAAACCCTCTGCAGAGGAGCTGACAGAGCCAGGAACTTGTGAGTTGCGTGTGTCCACTCAGGCATCATTCATGCTTGTTCTGTAGGCAGTTCCTGTCAGAAGGAGGAGGCGCGGCAGGAGCGTCGGGGGGCGGAAGACGGTGCCTCAGTGCCTCTCTCCTTCTGACATTGTTAAAGAAAACACAACAAATTTGTAATTATGTAGGTAATTACATGTAGATAATGTCCTCAAGTTCTGTATAACCACTTTTTCCTCTCTCTGTGTTTGTTTCTCGTTCGTTGTTGTGTGTGTGTTTGTGTGCATTTGTCTCTTTCAAACAGGTGCCGGTCCTCACCTCTGCAGTGCTGCCGTCTCCTGTAGCGCTGCATGGTTCTAAGCTAAGTTTCCTTTCCTTTTTCTGTTCTCTCAGATTTGTCCTCAGGTTTGAAGTGTCTGTCTTGTGCAGCTGGTCTGGTCTGTCTCTAGACAGTTCAGGCTTCACCCACTAGTTAAATGGTGGAGGCTCACAGCGACATACTCAACACACAAGTTTCTGAACTCTGCATGAGGGTTTCTCCGACGAAGTGAGGGCCGTGAGGCACAGCTCCCCGTCCCCCGGTGACCCTGCTAGGTCCACCTTCTTAGGGAAACCCTCTGCAGAGGAGCTGACAGAGCCAGGAACTTGTGAGTTGCGTGTGTCCACTCAGGCATCATTCATGCTTGTTCTGTAGGCAGTTCCTGTCAGAAGGAGGAGGCGCGGCAGGAGCGTCGGGGGGCGGAAGACGGTGCCTCAGTGCCTCTCTCCTTCTGACATTGTTAAAGAAAACACAACAAATTTGTAATTATGTAGGTAATTACATGTAGATAATGTCCTCAAGTTCTGTATAACCACTTTTTCCTCTCTCTGTGTTTGTTTCTCGTTCGTTGTTGTGTGTGTGTTTGTGTGCATTTGTCTCTTTCAAACAGGTGCCGGTCCTCACCTCTGCAGTGCTGCCGTCTCCTGTAGCGCTGCATGGTTCTAAGCTAAGTTTCCTTTCCTTTTTCTGTTCTCTCAGATTTGTCCTCAGGTTTGAAGTGTCTGTGTTGTGCAGCTGGTCTGGTCTGTCTCTAGACAGTTCAGGCTTCACCCACTAGTTAAATGGTGGAGGCTCACAGCGACATACTCAACACACAAGTTTCTGAACTCTGCATGAGGGTTTCTCCGACGAAGTGAGGGCCGTGAGGCACAGTTCCCCGTCCCCCGGTGACCCTGCTAGGTCCACCTTCTTAGGGAAACCCTCTGCAGAGGAGCTGACAGAGCCAGGAACTTGTGAGTTGCGTGTGTCCACTCAGGCATCATTCATGCTTGTTCTGTAGGCAGTTCCTGTCAGAAGGAGGAGGCGCAGCAGGAGCGTCGGGGGGCGGAAGACGGTGCCTCAGTGCCTCTCTCCTTCTGACATTGTTAAAGAAAACACAACAAATTTGTAATTATGTAGATAATTACATGTAGATAATGTCCTCAAGTTCTGTATAACCACTTTTTCCTCTCTCTGTGTTTGTTTCTCGTTCGTTGTTGTGTGTGTGTTTGTGTGCATTTGTCTCTTTCAAACAGGTGCCGGTCCTCACCTCTGCAGTGCTGCCGTCTCCTGTAGCGCTGCATGGTTCTAAGCTAAGTTTCCTTTCCTTTTTCTGTTCTCTCAGATTTGTCCTCAGGTTTGAAGTGTCTGTGTTGTGCAGCTGGTCTGGTCTGTCTCTAGACAGTTCAGGCTTCACCCACTAGTTAAATGGTGGAGGCTCACAGCGACATACTCAACACACAAGCTTCTGAACTCTGCATGAGGGTTTCTCCGACGAAGTGAGGGCCGTGAGGCACAGCTCCCCGTCCCCCGGTGACCCTGCTAGGTCCACCTTCTTAGGGAAACCCTCTGCAGAGGAGCTGACAGAGCCAGGAACTTGTGAGTTGCGTGTGTCCACTCAGGCATCATTCATGCTTGTTCTGTAGGCAGTTCCTGTCAGAAGGAGGAGGCGCGGCAGGAGCGTCGGGGGGCGGAAGACGGTGCCTCAGTGCCTCTCTCCTTCTGACATTGTTAAAGAAAACACAACAAATTTGTAATTATGTAGATAATTACATGTAGATAATGTCCTCAAGTTCTGTATAACCACTTTTTCCTCTCTCTGTGTTTGTTTCTCGTTCGTTGTTGTGTGTGTGTTTGTGTGCATTTGTCTCTTTCAAACAGGTGCCGGTCCTCACCTCTGCAGTGCTGCCGTCTCCTGTAGCGCTGCATGGTTCTAAGCTAAGTTTCCTTTCCTTTTTCTGTTCTCTCAGATTTGTCCTCAGGTTTGAAGTGTCTGTGTTGTGCAGCTGGTCTGGTCTGTCTCTAGACAGTTCAGGCTTCACCCACTAGTTAAATGGTGGAGGCTCACAGCGACATACTCAACACACAAGTTTCTGAACTCTGCATGAGGGTTTCTCCGACGAAGTGAGGGCCGTGAGGCACAGCTCCCCGTCCCCCGGTGACCCTGCTAGGTCCACCTTCTTAGGGAAACCCTCTGCAGAGGAGCTGACAGAGCTAGGAACTTGTGAGTTGCGTGTGTCCACTCAGGCATCATTCATGCTTGTTCTGTAGGCAGTTCCTGTCAGAAGGAGGAGGCGCGGCAGGAGCGTCGGGGGGCGGAAGACGGTGCCTCAGTGCCTCTCTCCTTCTGACATTGTTAAAGAAAACACAACAAATTTGTAATTATGTAGATAATTACATGTAGATAATGTCCTCAAGTTCTGTATAACCACTTTTTCCTCTCTCTGTGTTTGTTTCTCGTTCGTTGTTGTGTGTGTGTTTGTGTGCATTTGTCTCTTTCAAACAGGTGCCGGTCCTCACCTCTGCAGTGCTGCCGTCTCCTGTAGCGCTGCATGGTTCTAAGCTAAGTTTCCTTTCCTTTTTCTGTTCTCTCAGATTTGTCCTCAGGTTTGAAGTGTCTGTGTTGTGCAGCTGGTCTGGTCTGTCTCTAGACAGTTCAGGCTTCACCCACTAGTTAAATGGTGGAGGCTCACAGCGACATACTCAACACACAAGTTTCTGAACTCTGCATGAGGGTTTCTCCGACGAAGTGAGGGCCGTGAGGCACAGCTCCCCGTCCCCCGGTGACCCTGCTAGGTCCACCTTCTTAGGGAAACCCTCTGCAGAGGAGCTGACAGAGCCAGGAACTTGTGAGTTGCGTGTGTCCACTCAGGCATCATTCATGCTTGTTCTGTAGGCAGTTCCTGTCAGAAGGAGGAGGCGCGGCAGGAGCGTCGGGGGGCGGAAGACGGTGCCTCAGTGCCTCTCTCCTTCTGACATTGTTAAAGAAAACACAACAAATTTGTAATTATGTAGATAATTACATGTAGATAATGTCCTCAAGTTCTGTATAACCACTTTTTCCTCTCTCTGTGTTTGTTTCTCGTTCGTTGTTGTGTGTGTGTTTGTGTGCATTTGTCTCTTTCAAACAGGTGCCGGTCCTCACCTCTGCAGTGCTGCCGTGTCCTGTAGCGCTGCATGGTTCTAAGCTAAGTTTCCTTTCCTTTTTCTGTTCTCTCAGATTTGTCCTCAGGTTTGAAGTGTCTGTGTTGTGCAGCTGGTCTGGTCTGTCTCTAGACAGTTCAGGCTTCACCCACTAGTTAAATGGTGGAGGCTCACAGCGACATACTCAACACACAAGTTTCTGAACTCTGCATGAGGGTTTCTCCGGCGAAGTGAGGGCCGTGAGGCACAGCTCCCCGTCCCCCGGTGACCCTGCTAGGTCCACCTTCTTAGGGAAACCCTCTGCAGAGGAGCTGACAGAGCCAGGAACTTGTGAGTTGCGTGTGTCCACTCAGGCATCATTCATGCTTGTTCTGTAGACAGTTCCTGTCAGAAGGAGGAGGCGCAGCAGGAGCGTCGGGGGGCGGAAGACGGTGCCTCAGTGCCTCTCTCCTTCTGACATTGTTAAAGAAAACACAACAAATTTATAATTATGTAGATAATTACATGTAGATAATGTCCTCAAGTTCTGTATAACCACTTTGTCCTCTCTCTGTGTTTGTTTCCCGTTCGTTGTTGTGTGTGTTTGCGTGCATTTGTCTCTTTCAAACAGGTGCCGGTCCTCACCTCTGCAGTGCTGCCGTCTCCTGTAGCGCTGCATGGTTCTAAGCTAAGTTTCCTTTCCTTTTTCTGTTCTCTCAGATTTGTCCTCAGGTTTGAAGTGTCTGTGTTGTGCAGCTGGTCTGGTCTGTCTCTAGACAGTTCAGGCTTCACCCACTAGTTAAATGGTGGAGGCTCACAGCGACATACTCAACACACAAGTTTCTGAACTCTGCATGAGGGTTTCTCCGGCGAAGTGAGGGCCGTGAGGCACAGCTCCCCGTCCCCCGGTGACCCTGCTAGGTCCACCTTCTTAGGGAAACCCTCTGCAGAGGAGCTGACAGAGCCAGGAACTTGTGAGTTGCGTGTGTCCACTCAGGCATCATTCATGCTTGTTCTGTAGACAGTTCCTGTCAGAAGGAGGAGGCGCAGCAGGAGCGTCGGGGGGCGGAAGACGGTGCCTCAGTGCCTCTCTCCTTCTGACATTGTTAAAGAAAACACAACAAATTTATAATTATGTAGATAATTACATGTAGATAATGTCCTCAAGTTCTGTATAACCACTTTTTCCTCTCTCTGTGTTTGTTTCCCGTTCGTTGTTGTGTGTGTTTGCGTGCATTTGTCTCTTTCAAACAGGTGCCGGTCCTCACCTCTGCAGTGCTGCCGTCTCCTGTAGCGCTGCATGGTTCTAAGCTAAGTTTCCTTTCCTTTTTCTGTTCTCTCAGATTTGTCCTCAGGTTTGAAGTGTCTGTGTTGTGCAGCTGGTCTGGTCTGTCTCTAGACAGTTCAGGCTTCACCCACTAGTTAAATGGTGGAGGCTCACAGCGACATACTCAACACACAAGTTTCTGAACTCTGCATGAGGGTTTCTCCGACGAAGTGAGGGCCGTGAGGCACAGCTCCCCGTCCCCCGGTGACCCTGCTAGGTCCACCTTCTTAGGGAAACCCTCTGCAGAGGAGCTGACAGAGCCAGGAACTTGTGAGTTGCGTGTGTCCACTCAGGCATCATTCATGCTTGTTCTGTAGGCAGTTCCTGTCAGAAGGAGGAGGCGCAGCAGGAGCGTCGGGGGGCGGAAGACGGTGCCTCAGTGCCTCTCTCCTTCTGACATTGTTAAAGAAAACACAACAAATTTATAATTATGTAGATAATTACATGTAGATAATGTCCTCAAGTTCTGTATAACCACTTTGTGCTCTCTCTGTGTTTGTTTCTCGTTCGTTGTTGTGTGTGTTTGCGTGCATTTGTCTCTTTCAAACAGGTGCCGGTCCTCACCTCTGCAGTGCTGCCGTGTCCTGTAGCGCTGCATGGTTCTAAGCTAAGTTTCCTTTCCTTTTTCTGTTCTCTCAGATTTGTCCTCAGGTTTGAAGTGTCTGTGTTGTGCAGCTGGTCTGGTCTGTCTCTAGACAGTTCAGGCTTCACCCACTAGTTAAATGGTGGAGGCTCACAGCGACATACTCAACACACAAGTTTCTGAACTCTGCATGAGGGTTTCTCCGGCGAAGTGAGGGCCGTGAGGCACAGCTCCCCGTCCCCCGGTGACCCTGCTAGGTCCACCTTCTTAGGGAAACCCTCTGCAGAGGAGCTGACAGAGCCAGGAACTTGTGAGTTGCGTGTGTCCACTCAGGCATCATTCATGCTTGTTCTGTAGACAGTTCCTGTCAGAAGGAGGAGGCGCAGCAGGAGCGTCGGGGGGCGGAAGACGGTGCCTCAGTGCCTCTCTCCTTCTGACATTGTTAAAGAAAACACAACAAATTTATAATTATGTAGATAATTACATGTAGATAATGTCCTCAAGTTCTGTATAACCACTTTGTCCTCTCTCTGTGTTTGTTTCCCGTTCGTTGTTGTGTGTGTTTGCGTGCATTTGTCTCTTTCAAACAGGTGCCGGTCCTCACCTCTGCAGTGCTGCCGTCTCCTGTAGCGCTGCATGGTTCTAAGCTAAGTTTCCTTTCCTTTTTCTGTTCTCTCAGATTTGTCCTCAGGTTTGAAGTGTCTGTGTTGTGCAGCTGGTCTGGTCTGTCTCTAGACAGTTCAGGCTTCACCCACTAGTTAAATGGTGGAGGCTCACAGCGACATACTCAACACACAAGTTTCTGAACTCTGCATGAGGGTTTCTCCGGCGAAGTGAGGGCCGTGAGGCACAGCTCCCCGTCCCCCGGTGACCCTGCTAGGTCCACCTTCTTAGGGAAACCCTCTGCAGAGGAGCTGACAGAGCCAGGAACTTGTGAGTTGCGTGTGTCCACTCAGGCATCATTCATGCTTGTTCTGTAGGCAGTTCCTGTCAGAAGGAGGAGGCGCAGCAGGAGCGTCGGGGGGCGGAAGACGGTGCCTCAGTGCCTCTCTCCTTCTGACATTGTTAAAGAAAACACAACAAATTTATAATTATGTAGATAATTACATGTAGATAATGTCCTCAAGTTCTGTATAACCACTTTGTGCTCTCTCTGTGTTTGTTTCTCGTTCGTTGTTGTGTGTGTTTGCGTGCATTTGTCTCTTTCAAACAGGTGCCGGTCCTCACCTCTGCAGTGCTGCCGTCTCCTGTAGCGCTGCATGGTTCTAAGCTAAGTTTCCTTTCCTTTTTCTGTTCTCTCAGATTTGTCCTCAGGTTTGAAGTGTCTGTGTTGTGCAGCTGGTCTGGTCTGTCTCTAGACAGTTCAGGCTTCACCCACTAGTTAAATGGTGGAGGCTCACAGCGACATACTCAACACACAAGTTTCTGAACTCTGCATGAGGGTTTCTCCGGCGAAGTGAGGGCCGTGAGGCACAGCTCCCCGTCCCCCGGTGACCCTGCTAGGTCCACCTTCTTAGGGAAACCCTCTGCAGAGGAGCTGACAGAGCCAGGAACTTGTGAGTTGCGTGTGTCCACTCAGGCATCATTCATGCTTGTTCTGTAGACAGTTCCTGTCAGAAGGAGGAGGCGCAGCAGGAGCGTCGGGGGGCGGAAGACGGTGCCTCAGTGCCTCTCTCCTTCTGACATTGTTAAAGAAAACACAACAAATTTATAATTATGTAGATAATTACATGTAGATAATGTCCTCAAGTTCTGTATAACCACTTTGTCCTCTCTCTGTGTTTGTTTCCCGTTCGTTGTTGTGTGTGTTTGCGTGCATTTGTCTCTTTCAAACAGGTGCCGGTCCTCACCTCTGCAGTGCTGCCGTCTCCTGTAGCGCTGCATGGTTCTAAGCTAAGTTTCCTTTCCTTTTTCTGTTCTCTCAGATTTGTCCTCAGGTTTGAAGTGTCTGTGTTGTGCAGCTGGTCTGGTCTGTCTCTAGACAGTTCAGGCTTCACCCACTAGTTAAATGGTGGAGGCTCACAGCGACATACTCAACACACAAGTTTCTGAACTCTGCATGAGGGTTTCTCCGACGAAGTGAGGGCCGTGAGGCACAGCTCCCCGTCCCCCGGTGACCCTGCTAGGTCCACCTTCTTAGGGAAACCCTCTGCAGAGGAGCTGACAGAGCCAGGAACTTGTGAGTTGCGTGTGTCCACTCAGGCATCATTCATGCTTGTTCTGTAGGCAGTTCCTGTCAGAAGGAGGAGGCGCAGCAGGAGCGTCGGGGGGCGGAAGACGGTGCCTCAGTGCCTCTCTCCTTCTGACATTGTTAAAGAAAACACAACAAATTTGTAATTATGTAGATAATTACATGTAGATAATGTCCTCAAGTTCTGTATAACCACTTTGTCCTCTCTCTGTGTTTGTTTCCCGTTCGTTGTTGTGTGTGTTTGCGTGCATTTGTCTCTTTCAAACAGGTGCCGGTCCTCACCTCTGCAGTGCTGCCGTCTCCTGTAGCGCTGCATGGTTCTAAGCTAAGTTTCCTTTCCTTTTTCTGTTCTCTCAGATTTGTCCTCAGGTTTGAAGTGTCTGTGTTGTGCAGCTGGTCTGGTCTGTCTCTAGACAGTTCAGGCTTCACCCACTAGTTAAATGGTGGAGGCTCACAGCGACATACTCAACACACAAGTTTCTGAACTCTGCATGAGGGTTTCTCCGACGAAGTGAGGGCCGTGAGGCACAGCTCCCCGTCCCCCGGTGACCCTGCTAGGTCCACCTTCTTAGGGAAACCCTCTGCAGAGGAGCTGACAGAGCCAGGAACTTGTGAGTTGCGTGTGTCCACTCAGGCATCATTCATGCTTGTTCTGTAGGCAGTTCCTGTCAGAAGGAGGAGGCGCAGCAGGAGCGTCGGGGGGCGGAAGCCGGTGCCTCAGTGCCTCTCTCCTTCTGACATTGTTAAAGAAAACACAACAAATTTATAATTATGTAGATAATTACATGTAGATAATGTCCTCAAGTTCTGTATAACCACTTTGTCCTCTCTCTGTGTTTGTTTCCCGTTCGTTGTTGTGTGTGTTTGCGTGCATTTGTCTCTTTCAAACAGGTGCCGGTCCTCACCTCTGCAGTGCTGCCGTCTCCTGTAGCGCTGCATGGTTCTAAGCTAAGTTTCCTTTCCTTTTTCTGTTCTCTCAGATTTGTCCTCAGGTTTGAAGTGTCTGTGTTGTGCAGCTGGTCTGGTCTGTCTCTAGACAGTTCAGGCTTCACCCACTAGTTAAATGGTGGAGGCTCACAGCGACATACTCAACACACAAGTTTCTGAACTCTGCATGAGGGTTTCTCCGGCGAAGTGAGGGCCGTGAGGCACAGCTCCCCGTCCCCCGGTGACCCTGCTAGGTCCACCTTCTTAGGGAAACCCTCTGCAGAGGAGCTGACAGAGCCAGGAACTTGTGAGTTGCGTGTGTCCACTCAGGCATCATTCATGCTTGTTCTGTAGGCAGTTCCTGTCAGAAGGAGGAGGCGCAGCAGGAGCGTCGGGGGGCGGAAGACGGTGCCTCAGTGCCTCTCTCCTTCTGACATTGTTAAAGAAAACACAACAAATTTATAATTATGTAGATAATTACATGTAGATAATGTCCTCAAGTTCTGTATAACCACTTTTTCCTCTCTCTGTGTTTGTTTCTCGTTCGTTGTTGTGTGTGTTTGCGTGCATTTGTCTCTTTCAAACAGGTGCCGGTCCTCACCTCTGCAGTGCTGCCGTCTCCTGTAGCGCTGCATGGTTCTAAGCTAAGTTTCCTTTCCTTTTTCTGTTCTCTCAGATTTGTCCTCAGGTTTGAAGTGTCTGTGTTGTGCAGCTGGTCTGGTCTGTCTCTAGACAGTTCAGGCTTCACCCACTAGTTAAATGGTGGAGGCTCACAGCGACATACTCAACACACAAGTTTCTGAACTCTGCATGAGGGTTTCTCCGGCGAAGTGAGGGCCGTGAGGCACAGCTCCCCGTCCCCCGGTGACCCTGCTAGGTCCACCTTCTTAGGGAAACCCTCTGCAGAGGAGCTGACAGAGCCAGGAACTTGTGAGTTGCGTGTGTCCACTCAGGCATCATTCATGCTTGTTCTGTAGGCAGTTCCTGTCAGAAGGAGGAGGCGCAGCAGGAGCGTCGGGGGGCGGAAGACGGTGCCTCAGTGCCTCTCTCCTTCTGACATTGTTAAAGAAAACACAACAAATTTATAATTATGTAGATAATTACATGTAGATAATGTCCTCAAGTTCTGTATAACCACTTTTTCCTCTCTCTGTGTTTGTTTCTCGTTCGTTGTTGTGTGTGTTTGCGTGCATTTGTCTCTTTCAAACAGGTGCCGGTCCTCACCTCTGCAGTGCTGCCGTCTCCTGTAGCGCTGCATGGTTCTAAGCTAAGTTTCCTTTCCTTTTTCTGTTCTCTCAGATTTGTCCTCAGGTTTGAAGTGTCTGTGTTGTGCAGCTGGTCTGGTCTGTCTCTAGACAGTTCAGGCTTCACCCACTAGTTAAATGGTGGAGGCTCACAGCGACATACTCAACACACAAGTTTCTGAACTCTGCATGAGGGTTTCTCCGGCGAAGTGAGGGCCGTGAGGCACAGCTCCCCGTCCCCCGGTGACCCTGCTAGGTCCACCTTCTTAGGGAAACCCTCTGCAGAGGAGCTGACAGAGCCAGGAACTTGTGAGTTGTGTGTGTCCACTCAGGCATCATTCATGCTTGTTCTGTAGACAGTTCCTGTCAGAAGGAGGAGGCGCAGCAGGAGCGTCGGGGGGCGGAAGACGGTGCCTCAGTGCCTCTCTCCTTCTGACATTGTTAAAGAAAACACAACAAATTTATAATTATGTAGATAATTACATGTAGATAATGTCCTCAAGTTCTGTATAACCACTTTGTCCTCTCTCTGTGTTTGTTTCCCGTTCGTTGTTGTGTGTGTGTTTCCGTGCATTTGTCTCTTTCAAACAGGTGCCGGTCCTCACCTCTGCAGTGCTGCCGTCTCCTGTAGCGCTGCATGGTTCTAAGCTAAGTTTCCTTTCCTTTTTCTGTTCTCTCAGATTTGTCCTCAGGTTTGAAGTGTCTGTGTTGTGCAGCTGGTCTGGTCTGTCTCTAGACAGTTCAGGCTTCACCCACTAGTTAAATGGTGGAGGCTCACAGCGACATACTCAACACACAAGTTTCTGAACTCTGCATGAGGGTTTCTCCGGCGAAGTGAGGGCCGTGAGGCACAGCTCCCCGTCCCCCGGTGACCCTGCTAGGTCCACCTTCTTAGGGAAACCCTCTGCAGAGGAGCTGACAGAGCCAGGAACTTGTGAGTTGCGTGTGTCCACTCAGGCATCATTCATGCTTGTTCTGTAGACAGTTCCTGTCAGAAGGAGGAGGCGCAGCAGGAGCGTCGGGGGGCGGAAGACGGTGCCTCAGTGCCTCTCTCCTTCTGACATTGTTAAAGAAAACACAACAAATTTATAATTATGTAGATAATTACATGTAGATAATGTCCTCAAGTTCTGTATAACCACTTTGTCCTCTCTCTGTGTTTGTTTCCCGTTCGTTGTTGTGTGTGTTTGCGTGCATTTGTCTCTTTCAAACAGGTGCCGGTCCTCACCTCTGCAGTGCTGCCGTCTCCTGTAGCGCTGCATGGTTCTAAGCTAAGTTTCCTTTCCTTTTTCTGTTCTCTCAGATTTGTCCTCAGGTTTGAAGTGTCTGTGTTGTGCAGCTGGTCTGGTCTGTCTCTAGACAGTTCAGGCTTCACCCACTAGTTAAATGGTGGAGGCTCACAGCGACATACTCAACACACAAGTTTCTGAACTCTGCATGAGGGTTTCTCCGACGAAGTGAGGGCCGTGAGGCACAGCTCCCCGTCCCCCGGTGACCCTGCTAGGTCCACCTTCTTAGGGAAACCCTCTGCAGAGGAGCTGACAGAGCCAGGAACTTGTGAGTTGCGTGTGTCCACTCAGGCATCATTCATGCTTGTTCTGTAGGCAGTTCCTGTCAGAAGGAGGAGGCGCAGCAGGAGCGTCGGGGGGCGGAAGACGGTGCCTCAGTGCCTCTCTCCTTCTGACATTGTTAAAGAAAACACAACAAATTTGTAATTATGTAGATAATTACATGTAGATAATGTCCTCAAGTTCTGTATAACCACTTTGTCCTCTCTCTGTGTTTGTTTCCCGTTCGTTGTTGTGTGTGTTTGCGTGCATTTGTCTCTTTCAAACAGGTGCCGGTCCTCACCTCTGCAGTGCTGCCGTCTCCTGTAGCGCTGCATGGTTCTAAGCTAAGTTTCCTTTCCTTTTTCTGTTCTCTCAGATTTGTCCTCAGGTTTGAAGTGTCTGTGTTGTGCAGCTGGTCTGGTCTGTCTCTAGACAGTTCAGGCTTCACCCACTAGTTAAATGGTGGAGGCTCACAGCGACATACTCAACACACAAGTTTCTGAACTCTGCATGAGGGTTTCTCCGACGAAGTGAGGGCCGTGAGGCACAGCTCCCCGTCCCCCGGTGACCCTGCTAGGTCCACCTTCTTAGGGAAACCCTCTGCAGAGGAGCTGACAGAGCCAGGAACTTGTGAGTTGCGTGTGTCCACTCAGGCATCATTCATGCTTGTTCTGTAGGCAGTTCCTGTCAGAAGGAGGAGGCGCAGCAGGAGCGTCGGGGGGCGGAAGCCGGTGCCTCAGTGCCTCTCTCCTTCTGACATTGTTAAAGAAAACACAACAAATTTATAATTATGTAGATAATTACATGTAGATAATGTCCTCAAGTTCTGTATAACCACTTTGTCCTCTCTCTGTGTTTGTTTCCCGTTCGTTGTTGTGTGTGTTTGCGTGCATTTGTCTCTTTCAAACAGGTGCCGGTCCTCACCTCTGCAGTGCTGCCGTCTCCTGTAGCGCTGCATGGTTCTAAGCTAAGTTTCCTTTCCTTTTTCTGTTCTCTCAGATTTGTCCTCAGGTTTGAAGTGTCTGTGTTGTGCAGCTGGTCTGGTCTGTCTCTAGACAGTTCAGGCTTCACCCACTAGTTAAATGGTGGAGGCTCACAGCGACATACTCAACACACAAGTTTCTGAACTCTGCATGAGGGTTTCTCCGGCGAAGTGAGGGCCGTGAGGCACAGCTCCCCGTCCCCCGGTGACCCTGCTAGGTCCACCTTCTTAGGGAAACCCTCTGCAGAGGAGCTGACAGAGCCAGGAACTTGTGAGTTGCGTGTGTCCACTCAGGCATCATTCATGCTTGTTCTGTAGGCAGTTCCTGTCAGAAGGAGGAGGCGCAGCAGGAGCGTCGGGGGGCGGAAGACGGTGCCTCAGTGCCTCTCTCCTTCTGACATTGTTAAAGAAAACACAACAAATTTATAATTATGTAGATAATTACATGTAGATAATGTCCTCAAGTTCTGTATAACCACTTTTTCCTCTCTCTGTGTTTGTTTCTCGTTCGTTGTTGTGTGTGTTTGCGTGCATTTGTCTCTTTCAAACAGGTGCCGGTCCTCACCTCTGCAGTGCTGCCGTCTCCTGTAGCGCTGCATGGTTCTAAGCTAAGTTTCCTTTCCTTTTTCTGTTCTCTCAGATTTGTCCTCAGGTTTGAAGTGTCTGTGTTGTGCAGCTGGTCTGGTCTGTCTCTAGACAGTTCAGGCTTCACCCACTAGTTAAATGGTGGAGGCTCACAGCGACATACTCAACACACAAGTTTCTGAACTCTGCATGAGGGTTTCTCCGGCGAAGTGAGGGCCGTGAGGCACAGCTCCCCGTCCCCCGGTGACCCTGCTAGGTCCACCTTCTTAGGGAAACCCTCTGCAGAGGAGCTGACAGAGCCAGGAACTTGTGAGTTGCGTGTGTCCACTCAGGCATCATTCATGCTTGTTCTGTAGGCAGTTCCTGTCAGAAGGAGGAGGCGCAGCAGGAGCGTCGGGGGGCGGAAGACGGTGCCTCAGTGCCTCTCTCCTTCTGACATTGTTAAAGAAAACACAACAAATTTATAATTATGTAGATAATTACATGTAGATAATGTCCTCAAGTTCTGTATAACCACTTTTTCCTCTCTCTGTGTTTGTTTCTCGTTCGTTGTTGTGTGTGTTTGCGTGCATTTGTCTCTTTCAAACAGGTGCCGGTCCTCACCTCTGCAGTGCTGCCGTCTCCTGTAGCGCTGCATGGTTCTAAGCTAAGTTTCCTTTCCTTTTTCTGTTCTCTCAGATTTGTCCTCAGGTTTGAAGTGTCTGTGTTGTGCAGCTGGTCTGGTCTGTCTCTAGACAGTTCAGGCTTCACCCACTAGTTAAATGGTGGAGGCTCACAGCGACATACTCAACACACAAGTTTCTGAACTCTGCATGAGGGTTTCTCCGGCGAAGTGAGGGCCGTGAGGCACAGCTCCCCGTCCCCCGGTGACCCTGCTAGGTCCACCTTCTTAGGGAAACCCTCTGCAGAGGAGCTGACAGAGCCAGGAACTTGTGAGTTGTGTGTGTCCACTCAGGCATCATTCATGCTTGTTCTGTAGACAGTTCCTGTCAGAAGGAGGAGGCGCAGCAGGAGCGTCGGGGGGCGGAAGACGGTGCCTCAGTGCCTCTCTCCTTCTGACATTGTTAAAGAAAACACAACAAATTTATAATTATGTAGATAATTACATGTAGATAATGTCCTCAAGTTCTGTATAACCACTTTGTCCTCTCTCTGTGTTTGTTTCCCGTTCGTTGTTGTGTGTGTGTTTCCGTGCATTTGTCTCTTTCAAACAGGTGCCGGTCCTCACCTCTGCAGTGCTGCCGTCTCCTGTAGCGCTGCATGGTTCTAAGCTAAGTTTCCTTTCCTTTTTCTGTTCTCTCAGATTTGTCCTCAGGTTTGAAGTGTCTGTGTTGTGCAGCTGGTCTGGTCTGTCTCTAGACAGTTCAGGCTTCACCCACTAGTTAAATGGTGGAGGCTCACAGCGACATACTCAACACACAAGTTTCTGAACTCTGCATGAGGGTTTCTCCGACGAAGTGAGGGCCGTGAGGCACAGCTCCCCGTCCCCCGGTGACCCTGCTAGGTCCACCTTCTTAGGGAAACCCTCTGCAGAGGAGCTGACAGAGCCAGGAACTTGTGAGTTGCGTGTGTCCACTCAGGCATCATTCATGCTTGTTCTGTAGGCAGTTCCTGTCAGAAGGAGGAGGCGCGGCAGGAGCGTCGGGGGGCGGAAGACGGTGCCTCAGTGCCTCTCTCCTTCTGACATTGTTAAAGAAAACACAACAAATTTGTAATTATGTAGATAATTACATGTAGATAATGTCCTCAAGTTCTGTATAACCACTTTTTCCTCTCTCTGTGTTTGTTTCTCGTTCGTTGTTGTGTGTGTGTTTGTGTGCATTTGTCTCTTTCAAACAGGTGCCGGTCCTCACCTCTGCAGTGCTGCCGTCTCCTGTAGCGCTGCATGGTTCTAAGCTAAGTTTCCTTTCCTTTTTCTGTTCTCTCAGATTTGTCCTCAGGTTTGAAGTGTCTGTGTTGTGCAGCTGGTCTGGTCTGTCTCTAGACAGTTCAGGCTTCACCCACTAGTTAAATGGTGGAGGCTCACAGCGACATACTCAACACACAAGTTTCTGAACTCTGCATGAGGGTTTCTCCGACGAAGTGAGGGCCGTGAGGCACAGCTCCCCGTCCCCCGGTGACCCTGCTAGGTCCACCTTCTTAGGGAAACCCTCTGCAGAGGAGCTGACAGAGCCAGGAACTTGTGAGTTGCGTGTGTCCACTCAGGCATCATTCATGCTTGTTCTGTAGGCAGTTCCTGTCAGAAGGAGGAGGCGCGGCAGGAGCGTCGGGGGGCGGAAGACGGTGCCTCAGTGCCTCTCTCCTTCTGACATTGTTAAAGAAAACACAACAAATTTGTAATTATGTAGATAATTACATGTAGATAATGTCCTCAAGTTCTGTATAACCACTTTTTCCTCTCTCTGTGTTTGTTTCTCGTTCGTTGTTGTGTGTGTGTTTGTGTGCATTTGTCTCTTTCAAACAGGTGCCGGTCCTCACCTCTGCAGTGCTGCCGTCTCCTGTAGCGCTGCATGGTTCTAAGCTAAGTTTCCTTTCCTTTTTCTGTTCTCTCAGATTTGTCCTCAGGTTTGAAGTGTCTGTGTTGTGCAGCTGGTCTGGTCTGTCTCTAGACAGTTCAGGCTTCACCCACTAGTTAAATGGTGGAGGCTCACAGCGACATACTCAACACACAAGTTTCTGAACTCTGCATGAGGGTTTCTCCGACGAAGTGAGGGCCGTGAGGCACAGCTCCCCGTCCCCCGGTGACCCTGCTAGGTCCACCTTCTTAGGGAAACCCTCTGCAGAGGAGCTGACAGAGCCAGGAACTTGTGAGTTGCGTGTGTCCACTCAGGCATCATTCATGCTTGTTCTGTAGGCAGTTCCTGTCAGAAGGAGGAGGCGCGGCAGGAGCGTCGGGGGGCGGAAGACGGTGCCTCAGTGCCTCTCTCCTTCTGACATTGTTAAAGAAAACACAACAAATTTGTAATTATGTAGATAATTACATGTAGATAATGTCCTCAAGTTCTGTATAACCACTTTTTCCTCTCTCTGTGTTTGTTTCTCGTTCGTTGTTGTGTGTGTGTTTGTGTGCATTTGTCTCTTTCAAACAGGTGCCGGTCCTCACCTCTGCAGTGCTGCCGTCTCCTGTAGCGCTGCATGGTTCTAAGCTAAGTTTCCTTTCCTTTTTCTGTTCTCTCAGATTTGTCCTCAGGTTTGAAGTGTCTGTGTTGTGCAGCTGGTCTGGTCTGTCTCTAGACAGTTCAGGCTTCACCCACTAGTTAAATGGTGGAGGCTCACAGCGACATACTCAACACACAAGTTTCTGAACTCTGCATGAGGGTTTCTCCGGCGAAGTGAGGGCCGTGAGGCACAGCTCCCCGTCCCCCGGTGACCCTGCTAGGTCCACCTTCTTAGGGAAACCCTCTGCAGAGGAGCTGACAGAGCCAGGAACTTGTGAGTTGCGTGTGTCCACTCAGGCATCATTCATGCTTGTTCTGTAGACAGTTCCTGTCAGAAGGAGGAGGCGCAGCAGGAGCGTCGGGGGGCGGAAGACGGTGCCTCAGTGCCTCTCTCCTTCTGACATTGTTAAAGAAAACACAACAAATTTATAATTATGTAGATAATTACATGTAGATAATGTCCTCAAGTTCTGTATAACCACTTTGTCCTCTCTCTGTGTTTGTTTCCCGTTCGTTGTTGTGTGTGTTTGCGTGCATTTGTCTCTTTCAAACAGGTGCCGGTCCTCACCTCTGCAGTGCTGCCGTCTCCTGTAGCGCTGCATGGTTCTAAGCTAAGTTTCCTTTCCTTTTTCTGTTCTCTCAGATTTGTCCTCAGGTTTGAAGTGTCTGTGTTGTGCAGCTGGTCTGGTCTGTCTCTAGACAGTTCAGGCTTCACCCACTAGTTAAATGGTGGAGGCTCACAGCGACATACTCAACACACAAGTTTCTGAACTCTGCATGAGGGTTTCTCCGGCGAAGTGAGGGCCGTGAGGCACAGCTCCCCGTCCCCCGGTGACCCTGCTAGGTCCACCTTCTTAGGGAAACCCTCTGCAGAGGAGCTGACAGAGCCAGGAACTTGTGAGTTGCGTGTGTCCACTCAGGCATCATTCATGCTTGTTCTGTAGACAGTTCCTGTCAGAAGGAGGAGGCGCAGCAGGAGCGTCGGGGGGCGGAAGACGGTGCCTCAGTGCCTCTCTCCTTCTGACATTGTTAAAGAAAACACAACAAATTTATAATTATGTAGATAATTACATGTAGATAATGTCCTCAAGTTCTGTATAACCACTTTTTCCTCTCTCTGTGTTTGTTTCCCGTTCGTTGTTGTGTGTGTTTGCGTGCATTTGTCTCTTTCAAACAGGTGCCGGTCCTCACCTCTGCAGTGCTGCCGTCTCCTGTAGCGCTGCATGGTTCTAAGCTAAGTTTCCTTTCCTTTTTCTGTTCTCTCAGATTTGTCCTCAGGTTTGAAGTGTCTGTGTTGTGCAGCTGGTCTGGTCTGTCTCTAGACAGTTCAGGCTTCACCCACTAGTTAAATGGTGGAGGCTCACAGCGACATACTCAACACACAAGTTTCTGAACTCTGCATGAGGGTTTCTCCGACGAAGTGAGGGCCGTGAGGCACAGCTCCCCGTCCCCCGGTGACCCTGCTAGGTCCACCTTCTTAGGGAAACCCTCTGCAGAGGAGCTGACAGAGCCAGGAACTTGTGAGTTGCGTGTGTCCACTCAGGCATCATTCATGCTTGTTCTGTAGGCAGTTCCTGTCAGAAGGAGGAGGCGCAGCAGGAGCGTCGGGGGGCGGAAGACGGTGCCTCAGTGCCTCTCTCCTTCTGACATTGTTAAAGAAAACACAACAAATTTATAATTATGTAGATAATTACATGTAGATAATGTCCTCAAGTTCTGTATAACCACTTTGTGCTCTCTCTGTGTTTGTTTCTCGTTCGTTGTTGTGTGTGTTTGCGTGCATTTGTCTCTTTCAAACAGGTGCCGGTCCTCACCTCTGCAGTGCTGCCGTCTCCTGTAGCGCTGCATGGTTCTAAGCTAAGTTTCCTTTCCTTTTTCTGTTCTCTCAGATTTGTCCTCAGGTTTGAAGTGTCTGTGTTGTGCAGCTGGTCTGGTCTGTCTCTAGACAGTTCAGGCTTCACCCACTAGTTAAATGGTGGAGGCTCACAGCGACATACTCAACACACAAGTTTCTGAACTCTGCATGAGGGTTTCTCCGGCGAAGTGAGGGCCGTGAGGCACAGCTCCCCGTCCCCCGGTGACCCTGCTAGGTCCACCTTCTTAGGGAAACCCTCTGCAGAGGAGCTGACAGAGCCAGGAACTTGTGAGTTGCGTGTGTCCACTCAGGCATCATTCATGCTTGTTCTGTAGACAGTTCCTGTCAGAAGGAGGAGGCGCAGCAGGAGCGTCGGGGGGCGGAAGACGGTGCCTCAGTGCCTCTCTCCTTCTGACATTGTTAAAGAAAACACAACAAATTTATAATTATGTAGATAATTACATGTAGATAATGTCCTCAAGTTCTGTATAACCACTTTGTCCTCTCTCTGTGTTTGTTTCCCGTTCGTTGTTGTGTGTGTTTGCGTGCATTTGTCTCTTTCAAACAGGTGCCGGTCCTCACCTCTGCAGTGCTGCCGTCTCCTGTAGCGCTGCATGGTTCTAAGCTAAGTTTCCTTTCCTTTTTCTGTTCTCTCAGATTTGTCCTCAGGTTTGAAGTGTCTGTGTTGTGCAGCTGGTCTGGTCTGTCTCTAGACAGTTCAGGCTTCACCCACTAGTTAAATGGTGGAGGCTCACAGCGACATACTCAACACACAAGTTTCTGAACTCTGCATGAGGGTTTCTCCGGCGAAGTGAGGGCCGTGAGGCACAGCTCCCCGTCCCCCGGTGACCCTGCTAGGTCCACCTTCTTAGGGAAACCCTCTGCAGAGGAGCTGACAGAGCCAGGAACTTGTGAGTTGCGTGTGTCCACTCAGGCATCATTCATGCTTGTTCTGTAGGCAGTTCCTGTCAGAAGGAGGAGGCGCAGCAGGAGCGTCGGGGGGCGGAAGACGGTGCCTCAGTGCCTCTCTCCTTCTGACATTGTTAAAGAAAACACAACAAATTTATAATTATGTAGATAATTACATGTAGATAATGTCCTCAAGTTCTGTATAACCACTTTGTGCTCTCTCTGTGTTTGTTTCTCGTTCGTTGTTGTGTGTGTTTGCGTGCATTTGTCTCTTTCAAACAGGTGCCGGTCCTCACCTCTGCAGTGCTGCCGTCTCCTGTAGCGCTGCATGGTTCTAAGCTAAGTTTCCTTTCCTTTTTCTGTTCTCTCAGATTTGTCCTCAGGTTTGAAGTGTCTGTGTTGTGCAGCTGGTCTGGTCTGTCTCTAGACAGTTCAGGCTTCACCCACTAGTTAAATGGTGGAGGCTCACAGCGACATACTCAACACACAAGTTTCTGAACTCTGCATGAGGGTTTCTCCGGCGAAGTGAGGGCCGTGAGGCACAGCTCCCCGTCCCCCGGTGACCCTGCTAGGTCCACCTTCTTAGGGAAACCCTCTGCAGAGGAGCTGACAGAGCCAGGAACTTGTGAGTTGCGTGTGTCCACTCAGGCATCATTCATGCTTGTTCTGTAGACAGTTCCTGTCAGAAGGAGGAGGCGCAGCAGGAGCGTCGGGGGGCGGAAGACGGTGCCTCAGTGCCTCTCTCCTTCTGACATTGTTAAAGAAAACACAACAAATTTATAATTATGTAGATAATTACATGTAGATAATGTCCTCAAGTTCTGTATAACCACTTTGTCCTCTCTCTGTGTTTGTTTCCCGTTCGTTGTTGTGTGTGTTTGCGTGCATTTGTCTCTTTCAAACAGGTGCCGGTCCTCACCTCTGCAGTGCTGCCGTCTCCTGTAGCGCTGCATGGTTCTAAGCTAAGTTTCCTTTCCTTTTTCTGTTCTCTCAGATTTGTCCTCAGGTTTGAAGTGTCTGTGTTGTGCAGCTGGTCTGGTCTGTCTCTAGACAGTTCAGGCTTCACCCACTAGTTAAATGGTGGAGGCTCACAGCGACATACTCAACACACAAGTTTCTGAACTCTGCATGAGGGTTTCTCCGACGAAGTGAGGGCCGTGAGGCACAGCTCCCCGTCCCCCGGTGACCCTGCTAGGTCCACCTTCTTAGGGAAACCCTCTGCAGAGGAGCTGACAGAGCCAGGAACTTGTGAGTTGCGTGTGTCCACTCAGGCATCATTCATGCTTGTTCTGTAGGCAGTTCCTGTCAGAAGGAGGAGGCGCAGCAGGAGCGTCGGGGGGCGGAAGACGGTGCCTCAGTGCCTCTCTCCTTCTGACATTGTTAAAGAAAACACAACAAATTTGTAATTATGTAGATAATTACATGTAGATAATGTCCTCAAGTTCTGTATAACCACTTTGTCCTCTCTCTGTGTTTGTTTCCCGTTCGTTGTTGTGTGTGTTTGCGTGCATTTGTCTCTTTCAAACAGGTGCCGGTCCTCACCTCTGCAGTGCTGCCGTCTCCTGTAGCGCTGCATGGTTCTAAGCTAAGTTTCCTTTCCTTTTTCTGTTCTCTCAGATTTGTCCTCAGGTTTGAAGTGTCTGTGTTGTGCAGCTGGTCTGGTCTGTCTCTAGACAGTTCAGGCTTCACCCACTAGTTAAATGGTGGAGGCTCACAGCGACATACTCAACACACAAGTTTCTGAACTCTGCATGAGGGTTTCTCCGACGAAGTGAGGGCCGTGAGGCACAGCTCCCCGTCCCCCGGTGACCCTGCTAGGTCCACCTTCTTAGGGAAACCCTCTGCAGAGGAGCTGACAGAGCCAGGAACTTGTGAGTTGCGTGTGTCCACTCAGGCATCATTCATGCTTGTTCTGTAGGCAGTTCCTGTCAGAAGGAGGAGGCGCAGCAGGAGCGTCGGGGGGCGGAAGCCGGTGCCTCAGTGCCTCTCTCCTTCTGACATTGTTAAAGAAAACACAACAAATTTATAATTATGTAGATAATTACATGTAGATAATGTCCTCAAGTTCTGTATAACCACTTTGTCCTCTCTCTGTGTTTGTTTCCCGTTCGTTGTTGTGTGTGTTTGCGTGCATTTGTCTCTTTCAAACAGGTGCCGGTCCTCACCTCTGCAGTGCTGCCGTCTCCTGTAGCGCTGCATGGTTCTAAGCTAAGTTTCCTTTCCTTTTTCTGTTCTCTCAGATTTGTCCTCAGGTTTGAAGTGTCTGTGTTGTGCAGCTGGTCTGGTCTGTCTCTAGACAGTTCAGGCTTCACCCACTAGTTAAATGGTGGAGGCTCACAGCGACATACTCAACACACAAGTTTCTGAACTCTGCATGAGGGTTTCTCCGGCGAAGTGAGGGCCGTGAGGCACAGCTCCCCGTCCCCCGGTGACCCTGCTAGGTCCACCTTCTTAGGGAAACCCTCTGCAGAGGAGCTGACAGAGCCAGGAACTTGTGAGTTGCGTGTGTCCACTCAGGCATCATTCATGCTTGTTCTGTAGGCAGTTCCTGTCAGAAGGAGGAGGCGCAGCAGGAGCGTCGGGGGGCGGAAGACGGTGCCTCAGTGCCTCTCTCCTTCTGACATTGTTAAAGAAAACACAACAAATTTATAATTATGTAGATAATTACATGTAGATAATGTCCTCAAGTTCTGTATAACCACTTTGTCCTCTCTCTGTGTTTGTTTCCCGTTCGTTGTTGTGTGTGTTTGCGTGCATTTGTCTCTTTCAAACAGGTGCCGGTCCTCACCTCTGCAGTGCTGCCGTCTCCTGTAGCGCTGCATGGTTCTAAGCTAAGTTTCCTTTCCTTTTTCTGTTCTCTCAGATTTGTCCTCAGGTTTGAAGTGTCTGTGTTGTGCAGCTGGTCTGGTCTGTCTCTAGACAGTTCAGGCTTCACCCACTAGTTAAATGGTGGAGGCTCACAGCGACATACTCAACACACAAGTTTCTGAACTCTGCATGAGGGTTTCTCCGGCGAAGTGAGGGCCGTGAGGCACAGCTCCCCGTCCCCCGGTGACCCTGCTAGGTCCACCTTCTTAGGGAAACCCTCTGCAGAGGAGCTGACAGAGCCAGGAACTTGTGAGTTGCGTGTGTCCACTCAGGCATCATTCATGCTTGTTCTGTAGGCAGTTCCTGTCAGAAGGAGGAGGCGCAGCAGGAGCGTCGGGGGGCGGAAGACGGTGCCTCAGTGCCTCTCTCCTTCTGACATTGTTAAAGAAAACACAACAAATTTATAATTATGTAGATAATTACATGTAGATAATGTCCTCAAGTTCTGTATAACCACTTTTTCCTCTCTCTGTGTTTGTTTCTCGTTCGTTGTTGTGTGTGTTTGCGTGCATTTGTCTCTTTCAAACAGGTGCCGGTCCTCACCTCTGCAGTGCTGCCGTCTCCTGTAGCGCTGCATGGTTCTAAGCTAAGTTTCCTTTCCTTTTTCTGTTCTCTCAGATTTGTCCTCAGGTTTGAAGTGTCTGTGTTGTGCAGCTGGTCTGGTCTGTCTCTAGACAGTTCAGGCTTCACCCACTAGTTAAATGGTGGAGGCTCACAGCGACATACTCAACACACAAGTTTCTGAACTCTGCATGAGGGTTTCTCCGGCGAAGTGAGGGCCGTGAGGCACAGCTCCCCGTCCCCCGGTGACCCTGCTAGGTCCACCTTCTTAGGGAAACCCTCTGCAGAGGAGCTGACAGAGCCAGGAACTTGTGAGTTGCGTGTGTCCACTCAGGCATCATTCATGCTTGTTCTGTAGGCAGTTCCTGTCAGAAGGAGGAGGCGCAGCAGGAGCGTCGGGGGGCGGAAGACGGTGCCTCAGTGCCTCTCTCCTTCTGACATTGTTAAAGAAAACACAACAAATTTATAATTATGTAGATAATTACATGTAGATAATGTCCTCAAGTTCTGTATAACCACTTTTTCCTCTCTCTGTGTTTGTTTCTCGTTCGTTGTTGTGTGTGTTTGCGTGCATTTGTCTCTTTCAAACAGGTGCCGGTCCTCACCTCTGCAGTGCTGCCGTCTCCTGTAGCGCTGCATGGTTCTAAGCTAAGTTTCCTTTCCTTTTTCTGTTCTCTCAGATTTGTCCTCAGGTTTGAAGTGTCTGTGTTGTGCAGCTGGTCTGGTCTGTCTCTAGACAGTTCAGGCTTCACCCACTAGTTAAATGGTGGAGGCTCACAGCGACATACTCAACACACAAGTTTCTGAACTCTGCATGAGGGTTTCTCCGGCGAAGTGAGGGCCGTGAGGCACAGCTCCCCGTCCCCCGGTGACCCTGCTAGGTCCACCTTCTTAGGGAAACCCTCTGCAGAGGAGCTGACAGAGCCAGGAACTTGTGAGTTGTGTGTGTCCACTCAGGCATCATTCATGCTTGTTCTGTAGACAGTTCCTGTCAGAAGGAGGAGGCGCAGCAGGAGCGTCGGGGGGCGGAAGACGGTGCCTCAGTGCCTCTCTCCTTCTGACATTGTTAAAGAAAACACAACAAATTTATAATTATGTAGATAATTACATGTAGATAATGTCCTCAAGTTCTGTATAACCACTTTGTCCTCTCTCTGTGTTTGTTTCCCGTTCGTTGTTGTGTGTGTGTTTCCGTGCATTTGTCTCTTTCAAACAGGTGCCGGTCCTCACCTCTGCAGTGCTGCCGTCTCCTGTAGCGCTGCATGGTTCTAAGCTAAGTTTCCTTTCCTTTTTCTGCTCTCTCAGATTTGTCCTCAGGTTTGAAGTGTCTGTGTTGTGCAGCTGGTCTGGTCTGTCTCTAGACAGTTCAGGCTTCACCCACTAGTTAAATGGTGGAGGCTCACAGCGACATACTCAACACACAAGTTTCTGAACTCTGCATGAGGGTTTCTCCGACGAAGTGAGGGCCGTGAGGCACAGCTCCCCGTCCCCCGGTGACCCTGCTAGGTCCACCTTCTTAGGGAAACCCTCTGCAGAGGAGCTGACAGAGCCAGGAACTTGTGAGTTGCGTGTGTCCACTCAGGCATCATTCATGCTTGTTCTGTAGGCAGTTCCTGTCAGAAGGAGGAGGCGCAGCAGGAGCGTCGGGGGGCGGAAGACGGTGCCTCAGTGCCTCTCTCCTTCTGACATTGTTAAAGAAAACACAACAAATTTATAATTATGTAGATAATTACATGTAGATAATGTCCTCAAGTTCTGTATAACCACTTTGTCCTCTCTCAGTGTTTGTTTCTCGTTCGTTGTTGTGTGTGTTTGCGTGCATTTGTCTCTTTCAAACAGGTGCCGGTCCTCACCTCTGCAGTGCTGCCGTCTCCTGTAGCGCTGCATGGTTCTAAGCTAAGTTTCCTTTCCTTTTTCTGTTCTCTCAGATTTGTCCTCAGGTTTGAAGTGTCTGTGTTGTGCAGCTGGTCTGGTCTGTCTCTAGACAGTTCAGGCTTCACCCACTAGTTAAATGGTGGAGGCTCACAGCGACATACTCAACACACAAGTTTCTGAACTCTGCATGAGGGTTTCTCCGACGAAGTGAGGGCCGTGAGGCACAGCTCCCCGTCCCCCGGTGACCCTGCTAGGTCCACCTTCTTAGGGAAACCCTCTGCAGAGGAGCTGACAGAGCCAGGAACTTGTGAGTTGCGTGTGTCCACTCAGGCATCATTCATGCTTGTTCTGTAGGCAGTTCCTGTCAGAAGGAGGAGGCGCAGCAGGAGCGTCGGGGGGCGGAAGACGGTGCCTCAGTGCCTCTCTCCTTCTGACATTGTTAAAGAAAACACAACAAATTTATAATTATGTAGATAATTACATGTAGATAATGTCCTCAAGTTCTGTATAACCACTTTGTCCTCTCTCTGTGTTTGTTTCCCGTTCGTTGTTGTGTGTGTTTGCGTGCATTTGTCTCTTTCAAACAGGTGCCGGTCCTCACCTCTGCAGTGCTGCCGTCTCCTGTAGCGCTGCATGGTTCTAAGCTAAGTTTCCTTTCCTTTTTCTGTTCTCTCAGATTTGTCCTCAGGTTTGAAGTGTCTGTGTTGTGCAGCTGGTCTGGTCTGTCTCTAGACAGTTCAGGCTTCACCCACTAGTTAAATGGTGGAGGCTCACAGCGACATACTCAACACACAAGTTTCTGAACTCTGCATGAGGGTTTCTCCGACGAAGTGAGGGCCGTGAGGCACAGCTCCCCGTCCCCCGGTGACCCTGCTAGGTCCACCTTCTTAGGGAAACCCTCTGCAGAGGAGCTGACAGAGCCAGGAACTTGTGAGTTGCGTGTGTCCACTCAGGCATCATTCATGCTTGTTCTGTAGGCAGTTCCTGTCAGAAGGAGGAGGCGCAGCAGGAGCGTCGGGGGGCGGAAGACGGTGCCTCAGTGCCTCTCTCCTTCTGACATTGTTAAAGAAAACACAACAAATTTATAATTATGTAGATAATTACATGTAGATAATGTCCTCAAGTTCTGTATAACCACTTTGTCCTCTCTCAGTGTTTGTTTCTCGTTCGTTGTTGTGTGTGTTTGTGTGCATTTGTCTCTTTCAAACAGGTGCCGGTCCTCACCTCTGCAGTGCTGCCGTCTCCTGTAGCGCTGCATGGTTCTAAGCTAAGTTTCCTTTCCTTTTTCTGTTCTCTCAGATTTTTCCTCAGGTTTGAAGTGTCTGTGTTGTGCAGCTGGTCTGGTCTGTCTCTAGACAGTTCAGGCTTCACCCACTAGTTAAATGGTGGAGGCTCACAGCGACATACTCAACACACAAGTTTCTGAACTCTGCATGAGGGTTTCTCCGACGAAGTGAGGGCTGTGAGGCACAGCTCCCCGTCCCCCGGTGACCCTGCTAGGTCCACCTTCTTAGGGAAACCCTCTGCAGAGGAGCTGACAGAGCCAGGAACTTGTGAGTTGCGTGTGTCCACTCAGGCATCATTCATGCTTGTTCTGTAGGCAGTTCCTGTCAGAAGGAGGAGGCGCAGCAGGAGCGTCGGGGGGCGGAAGACGGTGCCTCAGTGCCTCTCTCCTTCTGACATTGTTAAAGAAAACACAACAAATTTATAATTATGTAGATAATTACATGTAGATAATGTCCTCAAGTTCTGTATAACCACTTTTTCCTCTCTCTGTGTTTGTTTCTCGTTCGTTGTTGTGTGTGTTTGCGTGCATTTGTCTCTTTCAAACAGGTGCCGGTCCTCACCTCTGCAGTGCTGCCGTCTCCTGTAGCGCTGCATGGTTCTAAGCTAAGTTTCCTTTCCTTTTTCTGTTCTCTCAGATTTGTCCTCAGGTTTGAAGTGTCTGTGTTGTGCAGCTGGTCTGGTCTGTCTCTAGACAGTTCAGGCTTCACCCACTAGTTAAATGGTGGAGGCTCACAGCGACATACTCAACACACAAGTTTCTGAACTCTGCATGAGGGTTTCTCCGACGAAGTGAGGGCCGTGAGGCACAGCTCCCCGTCCCCCGGTGACCCTGCTAGGTCCACCTTCTTAGGGAAACCCTCTGCAGAGGAGCTGACAGAGCCAGGAACTTGTGAGTTGCGTGTGTCCACTCAGGCATCATTCATGCTTGTTCTGTAGGCAGTTCCTGTCAGAAGGAGGAGGCGCAGCAGGAGCGTCGGGGGGCGGAAGACGGTGCCTCAGTGCCTCTCTCCTTCTGACATTGTTAAAGAAAACACAACAAATTTATAATTATGTAGATAATTACATGTAGATAATGTCCTCAAGTTCTGTATAACCACTTTGTGCTCTCTCTGTGTTTGTTTCTCGTTCGTTGTTGTGTGTGTTTGCGTGCATTTGTCTCTTTCAAACAGGTGCCGGTCCTCACCTCTGCAGTGCTGCCGTCTCCTGTAGCGCTGCATGGTTCTAAGCTAAGTTTCCTTTCCTTTTTCTGTTCTCTCAGATTTGTCCTCAGGTTTGAAGTGTCTGTGTTGTGCAGCTGGTCTGGTCTGTCTCTAGACAGTTCAGGCTTCACCCACTAGTTAAATGGTGGAGGCTCACAGCGACATACTCAACACACAAGTTTCTGAACTCTGCATGAGGGTTTCTCCGGCGAAGTGAGGGCCGTGAGGCACAGCTCCCCGTCCCCCGGTGACCCTGCTAGGTCCACCTTCTTAGGGAAACCCTCTGCAGAGGAGCTGACAGAGCCAGGAACTTGTGAGTTGTGTGTGTCCACTCAGGCATCATTCATGCTTGTTCTGTAGACAGTTCCTGTCAGAAGGAGGAGGCGCAGCAGGAGCGTCGGGGGGCGGAAGACGGTGCCTCAGTGCCTCTCTCCTTCTGACATTGTTAAAGAAAACACAACAAATTTATAATTATGTAGATAATTACATGTAGATAATGTCCTCAAGTTCTGTATAACCACTTTGTCCTCTCTCTGTGTTTGTTTCCCGTTCGTTGTTGTGTGTGTTTGCGTGCATTTGTCTCTTTCAAACAGGTGCCGGTCCTCACCTCTGCAGTGCTGCCGTCTCCTGTAGCGCTGCATGGTTCTAAGCTAAGTTTCCTTTCCTTTTTCTGTTCTCTCAGATTTGTCCTCAGGTTTGAAGTGTCTGTGTTGTGCAGCTGGTCTGGTCTGTCTCTAGACAGTTCAGGCTTCACCCACTAGTTAAATGGTGGAGGCTCACAGCGACATACTCAACACACAAGTTTCTGAACTCTGCATGAGGGTTTCTCCGACGAAGTGAGGGCCGTGAGGCACAGCTCCCCGTCCCCCGGTGACCCTGCTAGGTCCACCTTCTTAGGGAAACCCTCTGCAGAGGAGCTGACAGAGCCAGGAACTTGTGAGTTGCGTGTGTCCACTCAGGCATCATTCATGCTTGTTCTGTAGGCAGTTCCTGTCAGAAGGAGGAGGCGCAGCAGGAGCGTCGGGGGGCGGAAGACGGTGCCTCAGTGCCTCTCTCCTTCTGACATTGTTAAAGAAAACACAACAAATTTATAATTATGTAGATAATTACATGTAGATAATGTCCTCAAGTTCTGTATAACCACTTTGTCCTCTCTCTGTGTTTGTTTCTCGTTCGTTGTTGTGTGTGTTTGCGTGCATTTGTCTCTTTCAAACAGGTGCCGGTCCTCACCTCTGCAGTGCTGCCGTCTCCTGTAGCGCTGCATGGTTCTAAGCTAAGTTTCCTTTCCTTTTTCTGTTCTCTCAGATTTGTCCTCAGGTTTGAAGTGTCTGTGTTGTGCAGCTGGTCTGGTCTGTCTCTAGACAGTTCAGGCTTCACCCACTAGTTAAATGGTGGAGGCTCACAGCGACATACTCAACACACAAGTTTCTGAACTCTGCATGAGGGTTTCTCCGGCGAAGTGAGGGCCGTGAGGCACAGCTCCCCGTCCCCCGGTGACCCTGCTAGGTCCACCTTCTTAGGGAAACCCTCTGCAGAGGAGCTGACAGAGCCAGGAACTTGTGAGTTGCGTGTGTCCACTCAGGCATCATTCATGCTTGTTCTGTAGACAGTTCCTGTCAGAAGGAGGAGGCGCAGCAGGAGCGTCGGGGGGCGGAAGACGGTGCCTCAGTGCCTCTCTCCTTCTGACATTGTTAAAGAAAACACAACAAATTTATAATTATGTAGATAATTACATGTAGATAATGTCCTCAAGTTCTGTATAACCACTTTTTCCTCTCTCTGTGTTTGTTTCTCGTTCGTTGTTGTGTGTGTGTTTGTGTGCATTTGTCTCTTTCAAACAGGTGCCGGTCCTGACCTCTGCAGTGCTGCCGTCTCCTGTAGCGCTGCATGGTTCTAAGCTAAGTTTCCTTTCCTTTTTCTGTTCTCTCAGATTTGTCCTCAGGTTTGAAGTGTCTGTGTTGTGCAGCTGGTCTGGTCTGTCTCTAGACAGTTCAGGCTTCACCCACTAGTTAAATGGTGGAGGCTCACAGCGACATACTCAACACACAAGTTTCTGAACTCTGCATGAGGGTTTCTCCGACGAAGTGAGGGCCGTGAGGCACAGCTCCCCGTCCCCCGGTGACCCTGCTAGGTCCACCTTCTTAGGGAAACCCTCTGCAGAGGAGCTGACAGAGCCAGGAACTTGTGAGTTGCGTGTGTCCACTCAGGCATCATTCATGCTTGTTCTGTAGGCAGTTCCTGTCAGAAGGAGGAGGCGCAGCAGGAGCGTCGGGGGGCGGAAGACGGTGCCTCAGTGCCTCTCTCCTTCTGACATTGTTAAAGAAAACACAACAAATTTATAATTATGTAGATAATTACATGTAGATAATGTCCTCAAGTTCTGTATAACCACTTTGTCCTCTCTCTGTGTTTGTTTCTCGTTCGTTGTTGTGTGTGTTTGTGTGCATTTGTCTCTTTCAAACAGGTGCCGGTCCTCACCTCTGCAGTGCTGCCGTCTCCTGTAGCGCTGCATGGTTCTAAGCTAAGTTTCCTTTCCTTTTTCTGTTCTCTCAGATTTGTCCTCAGGTTTGAAGTGTCTGTGTTGTGCAGCTGGTCTGGTCTGTCTCTAGACAGTTCAGGCTTCACCCACTAGTTAAATGGTGGAGGCTCACAGCGACATACTCAACACACAAGTTTCTGAACTCTGCATGAGGGTTTCTCCGACGAAGTGAGGGCCGTGAGGCACAGCTCCCCGTCCCCCGGTGACCCTGCTAGGTCCACCTTCTTAGGGAAACCCTCTGCAGAGGAGCTGACAGAGCCAGGAACTTGTGAGTTGTGTGTGTCCACTCAGGCATCATTCATGCTTGTTCTGTAGGCAGTTCCTGTCAGAAGGAGGAGGCGCAGCAGGAGCGTCGGGGGGCGGAAGACGGTGCCTCAGTGCCTCTCTCCTTCTGACATTGTTAAAGAAAACACAACAAATTTATAATTATGTAGATAATTACATGTAGATAATGTCCTCAAGTTCTGTATAACCACTTTGTGCTCTCTCTGTGTTTGTTTCTCGTTCGTTGTTGTGTGTGTGTGTTTGCGTGCATTTGTCTCTTTCAAACAGGTGCCGGTCCTCACCTCTGCAGTGCTGCCGTGTCCTGTAGCGCTGCATGGTTCTAAGCTAAGTTTCCTTTCCTTTTTCTGTTCTCTCAGATTTGTCCTCAGGTTTGAAGTGTCTGTGTTGTGCAGCTGGTCTGGTCTGTCTCTAGACAGTTCAGGCTTCACCCACTAGTTAAATGGTGGAGGCTCACAGCGACATACTCAACACACAAGTTTCTGAACTCTGCATGAGGGTTTCTCCGGCGAAGTGAGGGCCGTGAGGCACAGCTCCCCGTCCCCCGGTGACCCTGCTAGGTCCACCTTCTTAGGGAAACCCTCTGCAGAGGAGCTGACAGAGCCAGGAACTTGTGAGTTGTGTGTGTCCACTCAGGCATCATTCATGCTTGTTCTGTAGACAGTTCCTGTCAGAAGGAGGAGGCGCAGCAGGAGCGTCGGGGGGCGGAAGACGGTGCCTCAGTGCCTCTCTCCTTCTGACATTGTTAAAGAAAACACAACAAATTTGTAATTATGTAGATAATTACATGTAGATAATGTCCTCAAGTTCTGTATAACCACTTTGTCCTCTCTCTGTGTTTGTTTCCCGTTCGTTGTTGTGTGTGTTTGCGTGCATTTGTCTCTTTCAAACAGGTGCCGGTCCTCACCTCTGCAGTGCTGCCGTCTCCTGTAGCGCTGCATGGTTCTAAGCTAAGTTTCCTTTCCTTTTTCTGTTCTCTCAGATTTGTCCTCAGGTTTGAAGTGTCTGTGTTGTGCAGCTGGTCTGGTCTGTCTCTAGACAGTTCAGGCTTCACCCACTAGTTAAATGGTGGAGGCTCACAGCGACATACTCAACACACAAGTTTCTGAACTCTGCATGAGGGTTTCTCCGACGAAGTGAGGGCCGTGAGGCACAGCTCCCCGTCCCCCGGTGACCCTGCTAGGTCCACCTTCTTAGGGAAACCCTCTGCAGAGGAGCTGACAGAGCCAGGAACTTGTGAGTTGCGTGTGTCCACTCAGGCATCATTCATGCTTGTTCTGTAGGCAGTTCCTGTCAGAAGGAGGAGGCGCAGCAGGAGCGTCGGGGGGCGGAAGACGGTGCCTCAGTGCCTCTCTCCTTCTGACATTGTTAAAGAAAACACAACAAATTTATAATTATGTAGATAATTACATGTAGATAATGTCCTCAAGTTCTGTATAACCACTTTGTCCTCTCTCTGTGTTTGTTTCCCGTTCGTTGTTGTGTGTGTTTGCGTGCATTTGTCTCTTTCAAACAGGTGCCGGTCCTCACCTCTGCAGTGCTGCCGTCTCCTGTAGCGCTGCATGGTTCTAAGCTAAGTTTCCTTTCCTTTTTCTGTTCTCTCAGATTTGTCCTCAGGTTTGAAGTGTCTGTGTTGTGCAGCTGGTCTGGTCTGTCTCTAGACAGTTCAGGCTTCACCCACTAGTTAAATGGTGGAGGCTCACAGCGACATACTCAACACACAAGTTTCTGAACTCTGCATGAGGGTTTCTCCGGCGAAGTGAGGGCCGTGAGGCACAGCTCCCCGTCCCCCGGTGACCCTGCTAGGTCCACCTTCTTAGGGAAACCCTCTGCAGAGGAGCTGACAGAGCCAGGAACTTGTGAGTTGCGTGTGTCCACTCAGGCATCATTCATGCTTGTTCTGTAGGCAGTTCCTGTCAGAAGGAGGAGGCGCAGCAGGAGCGTCGGGGGGCGGAAGACGGTGCCAAATAAAGAAGAGTCACCTGGTTATTACAACCACATCCCTGAATCTCTAACAGAGAGTGATGAAGAGCCGCTCCTTCACACTGTTCCCGAAAAGTACAGAAAGGTTGGACTTGCTACGTTTCACCCTGGTGTTCATAGAGATACAGTTAAATATGACATGTAACAATTTCTAGAGTGTTGCTACAAGCTTTGATTTCCCAAACATGTGACGAAGATGTGTTTGTTGTGCTTCAGGTGACAATTAAATACTCTAAACGTGGACGGGAAGATTTTGACTTCAAACATTACAACAGGACGTTGTTTGCTGGCCTGGAGCCGCAGATTCCCAACGCCTACTGTAACTGCATGATCCAGGTAAGAAGCTGAAGATTCACAATGTGTACATTTAATTTTTAATATGAGACAATTTGTCAAATGTTCCATGGGTCTTTTATGTTTGCATCTTAGGTGTTATACTTCCTGGAGCCAGTTCGCTGCCTTGTTCAGAATCATTTGTGCCACAAGGAGTTTTGTTTGGCTTGTGAACTCGGCTTCCTCTTCCACATGTTGGATTTGTCACAAGGAGATCCATGTCAGGTAAGTTTCTTTCTTTCTTTGTTTTCAATCTGTTGGGAATTGCAAGGCTCTTACTTTGAAATCTCATTTTGTTGTGACTGCCCAAAGTAACCTCTAATGTCTTCTTCCTTAAGGCCAGCAACTTCCTCAGAGCACTTCGAAACGTCCCTGAAGCCAAAGAGATGGGCCTGATCCTCTCAAACTATGAGGAGACGACAGGAACAGTCGAGCTAGGTCGCTTAATCCAGAGATGGAATCACTTCATCCTCTACCAGCTCTTCCAGGAGACACAGGAGCAGGAGGATCCACGGGCCTACAGGACGACCAGGAGTAGGTAAAACACATTGTTGTTGACCTGCATTCTTACTGGACACTGTCCCAGTCTTATCATTATGTTTGTTTATAAATGCAGAGTTTTCCTTCTGGTTTCTGAAACTGTGATTTGTGTTTGTGTTGCAGTTCTCTGGGCTCCCCTGGCGACTCTGTCATTAGAGAGCTGTTTTGTTCTGAAGTTGAGAACCGCAGCCCGTGTCTCTGTGGCATAGAAACAGTCTACTCCTCCCTCATGTTGCTGTTCAACATGCATTACCCTGACTCTCAAGGTGAGTCTGAGAGCACTGAGAGCATGGATATCTGTGACTGTGAATTACTCTGTCTTTGAAACTTGAACTATTAATGATTACATAATGGTTTGAATTAATTTAGTTTTTGAATGAGCAGAGGGAAATATCTGCTTGATTTGATGTATACACTGATATTCATTGTACTTTGACACTTCAGGAGAAAGAATAAAGGAGCACGACTTTGCTGAGATCCTGAAGAAAAGCATCTGCCTGCAGCAGAGATCTCACACATGGTGTGGAAACTGTGACAAGTATCAGCCCACAGTGAGTTACAGCTTTCATTCACTCATAATGACAATTCATTTATGGTTGATTGTTACCTGTTGTGCAGGGTAATCATTTCTTTGTGTTACACTGTAGGTGCAGACACGCAACATTCGACGTCTCCCAGATGTTTTGGTGATAAACTGTGAGGTGAACAGCAGCAAAGAGGCCGAATTCTGGAAGGTTCAGGCCGAGGTAAGCCACTGATTCACTGTGTTTAAATACAGTTAAAAGAAAGTAATGATTTATCTGTTCATTATTTACATGATTGCCCATGTTTCTGTTTTTATAGTACACCTTCAACAAATCCATGCAGAAGACAGATCAGGATCAGCGTCACGTGTGGATCCCCGCCACTCTCAAGATGTCCCTCAGCAAAAGTCAGAGACTGGAGATCAGCAGCTGGCCTGAGGGCGAGGAGGTGAGGACTTTAGATTTTCAGCTGATCTTTGCACTTGAAGAAATAACTGAGTAACTTTTCATCACCAAGTTAAAATTTCACTTCAAGATTAAAACCATATTTCCAGGAGCAATATTTTTAAAACATTATTACACTAATCTGTAGATATTGAACTATAGGTTGGTTTTAGTGTTTTTGTTTCTGTAACACATGAATTTTGTGAAATGAAAAAGTTTATCTTACAATTATTTGCACTTTCTGTTACTAGTTAAGTGCTGCTGAACAGGCGGAGGGAGCTTCTCTGTATGACTTGGTGGCGACGGTGCCGCACATCCTGGACGCTGGCGCGGGTGGTAATCTGGTCGCACACATCAAAGTGGGTGAGACCTACCATCAAAGAAAAGAGGTGAGCGACGCTTAGATAAGAAAAGTTTGACATCTGCTGACTACAAAAAGTTTCATTTTTAACATTCAAAATGATTTTATTATTTCAGGGAGTCTCTCGCCAGCAGTGGTACCTCTTCAATGACTTCCTCATTGAGCCGATTGAGCAGGTAAGGATCCTAGATAAGATTCCTGCTTGTTTATTCATGCTAACTTTAATGTGTGCAGTCATTTAAAAATGTTTCTCCTTTTGTTTTCAGACTGAGGCTGCACAGTTTGATGTGAGCTGGAAAGTGCCAGCCATCCTGTGTTACGCCAAGAGAAACTACCACACCAAATACGACCTCCGCAGTGAGTGTCAGCACAATCAGTCTGAAGTCAAATCCGACTTATATCGGACTGAGAAGCAGAGCAAGACAGACGCCACTTTCATCCCACTCACAGTCAGTGAGATGCCGCAGGCTGGTGACCTGGTGGGGCTGGACGCTGAGTTTGTAAAGCTCAGTGAGGTAAGTCTGGCTATGATACCATCATTTATTATAATATAGGATCAAAAACAATTTTAAATATTCCTAGTACATATTTTCAGTAGTTCAGCTAATCTGACTCAAGTATTTAAAACAAATTTGACCCCTGAATGTGTGCGTTTGCAGGAGGAAGCAGTGCTGCATAGCGACGGCACCAAATCGACCATCACGCCCAGTCAGATGTCTGTGGCCAGGATCACCTGTGTGAGGGGTCAGGGGCCCAACGAGGGGGTCCCCTTCATCGATGATTACATCTCCACTCAGGAGCAGGTGAGAAGCTGCAGAGAGAAAAGACCACGATGACCTGAAAGAATGAATATATAATGTTTCAAGGATCCACCCGCTAACTTGTCAATTTGTTCTTCCAGGTGGTCGACTATTTGACAAAATACTCTGGAATCGAACCTGGAGACCTGGATGCCACAGTATCCTCTAAGGACGTGACCACGCTGAAGTCGACCTACCTGAAGCTACGCTTCCTCATCAATGCAGGAGTTCGCTTCGTCGGCCACGGCCGGCAGAATGACTTTCGTGTCATTAATTTAGTGGTACGTTATTTCATCAGTTTTAAATTTCAAATTAGTTCATATCGTTTAAAGATGTGATTTTTTTTTATAGATGTGCTTTGATTTTAATGTTTTTTATTTTCTGTTTCTTAAGGTTCCCAAAGATCAAGTTATCGACACTGTGCACCTCTTCCGATTGCCCTACAAGAGGATGATTTCTCTGAAATTCCTTGCTTGGTATTTTCTTGGTAAGTTAGTAGAAACAAAAAAAACAAAATCAAATCCAAATAATCCAAATATGAGTCTGTAATCGAATTAAATCACATTATTACAGCGAGAGGGATTAGGATCCAAATATGTAAACTGGATAATCCGCTCATGTTACCGAAGTCAGTATAGTTCATGATGTTTTAGTTGTCATCAAACTCATCTTGGAATTAAATCTGAACAACAAAGTATTTAGAGGCTTTTTTGAGTTCATGCACTAAAGCGTACGTGTCAATTCCTCATATCCACACTGTAATCTGAAGCTGAACACTTTCATTTTAATCATTCCTGACCTTTTTTTCATGTCCACAGGCCTCAACATCCAGGGAGAAACCCACGACAGCACGGAGGACTCATGCACGGCCCTGAAGCTTTACAGGAAGTACCTGGAGCTGTATCAGGAAGGAGGGAATCATTACGTGACGAAAGTGCTCTACGAAGTCTACGACAAAGGCTTCCAGCTGAACTGGAAAGTCCCGGATTCGGACATGAGATAGTCCGTCTGAGTGGACTGAATGCACTCTCCTTCCATCCACGGGTGCTGCTGTGCTTCCCTCTGTGATGGGACTGTGAGCAACACCATGACCTGAGGATGCTCGGGCTGCTTATTTTGTATCATATTTTATAGTTATTTGCTTTGAGTCAGTGACTCAGTTGTTTTTATCATATCTAAATATAAGCTTTTTATTTCAGAGAGGTTTACAGGGGGGAAAGTGATCATTCAAAATATGAATTTGAAGCATTTTGTTTTTGTTTTAAAGGAAAAAGTCAAACTTGTTGCATGTAAATGAAGTCATCCTGAGCACTGTAAAATGTTTGTTGTTTGATACCAGGAAGTGGAGAATGTGCACGAATCCATGAAAATCTTGATTAAAACAGATTCCAACCACAATGAATTTAGTTTGTTTTTTTTCACCAGATTCTGTGAAATCTGTTGCACTGTTCATTTTCCAGCTAACTCTTTCCAGCTTTCTCAGAATTCAGATCAACGTTCAATTTTTCAAAAGCTGTTATTTCTCTTCTATAAATGACACATTTAGCAAGTTTGAAAAAATTGTCCTCAATATTTCACCTCGACATCTTTAAAATGCTCTAACTGGTAAGGACTGTGCTTCAAGTGCAGCATTTACAGCCACCACCAAAAGTAGTAACTATACTTTAATAGACGTGCTTCATTTAATAAAGCTTTAAGTCACATTTGAACGATTTTTTGATATAATGGTGCCCTCTGCTGGATAATATGCACACTCTTACCGTTCACTCTTACAGTTGTTTTTAAAGGTTTATGTCATTATTTTCATTGTTTTTCGGCTTGTTTTGTTTTGGGAACCATAAAATGAAATTGTTTGAACTCCTTGTCTGGTCTTACCAACAACTCTACAAGTAAAACTAAACATACAGTTAGTAATGATCCAGGAGATATGTTAAAAAACTACACAACACAGTTATTTCAATGTTCCACGAAAGAATGTGTAAATCTACACAGAGTATAGTAATCCTGTTCAGCTGGATATGTGGAGGTCAGGGATGAATGTGTTGTGTAGTCTCAATAATATTAAAGCAATAGTGTGATCACAATACTGATAACTGGGAGGCTTAAAAACGAGCTATTACAGTCTCAGAAATATTGTAATATCGACAATAATACTAAAATAAATCAGTACGAATATTGTTGTCAATATGTGGCGAGTAAGACAGTCAAGGCCTTTGAACCAGTTCAAGGCTCCGAAATCAACAGATTCTGTGAGAGAGAGGAAGCATTTTTTCAGGGGTATAAAAGTCCAAAGAAAGTTGTAACCTTTTCCGTGCCAGAGTATTGTTTAAACTTAAAAGTCAGTCAGAAGTCACCAAACACTCGGGACTCTTCAGAAGATCGTGAAGTAGACTTATAACACTACGAATGGCTGGTGTGAAGCTGATATCCAGGTCCAGATTTAGTAAGTAGAAATTTCCTTGGGGTGATGCACAGTGCGCTAATTCATGTGATTCATATACGAAGATGTAAATATTTAATTTCAACAATTCCCAGCCAAACGCAGCGCAAAGCAGCGGCTTACACATGAGCACATCCGCATCCACAGCAACAACCAACATAACCACAAGTAACAGTAAATAATAAATATTGAATGTTACTGAGCAGCACACAAGTCCGACAACACACACCTGTGTGCGTGTAGATCCATATATTCACAAGGGTTCTCCGTGTAACTGTCTAATAGTAGGTGTGGGGAGCCCTGCCCCCCAGGACATGAAGCAGGAATGGAGGAGATCAAGGCCCCAGACATCTACAAGCCCCCCAGAGCACGAGAGCAGTGTAGCAAAGTAACTGCGCGAATTGCTCGTTATTTTCTGCAGGCTGTGTGAGGCTGTGTCTTACTGGAGTCTGACACCGACAAGGTCACACTAACAGCTGCATTTTGATATTTGAATATCGTGGTTATGTTTTGACTGAGAGAAGAAAAAAAAACGAAGTAGACGAAAATCGCTCCAATTTCAATTATGGGTCGATCTGTGTGAGGATATTAAAAAAGAAAAGTTCATCTCAGTTTTGCTGTTCCATAAAAGATCAGTATTATTTCTGAAGAGCAGAAACGGAGAGACAGAGAGGGAGCACAACATTTTGATCCCAACCCTCATATTTACCTATTAACAATTAAAGAATGCCTAATTGGGACCTGACTGAAAAGATGTTTAAATTGAGAAATGGACCCTTTCATTCAAAGCAGGACACAAATGTGTTCAGTTAGTCACAGCTAAACATAAAAGTACAATAACAAAAATATGAGCAAAGATTGATGCTTGACTTTAATGGCAACTTTGACAATTAATTCTCATGGATTTCTGTCAATTTGCAAATTATATGTACTATGTATAAAATTTGTCTGTTTAATAAAAACAATTTGTTTTATTGTGCATATCTATGAAATATAATGTGGATAAATGGGACAAAGGTTGAACTGAATCTTAACATTTATCAGATCACAGGTGAGGCTGTGTTAAAGCAGCAAGGAAAACATTTTTTGAGACACTAGAGGATGTTGAATTTCAGAGGTCCTAAATATGCATTATTTAAAGGTCTTAAAGGTCTTTTCTGAGTTTTTGCTTTTTGGTTGTGCAAACAAACTAAATACAGGTATGTCTGTGAAGGTTCTCAGTCATCCAGGTCATCATAGTCAAAGGAGCTTGCAAAGAAAAGCGTCTGGACTTCTTTAAGTTACTTGAAGACTGTGATGGCTGCACTTACAGCCACACAGTGGTAATACCCACCATGTTAGTGTAGAGGCTTATAAGTAACATTGCATTCACATTTCTTTCTTTAAATATAGGAATTTATTTACAGGACAATAAATAACTGGTTTTGGTTTAGTTAATTAATATATCCACATAACGCTGCATTCTAAAATAAGTGCACACATTTTAGTTTACACTGTTATGTATGATTAATCTTTTGTTTTCTGAGTTACCTTAGTTGCAGCTGTTCCAGTCCCTTGATTAAGGAGCCAAGAGGTGGAAAAGGGGCAGAGCGAGCTTTAAAGGAAGGCTACAAATTGGTTCACGCCATAACTCAGGACCATGGGGGGGGGGGGGGGGGGGGGGGGGGATTGGAGTTCATTATGTTTGGTTTAGTTAGGTTTTGTGTGTTTTACCCCTTTTCCTGTTTTTGTGGGCTGATCAGCCACTATTTAAGTTTCCCCTTTGTCTCATTAAGTTAGGTCAGTTTGTTTGAGTTATCAGTTGTGTTGTTAACTTTGAGTAGAGTTTTGTTAGTTTGACCTCTTTTATGGGCCCAAGATTTTGATTCTTTTTGCATGAGTTAACCAATTATGTTTTTTGGGTTAAATAAAAAATCTTTTTTTGGACTTTAACCTGTGCCTAAGTTTCCTTCACTGCTCGGTCCATCACAAAGACGTTGTAGCCGGTGTATCAGAAAAACTCAGGAGAGTTTTCTCCAAGCATGACATCCTGGTGCATTTCAGACCCAGCAACACGCTCAGACAAAAACTGGTTCACCCGAAAGACAAAACGCCAAAACATATGAGTGTACAATGTGGTGTATGCTGTACAGTGCAACGAGGAATGCCGAGACCTCTTCATTGGAGAGACCAAACAGCCACTTCACAAGCGCATGGCACAACATAGAAGAGCCACCTCCACAGGACAAGACTCAGCAGTCCATCTGCATCTTAAGGATAAAGGACACTCTTTCGAGGATGCCAATGTTCACAGTTTGGACAGAGAGGACAGATGGTTTGAAAGAGGAGTGAAAGAAGCCATCTATGTCCACTGTGAGCGACCATCTTTGAACAGAGGCGGGGGTTTACGACACCAACTCTCTGCCATCTATAATCCAGTTTTGAGATCCCTTCCCAGATGCGTTAACGCCCACTCACATCCTTTTTTATTTATTTATTTATTTTTTGTCCCGTTTGGATCTATAGCCATCAGAATTGTTGTCTTAATTGGCCTTAAGAAAGATGCCAAGCAGATTTATTTTACCAAGTGGATCATCATGGCCTTGCCATATTGGTCCATTTGATTGACCTTTATTATAATTATGAATTTATTTTATTTTCAGTTGCTACAAAAGGGACAGACATGACTGGGGGATAGGACAGGGAGAAAGAATGAAAGAAAGAGAGGGAGAGAAAGAAAACCAAAGGGGAGAAGAGACGGGGGGAAGAAAGAAAAAAAAACCCAAACAAACAAAAAAAAAAACACCTGGGTCACCTGTATGGAGAAAAAAAACAGAAGAGAAAGCAAACAACAAAGAGCAACATAATAAAAAAAAAAAGCACCATCACAATAAACTAGCTAGCAGTAGATATCAGTACTTACTAAATAATAAACGATAATGTGCAGCACGCAAGATAGAAAGCGCACAATGTGCTTTGAGGCAGCAGCCAAGAAAGCTGTAGTCCACGTCTGTGAATATCCAACACCCACTCACATCCTGGGCCATCTGATCTCAGGAATTCGCATGATAAGGTGGGGCCAGGTTTCACAATGAACTCACCCGAAACTCTGGCTGATTGGGACCCACACCCAGTTTCACACCTTGGCTCAGGCATTTAGAGGATCATCAGGGGGTCCTTTTGTCCCTCTGTGGGGGGTTAGTCCCACTAGGTTTATATCTGGGACTCTCCACCATTTGACCTTAGAACTGAAGAAGCTTCTCGGATGAGAGGTGAAACGTCTTCAAGCAACTTAAAGAAGTCCAGACGCTTTTCTTTGCAAGCTCCTTTGACTAAATACAGGTATGTTACTTTTCCTGGAGGGCAGCCATTTTTAAAAACAAGATGGCAGCTGAAGTGTAAGTCAGACTGTGTCAGACCTTCGTCCCGTAATGATTCTCTCCTTCCTGAAACAGTTCCAGGAACTTCCTGTAAAGCTTCAGGGCCGTGCATGAGTCCTCCGTGCTGTCATGGGTTTCTCCCTGGATGTTGAGGCCTGTGGACATGAAAAAGAATGATCAGAAATTATTCTCCTTTCTTTCTCTCTCAGTCTATCTTCCACAAGCTCTTCTGGAAGCTTTGCTGATTTCAAATAACCCTTATCTTCACCTTACACTCTCTTGTTCGTGAGCATGGAAGAGCCTTTGCCTGCCCTGGATCAATTGTTTGGTCTTTTTCACTTATTTTCCTAACTTAGTAGAGTTGAAATGCCTGCTCAACGAGAGAAAGGTAAGATGACATTTTTCTTGCAGACATGCTTGTGGCTCAAGAAAAAATGAGTATCTGTGTTGCATCATTTAGACATATAATGCTTATGAAACTACACATTGTGAATTCAAGAGGGAAATTTGTGTCACACGCTGAAGAGTATTTCATGGTTCTCATGGAGTGGTCACTTTTATCATGAAAGGCAAATGAAACTATGCGGAGAGCAGCATCTGATGAAGGCAGTAGATTCCATGTTGGTTGGTGGAGAAAGATCCTGAAAGACGTCCACTGTTAAAAATAAGCATAAGTGGAGAGACCTGAGTATGGTTTTCATCTAAAGCTAGTCCACCTTCCAGAGGTCGTCTAACTTCCAGGATTATTAATGGTAAACCAAATCAACAGTCAAGTATCTTTTGTCATTAAGTGTATTTTAAATGAAATTCAGCTTTCTGTTGGCTAAACAGCATATAGTACAATTCAGCACCTGGAAACACAACACTTACCAAAGAATCAGTACAGTGGTAGCTTAAGTCAAAGTGAGCCTGCTCAGCACATCTGTGAAACATCCAGCAAAAATCAGCAGCACAATCACATTCAGCCAAAGAAATATGTCTAGTATCTCGTGAACATGGTGGCAGAGTCTTTTTGGTGGCTGCCACTAATCTTTAGGATAACCTCCCCGATTAACATAAGAGCTGTCTGATCATTTTAAGACTCTGTTAGAAATCAGTTTACTCTGACTGGCTTTCAGCTTTAGCTGTTTCAGCTGTTTTATTGAGTGTTATGTTTTTATTGTGTATTTCTGTGCATGTTTGTTGATATAGTGATCATAAATGTACATTTTTTTATAGCCTGTACAGCAGGTATTTTAAATGAGCTTAAAAAATAACCCTAGTCTTGACTTCTCACTGAGTAACAAAGGCTTCCCCTTAGAGTTGTTTTTCCTGAGCAGTAAAACCTGGGCTGTAAAGAAAACATGGCAGGGAAAAAGAAAAGTGTCTGACTGCTGTCAAGTGCTTTGCAAAAAGTTTTATTATGACAAGTTTTATTCAGTTTAATCAGCAGCTGGATTGAAAACGTTATATTTGCTTGTAGGAGCTGCACTGAGATCAGAATAAACGCTGAATTTGTCTGTGTTGATGTGGTTTGGTCTTAGATTTTTCTTTCTAAGTTTTAAGAGGCGCTGATCTTGACTATTAAAATAATGCAAGAAGCTCTTTTTAGATACTGTTTTATTATATAATTTAATTTATGGTTGATTTTCACATTTGCTTCATTTAAAATGTAAGTGATTCTCTTGCTTCAGACGTTATATCGGTAACAATAATAGATCGTATTAAAGATGGATGTGTTTTAGGTTTTTAATAGTGAAGCTGACACAGAAGTGTCTTAAAGCTGCATTCTTTCTTATGCTACCAAGGGGCAATATCTGGCTGAAAGATTTGTTGTCCTGTCTGAAGTTGTTTGTTTGATGTTGTTTGAAGTTTCCAGATCCAGATGCTCCTTCAGTCCCCACAGTCAAAGCAACTGAGGCACCTCTGAGAGTTAAAAACGGTCTTTCAATGTGCAGCTGTTCTCAGAGGTGTTACAATAAGGACTTCACCAAGTTCAGTGGAGTTAGAAGTTCACATGAATTTAGCAAGTTAGTTTCAACCTAAATATGATAAACCATGTTCTAACTAAAATGTACAGCTCTACCCTCATCATACGACAGGGAGAAGACACCAAAAACCAATATCACTCACTCATGAAAGGGAACAGCCATGGAATTTATCCATCAGGGTCAACTTTATTTAGCATCAGTAGGAATTTGAATAATGGAGGAACCTTCATTTGATTTTAATGTTATTGAAACACAAAAACTCCCAGGGCTTATGTGGCTGGTAAATTAGCCAACTAAATTAGCTAACTATAAAATTATAGCTTGCAAAAATGATTGCTAGCTAAACCATATCCTTTTATTCTCTTAACTTGTGTTTTATGCAGTCACCAACACATTGAAAAAACACAAAAGTCTCCTTTCTGCAACGTTACAAGCTGTCAGGAGAGATATGTTGAATTTTAACATCCTCCTGGATGTCCAGCAGTTGGTTGTCCTGTCAACCGCAGCATAAACAATGTGGCCGAGAGAGGAAGCAGGAAAGAAAAAGAAAAAAAAAAAAAAAAAAAGGAAAGAAAAAACCCCACGTTGCATGTGACAACTTAGTTCAAGCTATGCTGCTTCTTCACAATACGGTTATCTTCAGAGAAGGGGAGATAGTGTGTTTTGAATGTTGATGAGGTAGCAAATCTTTTCTCAGAGGTGCTACAAGAATGCGGCTTTTCACCTGTGTGAATTCTCATGTGTGTTTTGAATGTTGATGAGGTAGCAAATCTTTTCTCACAGGTGCTACAAGAATACGGCTTTTCACCTGTGTGAATTCTCATGTGTCTTTTGAATGTTGATGAGGAAGCAAATCTTTTCTCACAGGTGCTACAAGAATACGGCTTCTCACCTGTGTGAATTCTCATGTGTCTTTTGAATGTTGATGAGGAAGCAAATCTTTTCTCACAGGTGCTACAAGAATATGGCTTCTCACCTGTGTGAATTCTCATGTGTGTTTTGAATGTTGATAAGTCAGCAAAACTTTTCCCACAAGTGCTACAAGAATACGGCTTCTCACCTGTGTGAATTCTCATGTGTGTTTTGACCTTTGATAAGGTAGCAAATCTTTTCCCACAGGTACTACAAGGGTACGGCTTCTCACCTGTGTGAACTCTCATGTGTGTTTTGAATGTTGATGAGGTAGCAAATCTTTTCCCACAGGTGCTACAGGAATACGGCTTCTCACCTGTGTGAATTCTCGTGTGTGTTTTGACTTCTAATGAAGTAGCAAATGTTTTCCCACAGGTGCTACAAGAATACGGCTTTTCACCTGTGTGAATTCTCATGTGTTTTTTGAATGTTGATGAGGAAGCAAATCTTTTCTCACAGGTGCTACAAGAATACGGCTTTTCACCTGTGTGAATTCTCATGTGTTTTTTGAATGTTGATGAGGAAGCAAATCTTTTCTCACAGGTGCTACAAGAATACGGCTTCTCACCTGTGTGAATTCTATTGTGTCTTTTGAATGTTGATGAGGAAGCAAATCTTTTCTCACAGGTGCTACAAGAATATGGCTTCTCACCTGTGTGAATTCTCATGTGTGTTTTGAATGTTGATAAGTCAGCAAAACTTTTCCCACAGGTACCACAAGGGTACGGCTTCTCACCTGTGTGAACTCTCATGTGTGTTTTGAATGTTGATGAGGCAGCAAATCTTTTCCCACAGGTGCTACAGGAATACGGCTTCTCACCTGTGTGAATTCTCGTATGTTTTTTGACTTCTAATGAAGTAGCAAATGTTTTCCCACAGGTGCCACAAGAATACGGCTTCTCACCTTTGTGAATTCTCTTGTGTTTTTTGAATGTTGATAAGTCAGCAAATCTTTTCCCACAGGTGCTACAGGAATACGGCTTTTCACCTGTGTGAACTCTTAGATGTGTAATCATATTGTATTCATCCTGTAAAGTTTTTCCACACACTTCACATTGTATAGACTTGTTCTTTGTGTCCGTTCTACTTTTACTCGATGACACAGGAAGGTTGTCTACTCTTTGACTGTGACGTCTCTCATTCAGCTCTGTATTTCTAGTAGTTCCTGAGACCACATGCTGACTTTTTTCATTATCTCGGGTCTCTGCTTCAGGAGAGCTGTGAGAAAGGAGCTGCTCACTGTTTGGTTCTGGTTTACTGTAGGCACTTTCCTCATAAGCGGGTGTCACCATGAAGGTATCAGCCTCCTGCTTCAGCCCAAGCTGCTCTCCCTTCTGACTGCTGCCAAGTTCCTCCTTTTCCTCTTTAATCTGTGGATTCTCTGGTTTCTCCTGGTTCAGACTGGAGTTCCTCTCCTGGTTACAGACCTGCTGGTCTGTAAGAACCTCCTCTTCCTCAAAAGCATGCTGCTGTAGGGCATCTGAATGCACAAAGGGGAAAAGATGATAGTAAAACAAACATTTGAGAAAATATTTACTGGTCTGAACCATTAGCAGGTCTCTACATAGTGAGCCTGTTGCTCACATATACCACTAAAATTAAAGTCTACAAACGGGACAAATTATTTGGGCACTGATGCAAATGTTTAGTTCTGACACTCTTATTAGCAAATTTCAAAGTTCAGCTTCTTATGTCTTTGATATATAAAATAAATAGATGTTGTTTTTTGTTAAATGAATGTGGATGTCTGAATTGGCCGCAGTTACAAGAAGGCATGCTGGGGAAGAGCTCTCTTACACAGTAGTAACCGTTTTGGCTGTGCTTGAAATGCCATGAAAACACTCTTCTTGTCTAACAAATTTAACTTTAGAAACTCTGAATTCCATATTTTCCAAAACAGAATAGAAATATTTATTCATATTACCCAGACCTGTAAACTGTTCAAATTTACCATTTCCATGTTGCAGAGGAAACATAATTCTTTAACTTAAACTGATAACAGAACAAAATGAAACTTGTGTTGTTGACTTTGTGTCTCTGTGTAGATTTTGTCTGACCAGTGAGTGGAAATTTGAAACCCAGATGTTTCACGTCTTTCATTCTGGTGAATTTTTACGTACTAATTTTCACCGTTTTGCACAGGTTAATGGTGGAAATGTGTTTAAATAAAGAACAGAAAATCAGGCTGAAGAGATTCATTCATGTTGCTTATTACTTTTTGACCTTCAATTCTCTGACAGTTCATCAGTCTGTCGGAGGGTCAACACAGAAACACAGACAACTATTCACACTCATATTCACACCTATGAGCAATTTAAAATCACCAACTAACCTAACCCGGCTGTTCGTATGTCTCTGGATAGTGAACAAAGGGAGAACATGCAAACTCCACACAGAAAGGCTTGGCTACTTGGTAGAGTCAAACTCAGGACCTTGTTGCTGTGAGGCAACAGTGCTAACCACTGGTCCACTGAGCTGTCTGTGAGTTATATTCACTTTTATTAAATCAACATAGTTTTACATACCTATTCTGTGTAACTTTATCACAGGTTTCCAGATGGTCTCCAGCAGTCTGAGCTGCTTTTTATCAGTCCAGACAATAATGCCTTCAGCCTCCTGCTTCAGCCCAAGCTGCTCTCCCTTCTGACTGCTGCCAAGTTCCTCCTTTTCCTCTTTAATCTGCGGAGTCTCTGGGTCCTCTTGGTCCAGGCTGGAGTTCCTCTCCTGGTTACAGACCTGCTGGTCTGTAAGAACCTCCTCTTCCTCAAAAGCATGCTGCTGTAGGGCATCTGAATGCACAAAGGGGAAAAGATGATAGTAAAACAAACATTTGAGAAAATATTTACTGGTCTGAACCATTAGCAGGTCTCTACATAGTGAGCCTGTTGCTCACATATACCACTAAAATTAAAGTCTACAAACGGGACAAATTATTTGGGCACTGATGCAAATGTTTAGTTCTGACACTCTTATTAGCAAATTTCAAAGTTCAGCTTCTTATGTCTTTGATATATAAAATAAATAGATGTTGTTTTTTGTTAAATGAATGTGGATGTCTGAATTGGCCGCAGTTACAAGAAGGCATGCTGGGGAAGAGCTCTCTTACACAGTAGTAACCGTTTTGGCTGTGCTTGAAATGCCATGAAAACACTCTTCTTGTCTAACAAATTTAACTTTAGAAACTCTGAATTCCATATTTTCCAAAACAGAATAGAAATATTTATTCATATTACCCAGACCTGTAAACTGTTCAAATTTACCATTTCCATGCTGCAGAGGAAACATAATTCTTTAACTTAAACTGATAACAGAACAAAATGAAACTTGTGTTGTTGACTTTGTGTCTCTGTGTAGATTTTGTCTGACCAGTGAGTGGAAATTTGAAACCCAGATGTTTCACGTCTTTCATTCTGGTGAATTTTTACGTACTAATTTTCACCGTTTTGCACAGGTCAATGGTGGAAATGTGTTTAAATAAAGAACAGAAAATCAGGCTGAAGAGATTCATTCATGTTGCTTATTACTTTTTGACCTTCAATTCTCTGACAGTTCATCAGTCTGTCGGAGGGTCAACACAGAAACACAGACAACTATTCACACTCATATTCACACCTATGAGCAATTTAAAATCACCAACTAACCTAACCCGGCTGTTCGTATGTCTCTGGATAGTGAACAAGGGGAGAACATGCAAACTCCACACAGAAAGGCTTGGCTACTTGGTAGAGTCAAACTCAGGACCTTGTTGCTGTGAGGCAACAGTGCTAACCACTGGTCCACTGAGCTGTCTGTGAGTTATATTCACTTTTATTAAATCAACATAGTTTTACATACCTATTCTGTGTAACTTTATCACAGGTTTCCAGATGGTCTCCAGCAGTCTGAGCTGCTTTTTATCAGTCCAGACAATAATGCCTTCAGCCTCCTGCTTCAGCCCAAGCTGCTCTCCCTTCTGACTGCTGCCAAGTTCCTCCTTTTCCTCTTTAATCTGCGGAGTCTCTGGGTCCTCTTGGTCCAGACTGGAGTTCCTCTCCTGGTTACAGACCTGCTGGTCTGTAAGAACCTCCTCTTCCTCAAAAGCATGCTGCTGTAGGGCATCTGAATGCACAAAGGGGAAAAGATGATAGTAAAACAAACATTTGAGAAAATATTTACTGGTCTGAACCATTAGCAGGTCTCTACATAGTGAGCCTGTTGCTCACATATACCACTAAAATTAAAGTCTACAAACGGGACAAATTATTTGGGCACTGATGCAAATGTTTAGTTCTGACACTCTTATTAGCAAATTTCAAAGTTCAGCTTCTTATGTCTTTGATATATAAAATAAATAGATGTTGTTTTTTGTTAAATGAATGTGGATGTCTGAATTGGCCGCAGTTACAAGAAGGCATGCTGGGGAAGAGCTCTCTTACACAGTAGTAACCGTTTTGGCTGTGCTTGAAATGGGATGAAAACACTCTTCTTGTCTAACAAATTTAACTTTAGAAACTCTGAATTCCATATTTTCCAAAACAGAATAGAAATATTTATTCATATTACCCAGACCTGTAAACTGTTCAAATTTACCATTTCCATGCTGCAGAGGAAACATAATTCTTTAACTTAAACTGATAACAGAACAAAATGAAACTTGTGTTGTTGACTTTGTGTCTCTGTGTAGATTTGGTCTGACCAGTGAGTGGAAATTTGAAACCCAGATGTTTCACGTCTTTCATTCTGGTGAATTTTTACGTACTAATTTTCACCGTTTTGCACAGGTCAATGGTGGAAATGTGTTTAAATAAAGAACAGAAAATCAGGCTGAAGAGATTCATTCATGTTGCTTATTACTTTTTGACCTTCAATTCTCTGACAGTTCATCAGTCTGTCGGAGGGTCAACACAGAAACACAGACAACTATTCACACTCATATTCACACCTATGAGCAATTTAAAATCACCAACTAACCTAACCCGGCTGTTCGTATGTCTCTGGATAGTGAACAAGGGGAGAACATGCAAACTCCACACAGAAAGGCTTGGCTACTTGGTAGAGTCAAACTCAGGACCTTGTTGCTGTGAGGCAACAGTGCTAACCACTGGTCCACTGAGCTGTCTGTGAGTTATATTCACTTTTATTAAATCAACATAGTTTTACATACCTATTCTGTGTAACTTTATCACAGGTTTCCAGATGGTCTCCAGCAGTCTGAGCTGCTTTTTATCAGTCCAGACAATAATGCCTTCAGCCTCCTGCTTCAGCCCAAGCTGCTCTCCCTTCTGACTGCTGCCAAGTTCCTCCTTTTCCTCTTTAATCTGCGGAGTCTCTGGGTCCTCTTGGTCCAGACTGGAGTTCCTCTCCTGGTTACAGACCTGCTGCTCATCCAGATCCTCCTCTTCCTTACAGTCATGTTGTTTTGGGAGGTCTTGAGGAATAAAGAAACACAAGAACAATAATCACTATTGTGTGATACAAAAACTATATATTTTTTATATTTAGTGATTGTTACGGCCCTAGCAGGGCCTCCTCCTGAAGGTGAGCTCTGGGCCAGAGTGCCATGTGAGTGGTTACAGCTAGTGAGCTGAGAGTTTGTGGTGTTTGCCGCTAGTGAGCTGTGTTATTGTGGTTTGCAGCTAGTGAGCTGCTCTTTCTTTTTGGCTTATGTTTTACTTTATTGACCAACGCCTGAGTTTTGTTTGTTTTCTTAAATGGTGATAGCGGCTCTTTTAGTTGAGCTACTTTAATAAAACTGTTTAATTTAACCCGTTTGCCTCCTTAACTCTTTTTCCTCACCCGGACACTTTTTGTTACTTCCCCCTCACCACCTAGACCCCTCAGGGGAACATAACAGTGATATAAAAACTAATATTTTTAAAAGCATGAATCAAAAACCAAGAAATGGTGATCAGCCTATCATATGACCCATTACGAGCCCCACGCACACGCACGCTCAGGGAAATAGTTGTGCACACTCACAGCAAGGATCCTCACTGTGAGCAAAGACACAAAGTTCACCAAACTAAAATGCAATGTGACCACCATGAAAACATCAGTGTGTGTAAGGAAGAGGACTCCCTTACTGTATTTATTTATATTGTATTGTCTGTATAGCACTTTAGAGCACACCTTTCACTTTATTAAAAGCACCTTATCAAGCAATTTATGAGCATTGCACTTTAAGCATGGATTTGCACACAAGAAGTTTAAATATTTGTTGACTATTTATTGGGAATTTTAGGGTCAGTTGGTGGCCTTGTTTCAGATCCTGCACAGCTGTTCCTCGTCAAGGAATGTGGTGGTTGTCTGTCAGGAGAGAAGAATGGTGATTGAGATTGTGATTAAGGTTTACCAATAAGGAAAACTAAGGCAAATGTGTGTGTGAAATCTAGGGATAAAAGTGGTGCAAATAAGTGTTTGTAAGTTAATGATTACTCACCTTTCTTGCCTGTGTCTTCTTCAAGGTGTTTGGGCAAATGTTTCCCCTGGGGTCCAGACACCATTTAAAGGTTCCGGGAGAGACCATTGGTAAAGAGAGTGTGGTGAATCTTTTTGTGCTTGGGTTTCTGGGTTTTTATAATATTGGGTTTGGGGTAACATTAAAGTGTGAAATATTTATTAATATGTAAATGTGAAAATGTATTTATGTATTTATTTATTCTTATTGATATATTGTGTACTGTGGTGGAAGGTTGGGATTTAAGAATTGACCTGAGAGTGGAATAATGGTTAAGTCTGTGACAGCTGAACATATTTAAGGCTGCCAGTTGTCATTAGAGGGTGGATTTTTTTTTGTGCTGTGCAGAAGCTCGACAAGTTAATTGTTGTAAGGAGAGCCATACAGCAAATAAATACTTTGTTCCACTACACTTGCCTTGGTCTGTCTCACTGTGTTTCCAGCCGCTAAGGGCTGCCCTGTTACAGTGTGTAAAATCCTTTTTTAAATGAAACTTCACTTCAACTTCAGAGAAGGCTGTTAACAACTTGTTAAATGTGTATTCCACTGACATCTAACTATATTTTACTGCACAATCTCAGTGTTTACAGATGATCTAAAACACTAATGCCTGATGTACTCAACATTGGAATCTGTTAGAGAAAAAATTGAAATAAATAAATGAATTAAAATGTATTAAAACCTAACCTATCAGTGACCATCGACCTGCACCAGTTCAACATAGTCCATCACTGAACATTGAACTACAGCACTGATAAATTCAATTTATTTATTTATATAGCGCCAAATCACAACAACAGTCGCCTCAAGGCACTTTATATTGTACAGTGGATTCTACAATAACAAATACAGAGAAAAACCCAACAATCATATGACCCCCTTTGAGTGAGCACTTTGGCGACAGTAGGAAGGAAAAACTCCCTTTTAACAGGAAGAAACCGCCGGCAGAACCAGGCTCAGGGAGGGGCCGGGCCATCTGCTGCGACCGATTGGGATGAGCAAAGGATACCCAGTTTAACATATTCTAGTAAAGCTAATCATACTGAAGAATCTCAGCTTCAACAGCACATTGTTAAAAACATGTCCATACCTATGATGTGTGAGTTTCTGTCAGGTTTCCGGTTGATATCCTGTCTGCGTAGACGGTTGATCTCCTCCTCATACTGGATGATGGTTTTTTGAACCTCTGAGAAGATTTCTTCATAAACAGCAGTTAGTCTCTCCTTGATGAACTCTCTCAGATACTGTACTGAACTCATTGCTGCTTCAACTGAGACTGGGCGGATCAATACAAGCATCAATAGAAGTGACACAGATGTTAATATTGGTATCAGATCCACACTAACTTGACGGGATCAATACTTTAGCTTCTGTCTCTTCTCTAGGTTCAGTCCGCTTCTTCAGCAGCAGCTATGTCTGCAAACACACTGCTCCACTACCACAGTAGTGCTGTCCTCCTCCCTTCTTCTTTGGGGGTTGATGGCGTTTGACATATCAGCTTACAGATGCATTTATCCCACCTTCTGGACTGGAGTGTGAACAGGAGAATAGCAGGGAAGACAATTATATTCTTTCATCAGTCTTATAATTCAATACTACAATTTTCCATTTACGCCTAGATTTCTGGGTTTAATGTTTTCCATAACACGTTGTATGCCTGTATTAACCCTTGTCTGGCCCTTAAAAATGCATCCTTTTACGGCCCTGGGGACCAAAAATGGTCCCGCCCCAAAAAGTGCAATAAAAAGATTATATATTCATATTTTTTTCCACTTTAAATTGGGCGAAGCCGCTGCTGCACGCCGGAAATAAGGCTTCATTTCCCGCCTGTCTGTGCAAGCAGCCCGCTGTTTTCCAGCAGGGATCAAATGTGGAGCAAGGGCGCCACCCGGTGGACAAATAAAAAAATTACAACTCTAAGGCCTCTTCTACAAAACAAAAACGAAACCTAAGCCGTCACCCAGATGTTAACGGTAATAATTCTGCAGTGAAAAATAGCGTTTATAATGGAAGTCAATGGGCCAAAAATGGTCCCTAGGGCTCTAAGGGGATGTGTATTGTTAGCTTAGCCACTGAAGCTAATTTAAGGAAGTCAGACTTGAATTTTGAAATGAAATTATGCCAAACTTTTTTTTAGAGAATTTGGCTATATTCCATTCAACACAGTGCAAATGGCTTGTAACCGAAAAACTAAAGGGACCAAAAATGGTCCCAGGGCCTAAGAAGGTCTCCCAACGTGCTTATTTATTGGTGTTGCTGCTGAATCTGGTTCCACTCACCAAACGACGGCCATTCTGGATTTTATGATCACTTGAAATCCCTCCTCCCGTTATCTTATTTCACCTCTACATCATCTCTCCCGCCATCTACTTCTGCTCTCCTTTCACTTCCGTCACATCACTTTCCCGCCTGCTGTCCAGTCACAGCCTAACCGGCCAACCGCGCCCCTCCCCCTCCACTCCTGCTCTGCTGTGAGTTGTTGTTGTGTGGCCAAGAGACTAAACAGACGCCTTTGTTTGTTTGTTTTTGGTTTACAAAACTTATAGAGACAGTGTAAACAGGTCCGTACAACAAACCTGCGACATTACCCACAAACTGAAAGGTTAAGAAATACACTTTATTAACCTTGTTATTGATACAGTATTTATTACAGGTGCTCCATGCATTCTCCTGCTGTATATCATTAAGCAGGGCTGCCCGTTTGTCACCTATTCTGTTCGTAATTATTTTTATGGACAGAATTTCTGGGCGTAGCCAAGTGGCGGAAGACTTTCACTTGGGTGGTCTCAAAATCTCATCTCTGCTTTTCGTAGTTGATGTGGTTCTTTGGCTTCGTCGAGTGATGGCCTCTGGCTCGCACTGGAACGGTTCGCAGCCGAGTGTGAAGCGGTGGGAATGAGAATCAGCACCAAATCTGAGGCCATGATCCTCAACAGGTGGTGTGCCAAAAAGTGATTGTCTGCCAGAAAGTTGCTTATAAAGCTGCAGCGCCCAGATTACGCACGTTGACAGCTACTTCCGTGCGACTGATTATGAAAAAACAACAACATTTATGCATTTGTTATTAGACACAGGTATGCAGTTATGAAACTTTAACGTTTCTTGTAACCGAATTATGACGCTTGTCAGAAGTTTGCTTTCAGTGTGTAGCGCAGTCACGAATAACTACACGCATGAAATAATTAATGCCTACAGGTTTAGTATATATACTCTCGTTTATTATATTTGTTTTAGTATTTTATATTTCATATGCATTCATTTTGTTTTCTTTGTTCTTTTTAAACATACTGTAAGAAGTTTGTAAGAATAAATCATTCCCATTGCCATACACGGGAGGTAACTCTAAAGGTGGTGGAAATTACGGCGGCTGGCTCGAGTACATAATGTCAGTGGCACAGGAAGGGCGACAGTATTGAGTGACCTCAAAGTGATAGTGCAGTAATGCGCCGAAAAGGATGCCAGTTGCCGTTAAGCACCGAAGAAGAAGGGGGGAAAAACACTCGAGTTGGTATGAAGGAGCAAAAATGTCGCGATTAAGAAATATTTTTTCTTATTCTAAATTGAAAGAAAACATGTCCAAAAGAACTCAAAGACAGAGAAAACTTTCCGGAAGCTATATAGAAGGGTAAAATGGCCTGGGTGTAGGACCAAGTTCGTCTAGAGCCTCTAAACAAGAGTAATTCACTTTTTTTAAATAAAAAAATGGCAACTTTGCTAAAGCTAAGTTTCGTCTTTGTGTTAATTATTTTTTTAATTATATTATAATTTAAAATGATTGTTTTTGATTGTCAAAAAGACTTCTGAATTATCAGTTGGTTTCTTTTTACTCAGTTCAACAAACTTCACTATTATTCATTAAAGTTCTGCATTCTACATTTATAAAATAACTTTTATCCTCAAAGTATGCAAGGTTTTATTGTTATTAATTATTATTTTGGGGGCGGGCGGGGGCTGAAAAACGCAACACTTTTGTACAAACACAAACACTGCAAGAAATCTACAGTGAGGGGAAAAAGTTTGACTGGAAGAACCTAACGCTAGAGTTGTAGAAATATCTTGGACTTCTACTATACATGGCTGTCATACGGCTACAGATATTTTGCTATGTATAACGTTAGTGTTTCTGAAAATCCTAAAAAAAATCTATTTATTAACAAAATAAACTAAAAATAGACTTTATTATATTTTATAGTTTTAAAATTGGATAACAACTGACTTGAACATAATATGAAAAAATGTGTTTTCACCATGGGAACACTGGGAACATTGATTGCTTTAATAAAGTTATCTATATTTTTATTTTCGTACTTTCCATTTGTATTTAGATGGGGCGATGCATGGCAGATTCTCTGATGTTTCTCTGTTTCTACCTGTACTGATGCTAGCACGACTAAAACTAGCCAAGCAGCATTAAATATGTGAAGCAAGGCAGAAGGATATACTCATAAAATGAACAGAATCATGAGAATATAACACCACAACACTGCAAATGTAACAAAAATATGTCAGTATCAACTGGTATGTTATTTAAAATCTATATGAACACTCAACAGCTTATGCTCCGCGGCTGTTGAGTGACCCCTCATCTGGGACTCTCCTCAGCTCTTTCTGGGATAGTGGTGCTGCAGCCCCTCTTTTAGTCTTCCTTGGTCTCTTGTGTTCTGAGGGCCTCTGGATGTCTGGAGTTTTGATCTCCTCCATACCTGCTTCATGCCCTGGTGGACGGGGCTGTGGCCCCCCCACACCCTCTAACAGATCATTACATGGAACCTTTTAAATACAAGCGCGCTCATGCTCACAGGTGTACACACGGGTGCTCATACACACAAACTACACCCTTTTTGGCTCCTACCTTAAAGCACACTGTGCGCTGTCGATCTTACGTGCTGCACAGTAATGTTTAACATTTAGTATTTACTGTTATATTCCCATAGATCATCGTGATGTTGTTTATTCTATTGCTCTAGTCTTCTTCTGCTTCTTTTCTTTTTTCTTTCTCAACAGGTGATAGGAAAAGAAAAAGAGAAAAAAAAGGACACAAAGACAAAGGTGATGAAGCAGATTTTCATTGTCTTTTCTCTCTATCTCTTTTCTCCTTTTTCTTTCCCTCTCCTTCTGTTAACTTTCTTCTGAACTTTTCTTTTTGTTTTTCTTTCCCGTCCACGAGTCTGGCCTGATTACAATAACTTAGAATAAAAATAAGTAATAAAGATCAAATAAACTATGACAATCAAGTGGACCAGTATAGCAAAAGGCCCACTTGGGAAAGTAAATCTGTTGGGCATTTTTCTTGGCCTTCAGACAATAATTCTGATTGCTACAGTGCCAGACAGGACACACACACACACACACACACACACACACACACACACACACACACACAGACTATGACATTAGAGGTTTTGTGCTTTGAAGTGATTGGTTACATGTCAATGGAACAGCCTTTGAGCTTTAAGTTATCTCATGTGATGCCATCACAAGCTTTTCTTTTGATGTGTGTTGATTGGAAGTATTGCAAAATAGTTGATTATATAATTATATAATTATAAAATAATAATTGTCCAGAAATAGGCTTTTAAAGGCTTTTATTTTTTTTAGTATATGCTGAATTAACAGTATAAGAGCCTCTCTACCAGAGTATCACTAAAATATAAAGCAAAATAAAACGTTTAAAGGAAAACATGAGGTTTAATAAATGCTTAGGGTCCCCCCCCCCCCCCCCCCCCAATTGAATGCTTTCTTTTAATGACATCGTTAACATTTCTCAACAAAAACACATGAAAGTATCACGGATAATTCAACAATAAAATCGCTTCATGTTGTGGCCATCACACAGTGTTTTCCAAAGTGATTCACGAGCTGAAAGTGCGCAGATTTAACGTATATAATCCTTTGTTAGGTTTATTATTTTCATTTCACACGTAAAACACATTTATAGATTCATCCACCACTCCACCACTGTTAGTTTTGGATGCGCTCGGCTCCAACCAATCAGACCAATTTATGCAGACGGCGCACTAATCCCGTAACTGCACACTACCCATAATCCTCAAACGCCGTTGCTATAGAAATGAAGATAACAACAGCTTGGTGCTACCCGTTATTCCTTTATTTACTCTAAAATAATAACCAGCGATAATACGAAAATAAACTGGCCCAGTGTTTAATTATGTAATTACAAATTGCAAATTTTATTTTTTTATTTTATTTTTTACAAATTGCAATATTTATCTACAGCGCGCCTTTAGTGACATGTCAACAGATCTTAAGCAAGGCGATTGGATGGTTTTTACTGCAATGCATCTTGGGAGTCGTAGTAAATGTATCTTTCAACTCACGGTCCTGCAGCGAATCTTTCGACTCGACACGAGGCAGATCCTAGCTAAGTAAGTTGTAATAAACTGTGGGTAATTTGCATGTTAAACTGATATTAAACTTGAAATGTTTTCACAGAGCAGTCTGTGTACCAAGAGAACTACTTCTGCAAAAGTTTATTTAATTTTTTTTGGTGATGTATTCTCATGTGTAAGACACTTGCTTGGCCACCCAGCTAATGTTAGTGCTGCTCGATTTTAGCAATGTATCTTTTCTGTAATCAATTCAGTTTTTTTTAACCCTATTCACGTAATTAACTCAATATTAACGACTTTAATCTCGTAATTGATTTTTTTTCTAAATATGGTGTAATACTGCCTCGTAATATAAGTTATTTCTTTGGTCATAAATTATTTTTGTAATCATTTCACCAAAACAGACCTGAAATAATCCCTACATGTTCCATTTTCATTTGCAGAAATGACAAAGCCAAAAACCAAACCATGCCCTTCCTGTCAGGCTCCAAACACCTGCAACAGGAAGACATGCAGTGGATGTCTGGGCAGCCTGAACGTAAAGGAGGGATTGAAAAAAAACAAGAACAGTTTAAAAACAGTAACTGGGCTGCCTCTGTTAAAAACAACAGAAATGCGAGCAGGGTGGTTAATTCAGCCCAGTTGTCAGTAAGTTTAAAAGTTCTGATCTAATAAGTGGTTGGTCTGCTAGACAATTCTTTATTAATCACAGTTGTCAATGTTTTCTTGTATATCATGAAGTAAGAAACTAACAAGGCATGTATATACGCATAAAATATTAATTTATAAAAGAGCATAAATAAAAAAGTTATTCACATCAGAATAACATCATCACACTAAAGACATCAAACTAGAAAAAACTTGTTAAAAACTATGAGGAGACGACAGGAACAGTCAAGCTAGGTCGCTTAATCCAGAGATGGAATCACTTCATCCTCTACCAGCTCTTCCAGGAGACACAGGAGCAGGAGGATCCACGGGCCTACAGGACGACCAGGAGTAGGTAAAACACATCGTTGTTGACCTGCATTCTTACTGGACACTGTCCCAGTCTTATCATTATGTTTGTTTATAAATGCAGAGTTTTCCTTCTGGTTTCTGAAACTGTGATTTGTGTTTGTGTTGCAGTTCTCTGGGCTCCCCTGGCGACTCTGTCATTAGAGAGCTGTTTTGTTCTGAAGTTGAGAACCGCAGCCCGTGTCTCTGTGGCATAGAAACAGTCTACTCCTCCCTCGTGTTGCTGTTCAACATGCATTACCCTGACTCTCAAGGTGAGTCTGAGAGCACTGAGAGCATGGATATCTGTGACTGTGAATTACTCTGTCTTTGAAACTTGAACTATTAATGATTACATAATGGTTTGAATTAATTTAGTTTTTGAATGAGCAGAGGGAAATATCTGCTTGATTTGATGTATACACTGATATTCATTGTACTTTGACACTTCAGGAGAAAGAATAAAGGAGCACGACTTTGCTGAGATCCTGAAGAAAAGCATCTGCCTGCAGCAGAGATCTCACACATGGTGTGGAAACTGTGACAAGTATCAGCCCACAGTGAGTTACAGCTTTCATTCACTCATAATGACAATTCATTTATGGTTGATTGTTACCTGTTGTGCAGGGTAATCATTTCTTTGTGTTACACTGTAGGTGCAGACACGCAACATTCGACGTCTCCCAGATGTTTTGGTGATAAACTGTGAGGTGAACAGCAGCAAAGAGGCCGAATTCTGGAAGGTTCAGGCCGAGGTAAGCCACTGATTCACTGTGTTTAAATACAGTTAAAAGAAAGTAATGATTTATCTGTTCATTATTTACATGATTGCCCATGTTTCTGTTTTTATAGTACACCTTCAACAAATCCATGCAGAAGACAGATCAGGATCAGCGTCACGTGTGGATCCCCGCCACTCTCAAGATGTCCCTCAGCAAAAGTCAGAGACTGGAGATCAGCAGCTGGCCTGAGGGCGAGGAGGTGAGGACTTTAGATTTTCAGCTGATCTTTGCACTTGAAGAAATAACTGAGTAACTTTTCATTACTGAGTTAAAATTTCACTTCAAAATTAAATCCATATTTCCAGGAGCAATATTTTTAAAACATTATTACACTAATCTGAAGCATTGTAGATATTGAACTATAGGTTGGTTTTAGTGTTTTTGTTTCTATAACACATGAATTTCTCAACTTTTGTGAAATGAAAAAGTTTATCTTACAATTATTTGCACTTTCTGTTACTAGTTAAGTGCTGCTGAACAGGCGGAGGGAGCTTCTCTGTATGACTTGGTGGCCACGGTGCCGCACATCCTGGACGCTGGCGCGGGTGGTAATCTGGTCGCACACATCAAAGTGGGTGAGACCTACCATCAAAGAAAAGAGGTGAGCGACGCTTAGATAAGAAAATTTGACATCTGCTGACTACAAAAAGTTTCATTTTTAACATTCAAAATGATTTTATTATTTCAGGGAGTCTCTCGCCAGCAGTGGTACCTCTTCAATGACTTCCTCATTGAGCCGATTGAGCAGGTAAGGATCCTAGATAAGATTCCTGCTTGTTTATTCATGCTAACTTTAATGTGTGCAGTCATTTAAAAATGTTTCTCCTTTTGTTTTCAGACTGAGGCTGCACAGTTTGATGTGAGCTGGAAAGTGCCAGCCATCCTGTGTTACGCCAAGAGAAACTACCACACCAAATACGACCTCCGCAGTGAGTGTCAGCACAATCAGTCTGAAGTCAAATCCGACTTATATCGGACTGAGAAGCAGAGCAAGACAGACGCCACTTTCATCCCACTCACAGTCAGTGAGATGCCGCAGGCTGGTGACCTGGTGGGGCTGGACGCTGAGTTTGTAAAGCTCAGTGAGGTAAGTCTGGCTATGATACCATCATTAATTATAATATAGGATCAAAAACAATTTTAAATATTCCTAATACATATTTTCAGTAGTTCAGCTAATCTGACTCAAGTATTTAAAACAAATTTGACCCCTGAATGTGTGCGTTTGCAGGAGGAAGCAGTGCTGCATAGCGACGGCACCAAATCGACCATCACGCCCAGTCAGATGTCTGTGGCCAGGATCACCTGTGTGAGGGGTCAGGGGCCCAACGAGGGGGTCCCCTTCATCGATGACTACATCTCCACTCAGGAGCAGGTGAGAAGCTGCAGAGAGAAAAGACCACGATGACCTGAAAGAATGAATATATAATGTTTCAAGGATCCACCCGCTAACTTGTCAATTTGTTCTTCCAGGTGGTCGACTATTTGACAAAATACTCTGGAATCGAACCTGGAGACCTGGATGCCACAGTATCCTCTAAGCACGTGACCACGCTGAAGTCGACCTACCTGAAGCTACGCTTCCTCATCAATGCAGGAGTTCGCTTCGTCGGCCACGGCCTGCAGAATGACTTTCGTGTCATTAATTTAGTGGTACGTTATTTCATCTGTTATATATTTCAAATTAGTTCATATAGTTTAGAGATGTTTTTTTATAGATGTGCTTTGATTTTAATGTTTTTTATTTTCTGTTTCTTAAGGTTCCCAAAGATCAAGTTATCGACACGAAATTCCTTGCTTGGTATTTTCTTGGTAAGTTAGTAGAAATAAAAAAAACAAAAATCTAATCCAAATATGAGTCTGTAATCGAATTAAATCACATTATTACAGTGAGAGGGATTAGGATTTAAATATGTAAACTGGATAATCCGCTCATATTACTGTCAGTATTAAGTTAAGTATTCAGTATTAAGTCAGTATAGTTCATGATGTTTTAGTTGTCATCAAACTCATCTTGGAATTAAATCTGAACAACAAAGTATTTAGAGGCTTTTTTGAGTTCATGCACTAAAGCGTACGTGTCAATTCCTCATATCCACACTGTAATCTGAAGCTGAACACTTTCATTTTAATCATTCCTGACCTTTTTTTCATGTCCACAGGCCTCAACATCCAGGGAGAAACCCACGACAGCACGGAGGACTCATGCACAGCCCTGAAGCTTTACAGGAAGTACCTGGAGCTGTATCAGGAAGGAGGGAATCATTACGTGATGAAGGTGCTCTACGAAGTCTACGACAAAGGCTTCCAGTTGAACTGGAAAGTCCCGGATTCGGACATGAGATAGTCCGTCTGAGTGGACTGAATGCACTCTCCTTCCATCCACGGGTGCTGCTGTGCTTCCCTCTGTGATGGGACTGTGAGCAACACCATGACCTGAGGATGCTCGGGCTGCTTATTTTGTATCATATTTTATAGTTATTTGCTTTGAGTCAGTGACTCAGTTGTTTTTATCATATCTAAATATAAGCTTTTTATTTCAGAGAGGTTTACAGGGGGGAAAGTGATCATTCAAAATATGAATTTGAACCTTTTTTTTTTCTTTAAAAGAAAAAAACAAAATTGTTGCATGTAAATGAAGTCATCCTGAGCACTGTGTTACAATCCAATGTTGTCAGTGTTTTGTTTAGGCGTGACTGTTATGTGTTTCCTGCTTTACTTTGAAGGTCTGTCTTATCTCAGTGTGTTCAGTTTACGCTTCCTTGTCTCGTCAGTTCTGATTTGCCCCAGCTGTGTTTCCCTCCTGTTGTCCATTCCCTGATAGCTCCCTCTATGTATTTAAGCCCTATATTTCAGTTTGTCATTGTTGCTGTTGTGGGCAGCACGGTGGCACGGTGGTTAGCACTGTTGCCGCACAGCAAGAAGGTCCTGAGTTCAATTCCACCATCAGGCCGGGTCTTTCTGTGTGGAGTTTGCATGTTCTCCCTGTGTCTGCGTGGGTTCCCTCCGGGTACTCCGGTTTCCTCCCACCGTCCAAAGACTTGCAGTTTGTGGGGATAGGTTAATTGGATAATCCAAATTGCCACTAGGTGTGAATGTGAGTATGAATGGTTGTCTGTCCTTGTGTGTTAGCCCTGCGACAGACTGGCGACCTGTCCAGGGTGTACCCTGCCTCTCGCCCTATGACAGCTGGGATTGGCTCCAGCACCCCCCGCGACCCTGAAAAGGATAAGCGCTAGCGAATGGATGGATGGATTATTGCGATCTCCCCCTGTGTTGTAAATAGTTTGTTGTATATAGATGTAAATAGTTGTCGATACTTTGTCTTACTTGGTAGCTGTAGGGGTGAGAAGCCATTTTTCTTTGGGAACCTTTTCTCCTGTTTTTGGTTAGGGAGGCAGGTAAGACACCTGTAATTTTCGTTTGGGGTTTTCTGTGAAGGTAAGCCAGCTGCATTTCATTTCTAGAGTTTTTGTTTGTTGTTTTGGCCATGCTCACCCTGACGCCTGCTACCTTTTGGGACTTGATAAATTGACAGGCTGTTGTGAAATCCGTGGTAGCTGTTTTTGTTGGTTCGTCTTCCTTGAGAGCAGGGAGTGTGGGGGCATTTCTCCTTATTTTTATTTTTCTTCTGTTGCACGCCAGTTTTCCCTGGGCTGGGGTGTAACAACTGTAAAATGTTTGTTGTTTGATACCAGGAAGTGGAGAATGTGCATGAATCCATGCAAATCTTGATTAAAACAGATTCCAACCACAATGAATTTAGTTTGTTTGTTTCACCAGCTTCTGTGAAATCTGTTGCACTGTTCATTTTACAGCTGGATTTTTATTTTTATTTTTTTAGGTTTCTCAGAATTCAGATCGATTTTTAATTTTTCAAAAGCTGTTATTTCTCTTCTATAAATGACACATGTAACATTTTTGGGGGAAAAAAAATGTCCTCAATATTTCACATCGAGCTCTTTAAAAAGCCCTAACTGGTAAGGACTGTGCTTCAAGTGCAGCATTTACAGCCACCACCTTTGAAAAGTAGTAACCATACTTTAATAGATGTGTTTAATTTAACCCTGTCAAGGCAGGCGTTGCAGATTTGCAACAAGTAAAAGCTAAACAACCTGATTACCCCACATACATATTTTATGAGTTTTTTTTTTTTTTTCCCCTCAGAAGTACCACTGGAGGTATTCTTTTGTACATTAGCAACAAAAACTTAATTTGAGCCTGAGAGGGTTAATAAATCTTTAAGTCACATTTGAACGATTTTTTGATATAATGGTGCCCTCTGCTGGATGATCTGCATACTCTTACCGTTTCCACACAGTTGTTTTTAAAGGTTTGTCATTATTTTCATTGTTTGTTTTTTTTTGGCTTGTTTTGTTTTGGGAACCATAAAATTTTTCGAGCTCCTTGTCTGGTCTTACAACAACTCTACAAGTAAAACCAAACATACAGTTAGTAATGATCCAGGAGATATGTTAAACATCTACACAACACAATGGATTTCGATGTTCCACGAAAGAATTTGTAAATCTACACAGTATAGTAATCCTGTTCAGCTGGATATGAGGAGGTCAGGGATGAATGTGTTGTGTAGTCTCAATAATGTTAAAGCAATAGTGTGATCACAAAACTGATAACTGGGAGGCTTAAAAACGAGCTCTCAGAAATATTGTAACATCGAGTAAGTAAATGCATGTATTTGGAAACATATACTTCTAAAAATACTTTTATTGCACCATGTTCATTCACTCATGAGCTGCTGTAACATGAATCAAATGGCTGAATTTCCAACTCAGCATGCAGTCAAGTTCTATAGTCTTGCTAATGACCTACTAGGTGTGTTACGCGTCGGGAGTGAGAACGGGTTGTGCAACAGGGACACATGGGAAAAGTTGCAGGACGGCGGCCCTCGAGGACTGGAGTTTGAGACCCCTGCCGTATGGTGTTCATGCAGTTATCTACCCCACAGTGACAGCATGTCTGACTGCCTGTTCAGCATATGTAAAAATATATGATGAGTTTAAGCATGTGATGACAAACATGGTGTTTGTCATCACATGTCACATACATCTGGATGATCATTTGGAATAAACAAGAAACTAAAAACTTGTTGCTTCATCTTTTACCGTTATTATCATTATTATTATTATTATTGATCTTATTTTACATTTTTCATTGTTAGGCATTAGGTTTATTTTTTTTTCCTTCCAACTTCTTTTCCTCTTCCATGTTACTGTGTCAGCTTGTCAGCATCTATTTGGGGTTGGGAGCGGAACAGAAAGTAAGGAAATCCAAAGTGCCATTTAAACCAGGAGAGGTTCTTTTTCAGAAGAAGGGATTAATTCAAAAGAAATGAATTTACACAGGTGTTGTCGAGTTTGGCGGGCCACTCAAGCGGCCCTACTACGCACAAAAGAGAACAACAAACGCATCGCAGATCGGCACCGGACCCGTTCCCTGTGCAACTGTGACTGAGCAAGAAGAGTGGTGGAGAAAAGAGGAGCTGTTTGTGTGTGGAAACCCCCTCCCCTGGACTCCGGCCCCTTTCACTCCTGGACCCTGGAACCCTGGCCCTTTCCCCCAAACACCTTTGTATATATATTGCACTGTGGCAGATCACTGTAAATAAATTCACTCTTGTTCGAAAGGAGTTTGTGGTCTGCGCTTGAGTCTGTCCCTCTACTCCTCTTCAGTTCGCCTCAACATAAGCTCATCATATTCTATGATTTACTCTCAGGTGTTTGACGAGGTTAATGGTGCTGTCACAACACCTTACTGTCTTGCCACATGTATCGCAAACCGCGTCTTAGCTGTTTGTGGAGGTAAAATACATCCACACATGACTCCGTTTATGCTCAGCCATTGCTGTGAGTGTGCATGCCAGAGGCTGCTACACATTTATCCAGCCGTATTTCACAAATGACTAAGGCGTAAGAGGAAGTAGTTCCTTCCAATTTAGACGATCCGAATGATATAGTTTATTTCCACTGTTCCTGTTAATGAAACACTACAAATTTACCCCAAAGTACTAAAATATCGATATTTTAATATGAGAATCGATTCTAGAACATAAATTACTGGTATCGGAAGAATCGATATTTCAATATCGATCCGCACACCACTATTAGGAACTTCGTCTGTGTGTCATTCCAATTCAGGTTTTTATTATTTTATTTTATTTATTTATTTATTTATTTATTTGTTTTAGGAATTTGGATTTTAGGATACTTCAAACAAATCTGCCAGATTAACAGGGTGTGTGAAGCTGGAGTTTGACACAAGATTGGTATTTTTAAAAGATTTAAATCACCAAATTCTGAATAAAAGTTTAACAAATTCAGGACATAATTAGTAATAGAAAGTAATAGAAAGCTAGTTGTATACATTATTAATCAGGATCAAAATTAAGGCATGTCAAAGCTATCCAAAAACATACCACATTAAATGCACAAAAGGCGCACAGAAAGCATACTTAGTTAATCTTTGAGTAGCCAGTAAAGATTATGAAGGTGCTAATTAGAATAACAGTTATCTGTTCTGCAAAGAAAAAAATAAATATGGGTAAAATTAACATGAGTATGAGAAATTTCAGCATTAAGATCTACCTAATGTGCAACAGTTCCCTGACATCTGTTTCATCTTTACAACACATGGCTACTTCACAAAATGCACAAAATAAAAGATTACCAGAAATTATTGAATTACAAATGAATGAAATTGTTACAGCTCAATTAACAGTTTTCATGTGGATCTTTGTGGGACTGTGTGCCATGATACATACTGACACAGAATGAAACGGCAAGATTTTGAGTAGATGTCCCCAACACAAAAACGTTTTTTTAAACAAAGGTAGTTTGTATTTCTGTGTATATTGCGAGTACAATGTTTTACTTATGTTTACATCAGACATCAAATCTACTCACTCTTTAGAATATAAGAACACTCAACTCTTTTCTTTAAAAACATCTATAGATTGATAAAAATCTATTAGTATAACTACAAATCTATGCTCTGTGCTGTGTTGATAATCATGCATGCAAATCAAAATCAAAGATGAAAACGATGACATAATTTTTTTTAAAGTTTGATTACAATTCCAAAATTTATTATGCCATTCAAAAATATTTTGGTGAGCACACATATTTTTCTTTATTTGTTTTCCTTAAAAACCAAGCCAAATTCTTCTGGGATTAAATATTATATAAGCTATTAATAAAAACACAACAGATTAACTCACTGATACTATGGAAAAAAGGAACAAAGAAAAGCCTGACTTCTTGTTGGTTATCTGAATAACCACAGATTTCTGCATTCATTATGTGTTGCTAGCTGAATGTAAATCACTGGATGCACTGGATGTCATGTTGTAGCCATCTAAAAAAAACAGAGCAGTATAGTTAATCTGTGGCAAAAAAATAATACACAGTAGACACTGAAGTAAGAAGTAAAATAATTGTATGAATAAATAAAATTAAAAAAATTAATTTGTGTTAATGTGCAACCCATCCAATTGTTTTCTGTGTTGGACTGCCTGATTAAGGTACAAGCACACCTAACAACACACAGCTTTTCCTGCATCTTTATGTTAATTTTTTAATTGTTATTTACCTCTTCCACGTCTCCAGTTCCTTAAAAATCGAAGTCCACTTGACGATGAGTTTCCAGCACTTGTGCTCTAAAATACAATACAAAAAACAAATCATGCAATATTTGAAAAAACAAAACAAAACAAAAAACAAGTTGGCTGAGATCCAAAAATAAGGAAAGAAAAAAGGAACACGAAAACTGTTCTTACCCCTGTCCCACTTCTGGACGGTCGTGCATATGATGATATTGCTGACCGCACCTGGTAAGTGAAATCTCAAATGTTACACTACAATGGAAGTTGCACAAGTTAGCTGTAAAAGTAAATTAATTCATGATGCCCAGCCAAACACTAAAAGGAATCTTTTTGTAAGTCTATGGTGATGTTTATCTTGCTTTTTTGTGTGCTTGTGTGGGATACGAACACATACATATGTAACGGAGCCGGAAGGCTGATTTTATTCCCACAGTGTCGTTTTTTAAAGGAAGGAAACCTTCCTAAAAACGGGCAGAGCAGTGGAGCCGCCAAGGGAAACACACAATTTAAACTGTAAGATTAAAAATATAATTTATTATATTTAAATAGTTAAAAATGTAAGATAAATTAAAACAACCTTGGCCAAGGGATAACACAATAAAAATCAATAAAACACAACATTAAAAGTCCAGTGGAATCCACCACAGCATAAAAGTCCCAGGGAGTTAAGAAATCCAGCGAAGTAAAAGGGAAACCCAGCGGAGTCCTCTCCTTCCTTTCCGCATTCGCGTCTTGATATGCTAGAGAAAGGGAGGAGCGGCGGTCACTATTCTTCCGGCAGTTTTTATTCAATAAAAGGGGATAAGTCAAAGACTTACCCCGGGTGGGCAGAGCTCTCAACTCCGCCCGCTGCTTCTTAAAAACTGCAAAGCCACACAGCCGTCCCGTGCCTTCCGCTGGTGCTGTCTCCGCTCTCCCCGCTGGTACTGTCACTCTCTGCACTGGTGCCCTGTGCGCTGGTACTGTCCGTTCTCCCTGGAACGCCAAGCTCCAACCCTCTTATGTGTCACTCAGCACTCTGTAAATTACACTCCCTTTCCTCTCAGGTGTGTCCAATTAGTAAAAATGGGGAAAGGCGGAGTCTCTCCAGGACAATTTGCCGGCAACTAAAACATGCAAACTAAATAAAACACTGCACAAAAATATAACCAATGCATGCAATATAAAAAATAAATATGTACACTTCACATTAAAATACAGCACAGCAAAACAACATCCGTCCTTCCCTGGATGACATCCCCCCACACTGAAATATTAGCAGTCCCTGCTAATGCTCCATCTCCCTATAACGCTCTGGTGGAATCCCACGCGTGGCCCTAATGGACCGTCTAAGGGACATACCTGAATCACTCTGGTGAGGTGACACACAGTCAGTAAGGGGTAAAAATCCATAAAACACTGGCGCTGGGAAATCCGAAGGGCCTGTGGTCGGCTCCTCCGTAGGAGGGGTAAAGTCTGTTTGAGGAGCAATGCACACTTTTAAGGCATTCCTATGTAAAGTTTGTATATTACCCCCCTTTTCTGGTTTGACCTTATACACTAAGCCCGTATCTCCCACCTGTTCCAACACCACATATGGCTCAGGAGACCACCAGGAGCACAGTTTTCCTTTGCCCTGTCTGTTTCGGTCACGTACCCAGACTCTCTCTCCGGGCAACAATGGGAGGGTACAGCCTCTTTTCTCATACTGGCTTTTGTGTTGGGAGGCCGCAATATACATCCTCTGCCCAGCCAAACGGTAAGCTAGGGAGAGTTTCTGTTGATGAGAATACACCCACTCACTTACATCCTGCCTCGCCTGCTGGGGGGCCACGCCCCGGCTCGGACAGTCTCGGTCGTTGTGTCCTTGGGCAAGACACTTCACCCGTTGCCTACTGGTGGTGGTCAGAGGGCCCGGTGGCGCCAGTGTCCGGCAGCCTCGCCTCTGTCAGTGCGCCCCAGGGCGGCTGTGGCTACAATGTAGCTTGCCATCACCAGTGTGTGAATGTGTGTGTGAATGGGTGGATGACTGGATATGTAAAAGCGCTTTGGGGTCCTTAGGGACTAGTAAAGCGCTATATAAATACAGGCCATTTACCATTTTACGCCTAACACCACGTCCACAGGAAGTCGCAAGTGTCGACCAAACATCAAATAGGCAGGCGCATAACCTGTGGAACTATGGATAGTATTATTATAAGCATGAACGAGTTCCGGCAGATTTCCTACCCACTGGCTCTGCCTAACTGATTCTAGGGAGCGGAGCATGTTCAATAGGGTCTGATTGAAACGTTCTACACTACCATTCCCTGCAGGGTGGTAAGGTGTCGTACGGCTTTTGGCTATACCATAGGTATCACAAAGCTGTTTCATTAATGCAGATTCGAAATTAGACCCACGGTCGGAGTGGAGTCGGCCTGGGCAACCAAACGGCTGTATCACATACTTCCACAAAGCCTTTACTGTAGTCTCTGCTGTTTGGTTTATTGTAGGGATAGCCCAAGCGAACCGCGTAAACAGATCAGTCACCACAAGTATGTTTTGATAAGTGTCAGTTGGTCGGCCTAAGGACAGAAAATCCATGCCTACAACCTCCAAAGGGTATGAGACTGAAATAGGGTGCAGTGGAGCCCTAGGTTCTACCCTCTCCTTTTGTAGACCACAGGGGACACAACCCAGATGAAACTGACGTACCTGCGCTTCCATGTTAACCCAGTAGAACCGCTGCCGTATCCGAGAGAGGGTTCGATCTACCCCCGCATGGGCAGCAGCCTCATGGATCTTCCGCCACACCTCATGGCACCTGGAACTAGGACACACAACTTGATGACGAGTCTCCTGGGTATATTCGTCCGACACTTTACGGCACAATACTCCGTCTTTAATGAAAAGTCTTTTTTGCTGCTGTAGGAGTCGCCGCACACCATGCGACAATGCCTGACGTTCTGACTTTGTAGGTGCGACCTGAGCTTCCAGAAGTTGTTTTACCACTTGAATATCCGGATCGTGAACTTGTGCTTCTGCCCAGTCACTCCCCTCTACCTCACAGGTCAATTCAATGGCTGCTGAAGTGACTCCACGCTCTGATCCAGCCCCCTCCAGGTGCTCTGCTGGGACAGTGGGGAGTCGAGAAAGGGCATCAGCATTAATATTGCTCTTACCCGAACGATACTTGATCTCGTAGTCGAAAGAGGCCAGCTGGGCAACCCAACGTTGTTCTACTGCGCCCAAGCGAGCAGTCTGTAAATGGGCCACAGGGTTATTATCAGTATACACAACGAATCGTGCACCAGTCAGATAGTCTTTAAACTTTTCGGTAACCGCCCACTTAAGGGCTAACAGCTCCAACTTGAAAGAACTATAGTTTGCGTCATTCCGTTCCGTGTGGTGTAAACTTCTGCTGGCGTACGCTATTACCCTTTCTTGGCCCTCTTGAACCTGCGCCAGAACGGCTCCCAGCCCGCGGCCACTGGCATCTGTATACACAATAAAGGGAAGAGAGTAATCTGCGTATGCCAAAACAGGTGCCTGCGTTAAAGCTGCTTTGAAGGCCTCAAATGCCGTTTGACATTCTGGGGACCACTGTACTTTACGACGGTCTGTTCTCTTGTTCACAGGGACCCCTGTCAATAATGCATTTAAAGGGCGTGCGATTTGAGCAAAACCGGACACAAAACGTCTGTAGTAACCAGCCAGGCCCAAAAAGGATCTGACCTGTCTGATGGTATCAGGGACCGGCCAATCCATCACCGCAGAAATCTTATCCGGGTCTGGTCTGACACCATACTTATCCACTACATGCCCCAGAAATTTCACCTCTTGTTGCAGGAACTCGCACTTGTTCGGCTGTAACTTCAACCCATGACGCCACAGCCTCTGAAACACTTCATCTAGATGCTGTAAATGAGACGAAAAGTCAGGTGAATAAATGATAATGTCGTCTAAGTACACCAATAAAGACTCGGCAATCTGTCCACTCAAACAGTGCTGCATCAGGCGCTGAAATGTAGCGGGTGCATTGCACAGACCAAACGGCATCCGCTCGAACTCAAACAACCCAACTGGGGTCGTAAAAGCAGTCTTTTCTCTGTCCATCGGGTCCATTTGGACCTGCCAGTATCCACTGGCTAAGTCCAGGGTGGAAAACCACTTCGCTCGAGTAAGGCTTGTCAATGTCTCTTCTATTCGTGGCAAGGGAAAAGCATCTTTATGCGTCACCGCATTCAATTTTCTGTAGTCCACACAGAACCTCCAGGCGCCATCCTTTTTTCTCACCAAAACAATGGGTGCAGCCCATGGGCTACAGCTTTCCCGGATAACTCCCTTTGCCATCATATCTACCAAGAGACTCCTCATTTCCTTATACATTGCGGGGGGCAAAGGACAATACCTCTCTCTAATGGGAGCTGCATCACCTGTGGGGATACAATGATGCACCAGGTCAGTCCTCCCGAAATCTTCGTCATCTTTAGAGAACACCTTCTCCCATTTAAGCAATAAAGCACGTAGCTCGCCCTGTTGCAGTTCAGACAGGCCAGGTCTTTCAATCAGTTTATTCATCTCCTCAGGTAATCTCTCCTCCTCCGTGGGGGCGCCACTATCGACCAGAGCCACCTCCACCACACCGTCCGTCCCAAGGGACAGGCTCAGGTCCTGTGAGCCATGTACGTCAGCTTCATCCACGCAGGATAGCTTTCCCAGTTTCTGGTAACGACCTATAAAAAGAGGATAGGGGTGTGGGTTACAAATCCTCACTGGCACTCTCCCGGCCCTTACCATGACAAGGGTTCTCGCCACCCCCACATCAGGGGTTTCAGGCAGTGCCTCCACCAAGGCACAATAATCTGTTCCTTGCGGACCCGTCTGAGTCCGGCCCCACACCATTATTTCACTCCTCGGGGGAACTTTAATTTTGCGTCGGCCAGCTAGCCGTACATACCCCACCATTCCGTCCTCCACTGTACTTGCTTCTATCCGTCTGCATGTTGCGAAGGCAGTCCTCCAGGCCTGTTGATTCGTTAACTGCTGTGGGGCAGGAGTAGTCTTTTCTGGCCACTTAAATACATTCCAACAGGCAGTCACAACATTCATACCAATAATCAGTGGGTGAGTGCAATGGTCATCTTTTACCACCACAACCCCGCGTCCAGGAACCTTAACACCTTCTATTTCCATGTCCAGGACAGCATAGGTGGTATAGGGAATTTCCAGACCATTGGCGGCTCTCAGCCTAAAGGCGGTTGGAGTTTTCTCAAGCCTAGCCTGGGAAAAATACTCATTAAACAGACTCTCCTGCATCAAAGTCACTTGTGACCCGGTATCCAACAAGCCTTGAAGCTCCACCCCTTCGATCACTATCTTCACTGTTGGACACTGCCCAATAAATGTTTCTGTGGCCCTTAATTCCTTAGGTGAACCAAAAAACCCCGCCCCTCGGACCTCAGCAGCAGGGTCATCTAGTTTAAACTTGGCTGGGAAGACATGGAGGTCTGGCAAAACCTAGCTATATGTCCTGCTTGTTTACACCTCCGACAGATAGGCCGACCTTGTGCATCCCAGCTAGCATTTGATTGTCGCGGTCTTCTCCTAAACTGAGGTGCAGGCGGAAGAGTAGCTACAGCTGGCTGAGTGGAGCCTCTAATTTCCCTTACTAGCTCTTGTGCCAATCCTTCAATTTGTGCCTTAACATCCTCCAGTATCTCCTGTTTTAACACCTGCCTCCAATCTTCTTTCTGTTCAACCTTAAAAGGAGCATGAGACTTATTTACAGACAGGCAGGTTACCTCAGACTGGGGCTGTACATGTTCTGAGTCTAGGAGCAGTGCCTCCTGGCGTATGGCAGCAAAATCTTGGTCTGGATTACGCCGCACATAGACCTTCAGTGCCTGACTTACAGGGCCCTCCCGCAATCCTAGCAACAATTGATCTCGCAGGGCTGCATCAGAGGGGACATTATCTGGATCATGCTTTCGCAACCTACAGTATAATTCTCTTAACCGCAAGATAAATGAAGATACGGTTTCACTTGAGTTCTGAGTGCAACTAAAAAACTGTGACCTAAGAACTGGGGTGGGGACACGATCACCATATAAGGAGTCTAAAAAAGAAAAGATTTTTTGTACTTGGTCTCTTTCACTGGTTTCAAGAACACTAACCTGACGTTTAGCCTCACCTGCTAGCGCTCCCAACACAATAGCAACTTTCCTCACTTCAGGCAAGTCCTGAGATCCCAGCAGCCCCCGCATCTGCTCCTTCCACTCCTGATATTGCACATCCTGATCAGGCCCTTTAAACTTTGGCAGCCACGGGGCTCCGGGATATACAGGCATCATCATATTTGCTATTCCCCTGGCTAACCCAACTGCTCTTGGCTCCGTATCCTATGTCGACAACGCCAATTATGTAACGGAGCCGGAAGGCTGATTTTATTCCCACAGTGTCGTTTTTTAAAGGAAGGAAACCTTCCTAAAAACGGGCAGAGCAGTGGAGCCGCCAAGGGAAACACACAATTTAAACTGTAAGATTAAAAATATAATTTATTATATTTAAATAGTTAAAAATGTAAGATAAATTAAAACAACCTTGGCCAAGGGATAACACAATAAAAATCAATAAAACACAACATTAAAAGTCCAGTGGAATCCACCACAGCATAAAAGTCCCAGGGAGTTAAGAAATCCAGCGAAGTAAAAGGGAAACCCAGCGGAGTCCTCTCCTTCCTTTCCGCATTCGCGTCTTGATATGCTAGAGAAAGGGAGGAGCGGCGGTCACTATTCTTCCGGCAGTTTTTATTCAATAAAAGGGGATAAGTCAAAGACTTACCCCGGGTGGGCAGAGCTCTCAACTCCGCCCGCCGCTTCTTAAAAACTGCAAAGCCACACAGCCGTCCCGTGCCTTCCGCTGGTGCTGGCTCCGCTCTCCCCGCTGGTACTGTCACTCTCTGCACTGGTGCCCTGTGCGCTGGTACTGTCCGTTCTCCCTGGAACGCCAAGCTCCAACCCTCTTATGTGTCACTCAGCACTCTGTAAATTACACTCCCTTTCCTCTCAGGTGTGTCCAATTAGTAAAAATGGGGAAAGGCGGAGTCTCTCCAGGACAATTTGCCGGCAACTAAAACATGCAAACTAAATAAAACACTGCACAAAAATATAACCAATGCATGCAATATAAAAAATAAATATGTACACTTCACATTAAAATACAGCACAGCAAAACAACATCCGTCCTTCCCTGGATGACACATATAACTGTTATTTATTGAAGTGTGGGCCCACCTGCTGTTTGCTACTTTCACCATCAAGTCTGAATTAGTCATTTATATGGATTTACAGAGAAACCATGAAATGGCACTAAAAGGCAGAAGTTTGACTTGACAAGAGGATTTTAGTGTAGTATTATTACAATTCATATTCCTTCCTCAGTAAAGGTTTGTAGACATTAAGCACTTTGTTGGTTAAACCAAATTATATAATTTAACATTAATTTAAAGTAATTCAACAATAAGCACTTATTCATTAACTTGACTTAAAATTGAGCTGTACATACCTTACCATCCAGCAGTGTTCCAAACACCAAAATAAAGAAGCCCTTTTTTAAAAGACAGAGTAATGTCCGTTATCAAGGATTCAGTGATTAAAGATTCTGCTATTATGGTATAAAAAGGTAAAAAGTTTATTTGTACCTGTAGCGAATTGAAGAGTGCGAATGCAATATTGATTCCTATGTCTCTTGGATGCACCAGAAGTCCAGCTCCTGTAAAATTATGATATTATTTTATGCCATGTTATACCCCTAATTAAAGATTGTGAATTATTATGTAGTTTTAGTTTGCATTATTCTCCTGAATTAGAAGAAGCTGATAACTATTGCATTAGTTAAACTGATTTGCATTACATTAAATTGCTGACTTGTTGTGAATGAATGATATTGTTTTATGATGCATTATATTGCTGAGTTATAAGAAATACTGTTCGCAGAAGGTTATTGTCTAATTTGTCTGAGTAGAAGAGAATAGAGTGTGCTGGAGTTTTCTGCCCCATTTCAGCAGGAGCAGATAAACAGGGAGCCAAGGTCGTAGCTCAGGCGCTGTGTGAGAGAGAGCATGTGAATGTTTAGGCTTTTTATGATAAGGTGGAGGCACCAGAGGCTATAAAAGTTTGAGCAATGCTCCACCATTTTGAGATTTTGAGGCTGTCTGCATCAGTGTCCATCTCCCACGTGTGTGATCATTAAATCATCGTTTGACTCAACCCGGCCGGACCAGTGTTGTTATTGTGGTTTTTTCTCTTGTCTCCATCCCCAATATTTTGAACCTTAACATTTTGGGGGCTCGTCCTGTGGTATTGGGGTGGAATTTAAAAGTTTGGACGGTCCGAGGTTGTCGAACGGACAGGCACGAGCCAGTGGTCTGATTTGAGTGGACAAAAGCCGGCTTATCTAAAGGTAAGGCACTACCTGTTGAATTATTTCCAAAATGTGCCAAATTGGATATGACTAAATTAAAGTCTACTCACTGAAATTACTGGTAGAGTGTCTGTTTTGATTTTGATGAGAATCACCGTGTGTTATGCAGTTAAAGTTGCTTAAGAATGTTTAATGAAGTTGAAGAAATATGAAACTGTTCTGGAGGTAACAGATATAATGTTGGGTTTGAGTCCCTGGATATTGAGCTGAAGGCTCAGGTAGTTTGGTAGGGAAATTAGGACAGAAACTGTTCTGGAGGAAACAGAGACTGGTTAATAGTTTTACAAATTAGGTCAGAAACTGTTCTGGAGGTAACAGATACTGTTTAATTGATATGTTAAAATTTGTCAAAATTGTTTAGGTGAAAATTGTTATAGGACGGCACTGGAAGATGCTAAGAAGCACATAGCCCGGAGGTTACGCTCCCTCCTGGCCGTGGACGCGCGGTCTTGACCTGTCGGCGAACAGGGTTAGTTCAGTTTTTGCTTAACTGTGGGGTACAGGGCATCCTGAAATAAGCTAGGAGTTAGAATCTCCTCACCGTTTTAAATGGTGTCATGTGCTTGTTTGGACAAAGTTAAATTGAGTTAGGGACTTTAGAAATCAGGCCATAGGCTGTTCTGGAGGAAACAGATACTGGTTAATTGATTACAAAAAAGTTAACTTTCTTCGGTTGGACCCGTTATGATAAATTTGTCGAAATTGTTTAGGTTCTTTAGAAATCAGGCCATAGGCTGTTCTGGAGGAAACAGATACTGGTTAATTGATTACAAAAAAATTAACTTTCTTCGGTTGGACCCGTTAACTTAAATTTGTCGAAATTTGTTAGGTGCTGAATCTGTCAGGCCTGTCAGTGATTGTAAATATAAGACGTCTTTGTAATATAAAATAGAAGAGTTTTGTCTGAGCTTTGTGTGACCCTGTGTGTGACGACAGCGCACTGCAGCGCTGCGAGCTATTTTTAGACGGTGTGTGAACATGCAAATGAGCTGTGACGCGCACAGAGGACTTTGCTTCCTGTTTAGCGTGTTTTTGAGTTTTATAATTTTGATTTGCAAACAATGATACATGCCTGTAAGTAAAACGCTGATTTTGCTGATTATGATACTACAAATAAGGTGTTGAATGACTAGGGTGTGAATGATGTTGGAGTTTAAAGCGGAAACTCAGAGAGGAGTGTGTTGGGAGACTGGCAGGTAGTCTGCAGTGCAAAGGTGGGCGTCTTGCCTGCTAGTCTATTTAACAGTGATGGAAATGATATTAAATAAATCTCTCAGTGTGTTGATACAGGTGGCTATGGGGCTGGACCAACTGCCCCCACAAGCACGGCGGCCGAAGCAAAATTATAGTAATAGAAACCAAACTCAGCAAGAATCAGCAGCTGTGGAAAAGGCAGCAGCTAGCAGAGAATTAAAGGAGAAATTAAGAGAAGTTTTACACATAAAATTGCGGCCAACAGACTTGTGGAGGTTGGGAAGGCGCCTGGAGCATCACAACAAAAAGGTGAAACAAAAACACACACAAGCAGAGAAATGTGAGAGAGAGGCACGTGCTAGAGAAATGCCTCGTTTGAGGAAAAACGTTAAATTAGCCCATTTACAAACGCACATACACGCAATGAAGAAACAGCTTACACCCATAAACACGTGAAGATTTTCCAGCAAGTTTAAAGCAGTGAAACTTAACATACACCCGCCGTTACACAATAAAGTTTATCCACTACTAACAAATAAACCCTCTGGGTTGCAGGACAACAACTTAACTTCAAAAAAAAAAAAAAAAAATCACAACCAGTGATAACACGACAAATTTAGTGGTTAATAAAAGTCAAACTGTGACATGTTTTCTTCTGATTGATTAATACAAGTGATTACTGAATGAAAGAAAATTCCATTTTTGTGCTTTAAACATGATCTTAAGAATTTTAACATGTACCTGTGTTGTCCTGTCAGCTTGGTGGGTTATGAGAGGATTATATGGTGAGAAAAAACAAAAAAAAGGGGGGGAGAAGGCTGACACAGGGCCTGGTCCCGTTGTTTTTCCCCTCTCTGAGTAACACAGCCAATACAACATGATTTTCCTGTTCGTTTGTTTTTGTTTTTGTTTTGTTTTGTTTTTTCTCTTTATGCTTGATTACAGGCTGCTTTGTCGGCCCGGAAAAGCCGAGGCTGACCCTGGACTCCTGCTCTCCCCTCTACCATCTTTGCTCTCTCCTCTACCATCTTTGATGTGACCCTGACTAAATGCTAAAGCAGCTGAACCCGCAACAACAACTTGAAAATGTCAACAGTGCTGCAGGAAAATGATCTCATGCAGCAGAGACGGAGAGCGGTAATCCAAGGCCCGTTTCACTACACGGGGAGATTTCTGTCAGCGTCTTTTCTTTCTGAGAAGATTGAGAAAGGCCCGGCTCCCACCACCGATTCTGACCACCTTATATAAAGGAACTATTGAGAGCATCCTGAGCAGCTATATCACTGTCTGGTTCGGGAACAGCACCATGCCGGACAGACAAGCACTACAGAGGGTTGTGCAATCAGCTGAGCGCACCATCCGCTCCGAGCACCCTGACCTGCACTCAATCTACAGCAGGCGGTGCTGGACCAAGACCAGGAAGATCGTGAAAGACCTCAGCCATCCCAACAACAGACTGTTCTCTCTGTTGCTGTGTACGTGACAAAGAAACATCTGGATTTGGAAAACGAGGCACTCGCAAAGCCACCAGCATTGTGCCTGATTGGACACACCCCTCTCACACACTCTTTACATTCTTGCCATATGGAAAAAGACAGCTTCAGCTGACAGAGCTGTGACGAGACGCCCATCAAGCCCAGATGAAAAGTGAGGCCGAGCAAAACCATGCTGACCTTAACCACTCTGCATTAAAACTGTGCAGGACAGTGACGGACCAACAATGACCATCGGGCAGCAAAAAGGGCGTGCCAGGGACAGGAGGAGTAACTGAGGTCACCTCAGAATGGACAAAACACCAGGAGAAAATAAGCTGAAGGCACAGATGTCGGGGCTCGGCCAGGAGCTGACCTCTGAGAAGAGCCGAACAGCAGAGCCGCAAAAGGCCGTGGAGCAAAGCAAGGGAAACATCAATGGACTTAAATCTGATTTCTACGGAAAAGACTCTGAGGTTTCTGCCCTCAATAAGACCTCGAGGCATCAGAGCAGAAACTGAGCATGGCCCAGGAGGAGCTAGCTGAAAATCGAACCCATCAGGCTTGGAGTCCAAGACACCGGACTTGAAATCAGGCCGGAGCATCCTGGAGCTAGATGAGCAGTGTGACTTGTCCGGTCTGCTATGGAGCGAACGTTAGGGGGATGGCTTCCTGTCACCTCTGCCGTCCTCCGATCGCTCAGCGTCCTGGGCTGCCCAGCTCTGGACTGAACGCTCGGGCCGAGACACCCAAACAACCATGGACTCCATTCCCCTGGAATGGGACCACGACTACGACCTCAGCCGTGGGCTTGAGAGTGCAAGCAGGGATCCCAGAGAGCCTTGAGGCCTGTGTTAAACTAACAGAACAAAGGTTGAGGTCTTCCACTGGGGAGGTGGAAGCTGCAGACTCTCCTATACACCTTCTGGATGTCAGCCGTTCCACCTGCAAACAAACGGACAGCAGTCGCACTTCTGCAAGCAACAAACGGACATCCAGACAATTGAGCTGCGTATCAAAACCCTGAAGGAAGACCGAAACAAAAGGGTCAAGTTAAGGAGGAGCGAAATAAGGAGAAGATGCTGGACACTGGAGAAAAGGACTGCCTCAATTGGGGCCAGAACCAGTATGGACAGAACTCTGAGCAGCAGCACCAATGGATGCAAACAGACTGAAAAGGAGGAGGGCAGGGCCCAGGGCACGCTTCAGGCCGTGGTTTACCCAGAACACTACAACAGGAAAGTGATGAACACAAACACCCACACAAACACACACATCTACATGCACCGACTCAGAGTGAAAAGAAACATACATATGAACATATGCACTCGTTGATTGAGGGAGAAATGACACACACACACACACAAATTAAAATGTTGATTCAATGAACTGAGAAGTGATCCACACACACACACGCTGATGCAATGAAGAATGCTTTACTAACAAATGCTGCACACAAACATCCAAATACGGAGTTGGTTACAACAGCAAGAACTGATTGATTATTTATTGCTTAAATGTATTTCATGCCACGCAGAGGGCATTTGTGTAGATTTAGAGGACATGGTCTGAAGCACTTTGATAATGAAAACAATGTCTGTGCGTGATGTCTGTTTATGGCTCAAAGCCTCCACTGAATTGTTTACTGTGCTTCACACAGTCTAACAAGGAGCAGTGGTACAGAGCGAAAATGATGAATGAATGGTGTGAGTTTTATTTCGAAGAGATTATGAAAAGGTTGTGTTGATTCAACTTAGTTGTTTACGTTTTTGCCAAGGTAAAGAGTTGGTGTGTAACTAGTGTCCACTATTGAGTCAAGTAAATCCAACATGTTTTGTTGGTGCAAAAAGGAGTTTTGGTTGATCTTTGGGTTTTGTTTGACACTAGGTTGATTCTATCAGTGAGGTTTGGATTGTTTTCTTTCTCTGAGAGAGAGAGAGATGGTTTGAACTTTGGACATGTTTGCAATGGGCCCCAGTATCTGTTATTATATGAGTGTTTTATTGTTTACGTTTGTTTTTGCTTTTGTTACAGTGCACTGAGATAAGAACATCTGAGAGGTGTGATCCACCGGTGGTGATATTTTGGTATTTTGTGAGTTCCTGATTTAACAAATCAGCTCTTTAATCCAGGCCTGAGAGATTGAACTTTAAAGCGCTATAAAATATTCTTATTGAAAACAGTCGCAAAGTATTTTTTCTCCATGATTATAATGAGCTTGGGAGAAAATTCACTTATATGGGACACTGATCCTGAAGCCTAAAAGGATTGCAGCGAGTCAATCCAGTCCAAAGAAGGAAAAACAAACAAGGAGCTGTTTCCTTTAAAATGATGACGTCATCTTGCTGGTGATGGAGCCTCGAATAGGCTGCGCGTGAGACTCCATTATCAGCAACTTTTGGTATGGATGTGTGTGGATGTATGCATATGACTGACGACTAAAAGTCATGGACTGACGACTAAAAGTTTAACTGACTTGATACTGAGACAAAGACGGTGCTGACTTTAGGATTATTGAATGTCCACAGACAATTCACCCAGCCTGTAAAAGAAGGGTGGATGTTTTGTTTTGCTTTGTTTTGTCTGCAAGAACAGAAGAATGACAGAGACTAAAGAGCTGTAGCTTCACAGCAGTGTGAACTGCAGACTGAACCCTTTGGTTGCTAATTTTGAGCTACTGATGTTTGCATTAAGGAAATTGTGTTTTAGTAGCTGTGTTTTAATTAAGGTATTACATTATATTGTTGGGAATATTAAATGCTAAAGTGAAGAAAAGGTTTGATCCCACTCATGACTGAGCATGTTATTATTAACCATAGTGGGTCACTATAGAGAGTCAATTAATTTTAGAAAAAAAACAAACAAACAAAAAACCCTCCACCGAGGTCTATGAATAAGAGGGGAATGATAGACAGCCACACTCAAAATGGAGATATGTAATGATAAACACTGGTCCCCGTCTTTTGGGCGCTCTCTTGAAGTAGTCAACAATTTAAAAGTAAGATAAAATAACAGGGGCATGTGCTGAGGGGTGGTGCTGCACAAGAACAAGAGTAAAATAAAGAAAATATTGTTTTTAGAAGTGCAAATTAAAATGTACCATTACACTCAGAGGATCAATATGAAGCTTGATATTTGTTAATTTTGAATGAAGTACATGACTGGTGACTGTTCTGTCCTGAGCTTTTGTTTTTACAGCACCCGCTTGATCACACCAACAGTTTCTCGCCACCGAAGAGGGGTACTTGCAAAAATAAAGAACGGGGAGGAATATCATCAAAACTGGAAACAGGTAATCCCCAAAGGGGGTGATAACGCCATAACTTTCACTATGGTCAAATTCTCAAAATTTGACCCTCAAAAATTCTTCAAACATTTAGACACAAAGTGGAGATTTAGATACATATAATGTCGTAAACCACATAAGCATGAAGTATTTGATTCAATAAGATGGTGAAATAACAAGCAGCAAAAGGTTGATCATGTTAATGGTGTTTATTCAAGGGTGCAGAGGAGATTATTATTATTAAAGACAACAAATGAAATAACGAAAAGTAGAAGTGGAAAAATTTGCGTTAACGGTAATAAAATAAAAAAGAAAAAGAAAAAAAGAAATACTAACTAAAACTGTACTGAATGTTCACAAAACTAACTAAAATTAACTAGATTTATAGCAAAATGTGTTTGGTTGCATTGATGTGTGCGTGCCCTGCTATAGTGAAATTAAGGTAGTACGTTAGTCGAGTCGTCTGTGTTGCTGCTCCGTTCACGCGCAGAATCAGGTCAGGAAAAGTCGGGAGACAGCGCCAGAATAGAATTGAGGATGATTTTAATATGACTGTTTTGTAGACATAACAAGAGTCTTGTAGTGGAGAGGGACGTAATGTCCTCCTGAGACCCAGAGAATAAGAAAAAACAGGGAGAAAATATTTTAGTTTTTTCTTTTTTCTTTTTTTTCTTTTTTCTTTTAAATGAATCAAGTGTTATTAAAATAACAATCTCATAAGATGAAGATCAGGGACCAACCCAGAAGTCACTGACACTTCACTAGCTGTAAACTATTGGTTTAGGAATAAGTGATGGCACTGAACTGTCTATTTCACAAAAGTCAATTTATTTAGGATATCTGAGGAAGTACTGATTTTATTTGGAGACACAAAAGAACATTTGGCACTTCCCTCATCTCACATCTGTTTCATTGTTGTACCCAATCATTCTACAACTGAAATGCCTTGGACTGCTAACCATTTCAGGCAAGTGGAGTGAACCATATTTTGCTAGACTCTCATCAGATTGGGGCTTCCTTTTATTGATCTTTGGAGAGAAGTCTTCATTACTGGTATTATTCAGGTCTTGTTCACATGTTTGTCCCAGGTTTCTCAGCCAAGAGGAGCTTAAACCCCAGATACTGTGAGTTCTTTTCACACATTGAGATCACTGATAACTTTCAGCAATGACGTGATCTCGTAGAAACAATTAGGTGTTATGGATTCAACTATAATTGCGACACTTATTTTTTTTTTACTTTACTGGAAAAGATTTCTGCATTTTACCCATATTTTATTTTTAACTCAAAATCAAAATTCCAGATTCTACTACATGTTGGTTTTGCACCAGATAGGACGACAGATTTCAGGTGGCCCTGTGTCTTTCTCTATTACATCTGCCACTGCATCTCGATAATCTTCTCTGTGGCTTTTAGTGGGTCCTGACCCTCTCATATTTTGAAAAATCTATGTTTGAATCTCCCTTAATAATTGTGTTAAGAATTCTCTCCGCCTTTGTCAAAAGTTGGGTATTAGGAAAAAGTGAAATAAATATAAATATAAAGTCCCAATGTGTAGAGCACACATTAATAAATTAGTCATGTTCCCTGTGAAAGTAAATGAGCCTAATTCTTAAAGACCCCTGAAATTATTTACCAGATGTTTATTTTTTGAATAAAATAGAAATCTGAGTTTAACAAAACATTTTAATTGTAAATATCAAGCTTATCTTTCTTTCTTCCATAAAATGTGCTTGTGAGCACGCCAGCCATTTTGAAAAGGTGGGAAAAACAATTGGCAAGGCCACACCCCCACACATGGGATATAATTTTAAAGGTTCTGTTGTCCTCTCTAAGAAACATCAGGACTTAGAGGAGTGGCAAGTAGAGTATGAGAGCTACAAGCAAAAAACTAAATGTGTACTACAGTGCGAAAAAATGAATTACTGGGTCATCAGGGGGTCTTGAGGGACATTTATAAAAAACAAAAAAAATCCCACAAACCTTAAAAGTGCACTTGAAAAGCTCACACAAGAAGGTTAACCTAGCTTACCTAGAAGACCTCATCAGGGGGAGCACACTCCCCCTCTTTTTAGAGCTCACCCACTTAACTCGCATCCCAAGAAAACAGCTAACCCCAGATAAGGCAGCGTGATGTATCCCGAGATAACAGGACTGGGACATCTAAATAAAGGTGTGAAACAATCGCCTTCAAAAGGTTATCAATTAACTTTAACCAAAATTAGGACCATTCGGTGCGGCAAGAGTTAATAGTTATTAGTCTCAACACCCAAGGATAATTAGAAGAGCATGACTGATATGATGGAACTGAGATTTTGTTACACTTAACTTTTGCAAAACACAAATAAAACTAAATTGAAACTAAGGATTTTCAGAAAATAAAAACTAGACTAAACTAGCAAAGAATTGGTAAAAACTAATTACAACTGGCAAAAAATTGAAAATCTGGAGTCGAAACTAAATAAAAGATAAAACCTAATGAAAATGGCGAAACGTTTAAAACTCTGGTGCAGAGATTGGCAAATCTGACCAGGAACGTTATAAAATGGATTGTCAGAACAGTCAGCGTTAAAGCCACATTTGACAGTCCATACTAGGATGGCATTGGACATCTTGGGGGTGGAAAGGGGTTGGTGTGACCAAGGTGTGGTTTGGCTTGTCGTATGTATATTTGAGATCATATGGCTCTGGATGGACCGGTTACCAGGGCGTGGAAGGAGGACAGACTCATTAAAGGAGGAGAAGGAACTTGCTGGGATTGGAGATCCTCTGGGTGAGTGGTTGATTAAAAGCATGCATAAAATAGAAGTTATCTGTTGTTATTGATTGGTAATAGATTGATAATTGGCCACATTTACAGCTGTATTGACTTGTTGTGGACGTAGTCGACTTCAGGTTTAAACACTCTAATTAACAGGTTGAAAATAGTGACATTAAAGGAAGAGTATGCAGCACCACCCTGTCAGACGCCAGTGATGGTGGAGCTCACTGATGAATCAGGTGAGCTGGATTCATGGCTGATTCAAAACTAAGATCCCCCTGCTGTGGTCAGTAAGGGGAGAGAAGGGGGAAATAAAATCAAGAATTAAAGGGGCATTTATAAACGTTTAGGTGTCAAGTGAAACGGGACAAAAGGGGGTGTTATACTGTTATTTTCAATGTCAGCATTATTATGGTATGAGAATCATGCAACAAGCATTGCATAGATGATCATTTATTGAAGCTTTTGACCTTATACTAACATCTGTGTTCCTGTGATTGTTATAACCTCTGATGAATCTTCTATTCACAGGTGTTAGGATAATGATATAATTTTTCATTGCAGGTGTAACCATGATCATTTTTATACATATTGCAACTTGTTGCTCATTGTAGAGTTGTGCTCAAGTTATTAAGGGTTAATAGCTACAGTCAGCGCGAATGTCTGACTGATCTATTGAGGGGAAAGGCTTCGAGCATAGAAGGCCGCACGCGCTTACAAAACACTGATATCATGTTATTCTTTGTGATCTTTTCTTAAATTATGTCTTTAAGGTTAGTTTAAATAGTGGCAGTTAATTAAACGAGATTTATTAAAATATTAAATACCTGAGTCAGAACGTTACACGCGGATCACCTTAAGAGTCTGGGAAACTTTGTAGCTGCCTAACTTTTTTTTTTGAATGTTCTAGCTCCGTTGATTTGACACATTGGAATGTGTCAAAAAAGGGGGGGAAGGTTGAGCTTTAACATCAAACCAGGATTATTTGAACATTTTATAACTTCATTTGTGTCTTTAATAATTTAGGAATGGTAAAGCTTAAGCTAATAGCGGCCCGAGAAGACGGACCTTTTAGAGAATCAGTGAAAAAGCATAAACTATCATTTTCATGTTTAATCATTACTCATTGAAATGAACTGAATAGCGTTTAGAAGATTTGTTAATTTTTTGTCTTTTGTTAAAAAGAGGGGTTTCAATAATTTTCAGACACACCTTGCAAATGTGCTTATAACGAGTTGGCACTCGGCCTTTTGAAGGTCAGAAGCTTCGTTCGGCGTGGCTGTCCGGACTGATAAAGTGTAAGAAATGCCTTGAGTGCGGAGGGCTAAATGCAAACATGCTTACACACACATAAGATATGATTAGAATAAGTCCCTGGGACATTCTGAATGTTTAGACCAATTCTGAATCACTAGAAGGTCAGTAGATAACAACATTAGATTATTAGGGTTAGGAAGAGAGGTGTTTTGGTTTTCTGTCTCTTACAGAGGAAGGAACAGACACCAGACGAGGTCACAGAGATGCGAGGATCCTCCGTAGCAGAGTCAGACACAGTGACTGCCGAGACATCAACTGGGTCCAAGGGTCATGGCGTTTGGGCTCCAGCTAGTCACCACAAAAGGATGGATCCCATAAACACAGCAATAACCATGAAGGGGTTGGCGGAAATCCGGGAACACCAGACCAACGAAGTTCGAGAGGCTTTTGGGCAAAAAGGGGACACCTTCCTGTTCCTTTTTCTGGAGAATACACAGATCGTTGTTTGAAATCGAGGCAGAATAATCCCCTGGTCTGTGTTACGACTGAAGGGTTGTCTAACCCCTAAGGTTGAAGAATTAAGAGCAGAGGATCACCCAACTGGACGACACTGGTAACTGCAGCAATAGAATAAGGGCTGAAAGCAGTGGGAGACAAGGAGGTTGTCATCTGGACCTGCTACTGTTGGAATCCTAGTTTTTCTTGCATCTGAATTGTGCAAACACAGAGGTCATCCCACATATGGTTCGCCCCTCAGGGGGACAAAGGACCTCGGGAGTGAGAAGAGATGAACCCGGCCACACTGGGCTACAGGGTGTTTGTGAGGTCATTATTCTAATGACCTCATCAGGGGGAATTGTAAAATTATGATATTATTTTATGCCATGTTATACCCCTAATTAAAGATTGTGAATTATTATGTAGTTTTAGTTTGCATTATTCTCCTGAATTAGAAGAAGCTGATAACTATTGCATTAGTTAAACTGATTTGCATTACATTAAATTGCTGACTTGTTGTGAATGAATGATATTGTTTTATGATGCATTATATTGCTGAGTTATAAGAAATACTGTTCGCAGAAGGTTATTGTCTAATTTGTCTGAGTAGAAGAGAATAGAGTGTGCTGGAGTTTTCTGCCCCATTTCAGCAGGAGCAGATAAACAGGGAGCCAAGGTCGTAGCTCAGGCGCTGTGTGAGAGAGAGCATGTGAATGTTTAGGCTTTTTATGATAAGGTGGAGGCACCAGAGGCTATAAAAGTTTGAGCAATGCTCCACCATTTTGAGATTTTGAGGCTGTCTGCATCAGTGTCCATCTCCCACGTGTGTGATCATTAAATCATCGTTTGACTCAACCCGGCCGGACCAGTGTTGTTATTGTGGTTTTTTCTCTTGTCTCCATCCCCAATATTTTGAACCTTAACACTCCCAAACCCCAAGTTATTCCAAAAAATGGTGTAAGCACAGCCAAGCTCTTGACAATAACCAGTAAAACGCTCTTTTCACCTGCTTGTGCAGCAGTTGTTCCAACCCTTCTCCTTATAATTTTGTACAAAACCACAACCAGGATAATGAGATTTATCAGCACTATTGAAAGTGCAGGAATCACAAACGCCAGTAGAGCTTTGGACTCATCCCAGTTGAGCCAGCAGATTACATTTTCTCTGATATATTTGTTGTCTGGTGCAGTTGCAGCTATAGTTACTGTTGCTATGATTAGAGGAGCTCCGTAGCCTAGAGAAAATCCAATGGCCAGCATAGATGCTTTAGACAAACCCCCACCAAAGACATTAGTTGTACGGTAGAGCAGCAACAAAGCTGAGGCAAACATCCAGAAGAACAGAGCTAGGTAGAACAAATGGATAAAAAAGGTAGTTGCAGTGCATGCTGAGTGGTTTTTATGATTTGCATCTGAAATGGCTGCTCCAATTATAAACCAAATATCTGCAATCAGGAGGGACACAGCAATGTTAACTTCAATGATGAGACATATGACCAAGGAACCCATGGAAATGCCAACTCCGATGTAGGTTATATAGTCCAAAATTGGGCTAATTGGACTGTTTGGTGACATCAGGATAGAGAATGAGGTCAGGTGGTTGCAGTTGCAGGTGACAGTTCCAGTTTCATTTGTATTTACCACTTCACAGCCCTCATCGTCCCATCCTCCGAGACCATTAAGGAGATTGAAGTTCCAGAAGACACATTTTGGATCTCTCAGTGTATCATTTAAAATATCAAATGTCAAAGAGATATTATTGATTTGGCCACTGGACTGAACAAGTACAACCCTGCCACCGATGACCTTAATCGATGAATTGTCTATTTCTCTTGCAGGGAGTACATTATTCAGCGAGGCAAATGTTATCACTGTGATTGACTTATTTTTACCCTCATTCTGTGGTATTTCTATCACCACTGAAGAATTAAAATCACCAATGATAGGGTTTGTGTATATAGTTCTGTTCAAGATGATAAAAGGCGTGTCAATACCAGAATTATTGAAACTGGCAAGGTGTTTTGTTATTATTTCAAGAGACTGCAATAATGATGAACTAACACCGTCAGGGTTAGAGATGCTATACGAGATACTTTCATTGTTTTTGTTCAGAAAGTTCCATGAGTCCCTTGCCTGATCTGTGGTGAGAACACCTGCAGTTATCAGGATATCCTACAGTAAAAAAAAAAAGTATTAGATTGAATAAACAAATACAAAATTAAAAAAAAGCATGTATTATTTAGAATACTCAAACTTCAGTAAACTAGCATGTACCTTCATTGAGTTTTCATTGATTGAGATATTGAATAATTCTATTCTGTTGGCTACATTTCTGAGGATTTGAACAACAGCATCAATATTTTTAGGTGAGTTAACCACTTGCTCAGAATTCCCATTAGTAACATTGCTGAGCTGTTGCAAAAATGCTGGCAGTGTAGTGGCAGTCAAGACCTGCAAGAGTTGAAGAGAAAAAGTATTTAGTTTCACAATTTAACTCAATGTTTAAGTTAGAATGACAAACTTGGGCTTCCTATTTACTAATTCCTATCTCAAAGGTTTTTGTTTGTAGAAATCCTCACAGAATCTGGCTTACGTTTACTACAGTCTTTTAACCTTAATCTGCCTGCAGTTATAAACCGAACAGTGAATACCGTGTAGTGATGCGCGAATCATGAACGAATCGTTCAATACTCGAGAATCACTTTACTGACTCATGAATCATGATTCACAAGCCCAACTGACTCACTGACTCATCCCTGTTGCTGTTAGCAGCAATGTATCTAGCTTATAATTAAAATTGTGGAGAAAAACACAACATCCAGTATCGTAACAAAAAAACTTCTGCTCTGAACTGGAAGAAAAAACCCTGAGTAGAAGCTCACATCAAGAAAATAGCTCCTCGGTTCACAGTAGCATCGCTCTGCCTAAGCGAATCACTTAGGACTCGCTCACCCCCTCCCTCCTGGCTCACAGCTTCTTCTTCTTCTTGGTTGGCAACCAATGTTAAGGCGCATTACCGCCCCCTGGCTCACAGCTCAGTGGACATTTAGATGAGAAAATATATATTTAACACATTTAAGGAAAATACTAATAAAATAAAATAAAATAAATGTTTATTAAGCAACTTTGATAGGAAATTGCTTAATTTTAGAAATGTTTTTGCTCTTTTTTGCTCTATAAAATAGTTGTTTTCTTTTAGAATCATTCATCTTAGCAGTAGGATTTACATGAAAAGGGAAACAAATTAAGTTTGATTGAAAATGTACATTTTTTGCACTCTCTGGTCAACTGACACAGTGAATCAAATGACTAAAAAACCGATTCACTTTGGTAAGTGACTCATTAAAACTCGATTCAGTAAAAAGAATCGAATTTACCATCGCTAATACCGTGTTTCATTTGTGCTTTCCATGTCTTCTGATCACAAATTGTAAATAGTGCTGTAGTGGCAAAACAAAGAAACACTACTTACTTACTTTGTGGTTATTTATTGAAAAAGTGTTTTTTTGTGCATACTTTATAAACTTAAACTACCTGCTTACTTTGTGGTTATTTATTTGACAAGTTTTATTTTTATTAAATGGGTGACAAGTTTATTTTGTATTAACAGTTTGTCTGTCATCACAAATTGTATTAACAGTTTGTCTGTCATCACAAATGGTATAAAACTGTAAAACATGTATTGCACAAAGTTAAAGGACTTGATAAGCATTGACTCATTGCAGCTTACTTTAATTTCTGTTGTGCGGGGTTTTTTGGTGCAGTGGTTATCCTTTTTTATCTTTTTTTTTCTTTTTAACTTTCTGAGGTTTGTACTATGAAGCAGAACTTTGTCTTATCCGGGTAACTTTGGGGTGAACCAGGGTTTTCTGTAGTGATGGGATTTCCGGCTCCTTTTAGAGAACCGGCTCTTTCAGCTCCCAAAACTCGAAAAGCACTTACAAACTCCAAAGCACGTACAATTTAGGGGCATCTATTTGTACTTGTGGACAATATAAATTGGTTACTTTAAATTAGGGAATATTACATTTCCTACATTTTGTATTTGTATTTTACTTATTCTCAGACTATTAAACAACATCAAGGTTCCAGCTGAAAGAATAATAACTAAAACTGCGTTATGCAAATTTAAACATTTATTTAACTCTTTTTTTTCACCATTGGCACAGCACCTGCCCCAGCTCTGATGCTTTCGGAAGGAAGAGAAGACAAGCTTTATGGTGATATTTTAAGTATCATGTTAGCACAACGCATTCAGAAGGTACTGTTGTCTGAACACAGACAGAAAAATCAGCTTCTACTAGATACTAGTTAACATGTGCAGTTCACATCACTGTAATGCTTTAACCATTTTGGGCTAGAGAGAGAATTCAAATGTTCCTTGAAAGAGGAGAATTATATCTCTAATTTTATAGCTGAAACTTAGTTAACTTAGTAGTTGTGATGTTTGACGTTAGGGCAATTGAATCCAAATAATGGAAAGAATCCCTGTATATATTTAACTTACTTTGTAGTACATAGAGCCCTGGAACTTGAAACTAACACTAGAAAACTAAAGTCAACTAAAACTCAAGTATGTTCACCAAGAAATAAAAACACCACTTAATCCTAAGACCATGATCGTTTTGCTGTCTAACAGGATACCATCCATTTGGAAACTGGTTGAAGGAGCTGTAATAATTTGAGAGGTGGATTCATCTTCCATTATAGCCCAGAATAGAATCAACAGGATTGTGTTGAGAACCATTTATATTTTACATTACATTACATGGTCATTTCCATCATCAGCAAAATTGAAATGTAGAGTAGAAAAAATTAGTCATTTAAGAGCCTATCTTATCATTTGATATAATCTAGTTTTGAAATTTATAGTCACAGTTGTCAAGTAAAACACATAGCAAATTAACTTTAATTAAAAGAGTAACTTAAAGAGAGGTTTGTGTAATATTTTTGTGGCTTCACTTAGGTGAACTTTCTAAACTCTTTAAAATATGTAATATTGTGATTTATCTCTAAGGTACATTTTCCACAATACAAAGAACTAAAAAGAACATGGCAGTTTATATAAGTCACCTCAGATTGGTCAAGCAGCTCCTTAATGAGTTGCAGTATGCAGGTGTCTCGTATTTCAGTATATGTTGTGATGTTGCACAATGCACTCTTTTCTCCTACCTCATTGTTTGCACAGGGTATTCTGGCTCTGGAACCACTAACTGCCTTTCCAAATTCTTTATCATCACACATTTGAGGATCTAATAAAACAAAAACAAAAAAAAGACCTTATTAAATGTAGATAATTTTTAACCTGAATTTAATAAATTGCTTTATAATGTGTTAATACTCACTTCCTTTGTAAAATCTGAGTGTTATTGTTTCTTTGAATTCAGGATAGGTAGTTGATTGACAGGTAATTGTATCCTGCTCTTTGTCTGTACAGCTATCAGTTTTATATTGATAGGTAATGCTTTTTTTACCTTTGGATAAATCGCAGAAACAACAAAGTCAATATGAATAGCAATACAAGCTAAACATTCAGATCTGATGTAATATTAATCAGACTAGTTTTTAAAAAGTTTTGTCTCATATTAGTAAATAACGTAAGTATTGCAAGATGAGCAGAGAAATTATTTCCCAATAGCTGATTTGCATTTTGTTGATTCTTTGTTTCAGATTTACCGCTAATATTCACGTTTGTGAAATTAATATTGTAGTCATTGTTGACAGTGCAGCTTAGTGGCACATTTTGACCACTACAATTCAAAAATTTTTGAATTGGGTCCACTCTGATCAAGGGTTTCTCTTTGAGTGTGAAGGCTCCATTGGATCGTTGTCGATAAAATGATTCATCCTTTTCCCGTATGAGCCTGCATTCATAATTTCCTGGAATGAAAGTAAATTATTATATACATAAATAAAATAGTGTTGCCAAACAAAAATAATAATATATGGGTTGACAGTGTCACTTATTTCTGTATTATACAGTTGTAATATGGCTGGTTCTCCTATGCAGATTCAGTGTTTCCTACAAAAAAGCAATAATGTAGCTGATAACGAGTTTTTGCTCCATTTTGTTTCAAGAATACCATTCTCTGTCTAGCAACATTTTATTTTACTGTTATATTATTAAGAGCTCAGCAACCACTTATTTCCAAATTTAAATAGGATTTCTAATATGAATTAGTTGACATCTGTGTTCACACAAGTACACATTTACACTGGCACTTGTAATTTGGTATTTCTTTCTCTTGAGAAAGGCTTGTGCAACAGCAATGGTTTAACTATTTAAATCAAATGATTTCAGTCCTTCTGCACTAATATTGATTGCTCCATTGCAGTAACAACGTTTTCCTTAACCCTCTGGGGTTGCAGCAACCCAGCGACTCCATTTCAACTTGGGTCAGAAGTGCGGACTTCAAACTATATACCAGATTTTAAATTGTGTCGATAGGCCACGTAAAAGAGTTATGATAAAAGATACATGTGATGTTTTTTTCTGAACCAAACAAGTTTTACCCTTAAGCCAATCAGAATGTTGTAATTGCACTTGCTGAATCACTAAAAAATGCTGAGACTACACTCGCATTTTAAATGTATATGATTTGTGAATTTCCCCATGGAATGCAGTTGTTTGCTTCTTACCACTGTCAGCACGAATGAACTGTGACACAGATAAGACTGAGTGACTGTTGTTTTTTGAAATGGTATGTACTCCATCTGCAACTATGACATTGCCATCACGTCTCCACTCTGCTCTCCAGTCAGTACCAAAGAGATCCAATGGTGGATGGCCACATGTTACAATGACTTTATCCTCCCAAAATCCACTACCTTCAATTTTAAAATCCAGAAAACGTGGCTCTATAAAAATGAACATAAATATAAAAAAATGATTAAACAATCATCTGATCTCATGTGTTTTTTGATATGACATTAAACATATATGTAAAATTGAATAAAATCACAAATGTAGACAAGTGCTTACCATCTGATATCATAGAGTAGATTTTTGCTAGCTGGTCAAAAATTCCATTGTTTAGTGTTTGGATGACTGTAGTAGCAGCAGTGACATTATATTCAGCGATGGTGCTTCCACTCCTATAATATGGAAAAGGATTGGAAACGCTAACATTTCTGGCATGTAATGTACATTTTCACTCTCACACCTACAGATAAGTCAATGATAGTTGAGTCATAGTTTTATATTTTCAGTCTACTAGCACTTGGAATCCAATCCCCTAAATAGCTTTGCACTATACTTAACTTAAAAAGAATTCTCCAAAAACCTCACATTTTTCTTCAATTTACGAGTTAGTAGTTTACCATTTGGTAAAATCAAGTTATTATTATTATTATTATTATTATTATTATTATGACCACAACATATTACTCAAATGACTGGAGAACTGGGCAGGTCTTTCAGGAACTGTACTAAACTGGTTCAAAACATACTTAGAAAACAGGAAATACTTTGTATCAATAGGTAACTTCACATCTGAGCAGACAAGTATCACATGTGGAGTTCCCCAAGGTTCCATCTTGGGACCCCTTCTGTTTAACATTTACATGCTCCCACTGGCACAGATTATAAAGAACAACAAAATAAACTACCACAGCTATGCAGATGACACACAAATATATATCACAATGTCGCCAGGAGACCGAGGCCCTGTACAGGTTCTTGGTAAATGCATTGAGGAAATTAATGACTGGTTGTGCCACAATTTTCTCCAGCTAAACAAAAACAAAACTGAGGTAATAGTCTTTGGCGCCAAAGAAAAACGATTACAGGTCACCAGAGAACTTCAATCTATACACCTAAAAACCACAAACTAGGCGAGAAATTTGGGTGTAGTTATGGATGCAGACCTAAACTTAGAAAAACACATTAAGACAATAACAAAATCAGCTTACTATCACCTCAAGAATATTTCAAGGATAAAAGATCTGATGTCTCAACAGGACCTGGAAAAACTAGTCCATGCATTCATCTTTAGTAGGCTTGATTACTGTAACAGCATCTTTACAGGTCTACCTAAAAAATCCATCAGACAGCTCATTCAGAACTCTGCTGCTCGAGTCCTCACTAAGACCAAAAAAGTGGACCACATCAGTCCAGCTCTGAGGTCTTTACACTGGCTGCCTGTCCGTCAGAGGATAGACTTTAAAGTTCTGATGCTGGTCTATAAAGCTCTGAATGGTTTAGGACCAAAATACATCAGTGACCTCCTGACCCAGTATGAACCTTCCAGATCCCTCAGGTCATCTGGATCTGGTCTTTTATCAGTTCCCAGAGTCAGAACCAGACACGGAGAAGCTGCATTCAGCTTTTATTCTCCTTATATCTGGAACAAACTCCCAGAAAGCCTCAGATCAGCTGAAACACTCAGTTTATTTAAATCCAGGTTGAAGACTCACCTATTCTCAGCTGCATTTTAATAAAGCACCAAATCCACACTTTGATTGATTGATTGATTGATTGAATCTTTATTTTGAACATGTTGAAAAAGTATAAAAAAAATAGAATTAAAAGAGACAAATGAACAAAGCAAACAAAAGGAAAACGAGCAACCACAACTCCAAATAACGTCCATGTTCAAAAAGGAGCAGGAAGAAGCATAAGCTTATTTAATCCCACCCCTTTTCCACTATCTAGTATCAATAGACTACAGAAATACCTCCTTGCAATTACAGTGTTATGTGTAATTTTTATTTTTTATTTTTTAAATATATACACATATATGTTTCTATCTATCCATACATACGTATATACACACATACGCACATATACACATTTTCAATAACCCCATTAACACCTCAAGGATACACAGCCTACAATTATATATAATTAACACCCAGCACGCCCCTGCGGGCGGTTTATCCTTCAAGCTCGGGTCCTCTACCAGAGGCCTGGGAGCTTGAGGGTCCTGCGCAGTATCTTAGCTGTTCCCAGGACTGCGCTCTTCTGGACAGAGATCTCCGATGTTATTCCCGGGATCTGCTGGAGCCACTCGCCTAGCTTGGGAGTCACCGCACCTAGTGCTCCGATTACCACGGGGACCACCGTTACCTTCACCCTCCACATCCTCTCGAGCTCTTCTCTGAGCCCTTGGTATTTCTCCAGCTTCTCGTGTTCCTTCTTCCTGATATTGCTGTCATTGGGAACCGCTACATCGATCACTACGGCCGTCTTCTTCTGTTTGTCTACCACCACTATGTCCGGTTGGTTAGCCACCACCATTTTGTCCGTCTGTATCTGGAAGTCCCACAGGATCTTAGCTCGGTCATTCTCCACCACCCTTGGGGGCATCTCCCATTTTGACCTCGGGACTTCTAGGTTATACTCGGCACAGATGTTCCTGTACACTATGCCGGCCACTTGGTTATGGCGTTCCATGTATGCCTTGCCTGCTAGCATCTTGCACCCTGCTGTTATGTGCTGGATAGTCTCTGGGGCATCTTTACACAGCCTGCACCTGGGGTCTTGCCTGGTGTGATAGACCCCAGCCTCTATGGATCTTGTACTCAGAGCTTGTTCTTGTGCTGCCATGATTAGTGCCTCTGTGCTGTCTTTCAGTCCAGCTTTGTCCAGCCACTGGTAGGATTTCTGGATATCAGCCACCTCCTCTATCTGCCGGTGGTACATACCGTGCAGGGGCCTGTCCTTCCATGATGGTTCCTCGTCTCCCTCCTCTTTCTTGGGTTTCTGCTGCCTGAGGTATTCACTGAGCACTCGGTCAGTTGGGGCCATCTTCCCAATGTATTCTTGGATGTTCCTTGTCTCATCCTGGACTGTGGTGCTGACACTCACCAGTCCCCGGCCCCCTTCCTTCCGCTTAGCATACAGCCTCAGGGTGCTGGACTTGGGGTGAAACCCTCCATGCATGGTCAGGAGCTTTCTTGTCTTTATGTCAGTGGCTTCTATCTCCTCCTTTGGCCAGCTTATTACCCCAGCAGGGTACCTGATCACGGGCAGGGCGTATGTGTTGATGGCCCGGATCTTGTTCTTACCATTCAGCTGACTCCTCAGGACTTGCCTGACCCTCTGCAGGTACTTGGTGGTTGCAGCCTTTCTAGCGGCCTCTTCATGGTTCCCATTTGCCTGCGGGATCCCCAGGTACTTGTAACTGTCCTCTATGTCTGCAATGTTGCCTTCTGGTAGTTCAATCCCCTCTGTTCTGACTACCTTCCCTCTCTTTGTTACCATCCGACTACACTTCTCCAGTCCGAACGACATTCCAATGTCATTGCTGTATAGCCTGGTAGTGTGGATCAGTGAATCGATGTCTCGTTCACTCTTGGCATACATATATATATATATATATATATATATATATATATATATATATATATATAATGTTAAGATTCAAAAGTTGAGAAAGGGTACAAGAGGTGATCGAAAAATAACCACACTGGTCCGGCCGGGTGAAGTCAAACGAAGATTTTAATTCACACGTGGGAAGATCACTGAAAACAGCAATTGATCTTCAACTTACTAAGGCACAAACAATTATTTTATAACATCAGGGTTTGTTTACTGACGCCCCTTCATGCGTCACCGGTACATTTTATACATAGATCAGATCAACATCATCATGACTTTTCACCCAGAAAATCATCTTCTATTTTCATGGCTTGGTACTTTCCGTTCTTATCTTAAAATGAATTGTTCCTCTTTCTCGTCTAGACCTAACTAATCTCTCCTCTAAATAAATCTTAACTAATGTGTGTGTACGTGTTGACCTCACATGCTCTTTGTGTCACCTCTTCACCTCCTACTGTCTGTGTCTCGTCCTCAAATGCTCTTTCTCAATTCACCTGTTGCACTTCTGACCTTTCACTAGACCAGAAGCTCACTGAGACTATGTGTATGTCTTCTACCAAATAAATGTTTTAACCAAGAACCTCTACTAAAACCTTAATATAAAATGACCTGATATAAGTGTTTTGTAAGCATGTATTGCAATTCCTTCTATGTTCTAGTTTTCCCTCAGCATGTATCACCTGAACAGTCACGTCAGTGAGGCTTAAAACCTTTAAAGAACCTGAACATCAACTCAAATAAGCACAGATATGCAATATGTATAAAATAGTTATAACTGCACCTGAGATATAAAGTTAATATCATCATAAACATCTTAAGGCCATCTTAAAGCTATCTGTTACATTGTTAAAGCAATGATCATACTGCAGATTATATTATGCTGGTAAAATACTTTTCTGTTCATCCCCACAATCCCCCTTTCGACCTCTGGCACACCAGAGGTCGATACACAGGTTGTTGTTCACTCCTCAGTCCACTCGACTACTTCCAGATCCATCATCGGCATCATGGACATAGGGGCCACCGCCCCAGGGTCCACTGCCTTTACAATCACTTTCTCTACCAACCTTCGGGCACAAGGAATGAGACAACAACCACAGGTCATCAAAATACCCACCAATACAGATAGAGACAACATAATTGACAGAGCAAGCCCCTTCCACTTTCCCTTTTTTACTCTTTTTATTTAAACCACCCCTTTTCAAACTCTCAATTTGTTACCACTCCTTTCTGTAGGCGCGGCGATCTCCTCCTAGGCTGCTCTTCTTTCTTCGGCCTTCCAGGTGGACTACTGGTCGGCCCGTTACACAGGTGAAGAGGTTTATTCTGCCTCTGTTCCTTGACACCTGCGTTCCTTGAAGACGAATTTTCCTCCACCAAGCTCTCGTGTGCGGGTGCACACTGCGACCAGTGGTACCAGGTGTCGCCTTTCCCTTTCAGCTGGACTGCTGTAGCCGTCCGGGCGGTCACCTCATACGGACCAGTCCAGCGGGGCTCCTTCCACTTTCGCTTAATGACCTTTAGCCACACTGCCTTTGCGTCCGGGACCTCTCCGTTCCCCGTGGGTCTCTCACAAGTGACCTGTTTTGTAAAGCTGGACACAAGAGCCTTCAACTCATTAAAATATTCTGCATGAGACCTGTTGCTTGTCCTGGGCTGCTCCACCGGGACCACTGTCCAGGGTGCTGGAAACTGTCTCCCAGTCAGCAGCTCATAAGGGGTGAAACCTGTGGATTGGTTAACAGAACATCTTATGGTCATCAAAGCAATGGGCAGGGCTGCGACCCAATTTAGCCCTGTCTGCGCACAGATTTTAGCCAACTTGTTTTTCAAATTTAGGTTCATCCTCTCTACTTTTCCTTGAGATTGAGGATGATAGACCGTCCCGAACTTATGTTGCACTCCCAACATCCTCTCTACCTCTTGCAAATCTTTGTTCTTGAAGTGAGTACCATTATCTGATCTAATTCTCTTGGGAAACCCATGCCTTGGAATGTAATGATTGATTAAGCACTTAATCACACTTTTCGCGTCTTCACGTTTGGTCGCCCATGCTTCGGGCCATCCAGTCAGAACATCCACACACACCAACAAATACCTCACCCCACCTGGGCCTGTATCAATCATGTCGGTATAATCAATCACGACCTCCTCTCCTGGCCTTTCTGGCATGAGAAACTTACCAGCCTCAGGTTTTACTGCTGGCTTTGGATTGTGTGCCCCACAAATTAGGCACGTTCTGGCCTTTTCTAGTATCATCCTTCTCAAATCAGGATGCCACCATCGGCACAAATTTCTCTCCATCTGTTTCACTCCCACGTGACCAAGCCCGTGAGCCTCATTCACCTTTTGTTCCGCCATTTTGGCCGTTAAAGCGGGACGCCCATCTGGCCCCCTCCACAAACCGCCATCTTGCCAGGCTCCTTTGTTTTCCCACACCCCCTTTTCCTCTGGGGATGTCTCCTCCTGAGCCTGTCTAACTTCTTCCATGCTGTTAGTGCTAACCTCCTCTTCTGGGGTTACCTGCACCATTTGTCTCTGTCCTTTGTAGCCCGCTGCTTCCTTTGCGGCTTCATCAGCTTTCTGATTTCCCTTTGCCACCATACTGTCTGCTTGTGAGTGGCCTTTGCATTTTATAATACTTACCTCGTCTGGGTCCTCCAGGGCCTTTTCCAGTTCCTCCATTTCCTTTTTGTGACAGATGGGTGCATTAGTGGCCGTTCTGAACCCGGCTCTCTTCCACTGAGCCAGTTCCACATGAGCTGCTCCAAACGCATATGCTGAGTCAGTGTAGATGTTCACTCTCATGTTTTTAGCCAGCCTCAGGGCTCGAGTTAGGGCTATCACTTCAGCTCTCTGGGCCGACTGTTGTCCCTCAATTTTTCCTGCTTCTTTCACCTGAAACTCAGTTCCTACTCTACAGACTACTGCATAGCCCGCTTTCAATCCTTCTTCATCTCTGTGGCAGCATCCATCTGTGAACCAATCCTCAGCTCCAAGTATGGGCTCTGCCTTTAGGTCTTCCCTGATTTTTCCTTCAACCTGGGCTTTCTTAATACAGTCATGTGGTTCTCCTGACCCCATTAGGTCTGCCATATTTATTCCTTCATGTGTGAATATCAAATTTGGCGCCTCTAAAATTTTGCTCAACCTTTGTTGCGTCAGTGGAGTCATTGTGAATACCTGTGAGTTCACATAGGCCACTACACTGTGTGTGGTAAGCACTTTCAGTGGGTGTTCCCTCACTATGTGTGCTGTTTTCTGAATTATCTTTGCTACTCCTGCTGCGTGTTGTGTACATGTGGGATGCCTTGCTTCTGTTGAATTTAATCTTATGCTGACATACATAAGTACATCCCTACCTCCCCCTTTTTTCTGAAACAACACACCATTCACAACTCCCTTTGTTTCTGAAACATCAAGATAAAATGCCTCATCATAGTTAGGAGTGGCCAGATCTGTGGCTCTTGACAAATCCTGTTTTAGCGAAATGAACGCTGTCTCTGTGTCCGGCGTCCAAGGCAACTCAGCCTTCAGATTTCGGACACCAACTTTCTTGATCAGGTCCCTTAAAGGGGCAGTTTTACCCGCATAGTTCGGAATGAACTGCCTGCTGTAACCTGTCAAGCCAAGAAAGGAAAGCAACTCCTTCACAGTTCTTGGTTTTGGATGTGTCAGAATTTGGTCTCTGTGTGTGTTCATTAACCCCACTGATCTGTGTGCGATCACCCGGCCCAGGAATGTTACCTCTGGCCGTACCAACTGCAGTTTTTCTTTACTCACTTTGAAGCCACACTCCGCCAATCTGTTCAACACCACGAGCGATGCTGCCGTACAGGCCGCTGCTGACGGGGCTGCAATAAGAAGATCATCAACATACTGTATTAATGTACAGCCCTCTGGCAGTTGACATGGGGACAATGCCTCTTTTAACACCTGATTGAAAATACCTGGTGAGAGTGCAAAGCCTTGTGGTAGGCGTGTGTACCTAAATTTCCGGCCTCTGTATGTGAATGAGAAAATGTCTCTGAGTGACTCGTGCAGTGGGAGACAAAAGAATGCATTCGCTAGGTCAATACATGTGAACCACTTTTGGTCCCCAGTAATTTCGGTCAGAGCCGTGTAGGGATTTGGTACAGGCACAGTGTCAGTCCTCAGTATGGCATTTATTGCTCTCAAATCATGTGCCATACGGTACTTCCCTGTCCCATGTTTTTCTACTGGCAAAATAGGTGTGTTCCAAAATGACCATGAGGGCTCAAGCACTCCTGCCTTCCACAGTCCTTCAATGGTTTCAGCTATACCTTCTTCTGCTTCAGTTTTGTGCTTGTATTGTGGTCTGTTAATTGGTGTGTCAGACTTCAGCTGGAACAGGACAGGCGAACAGTTAGCTAGACCTACATCTGTGGGCCCTGCGGACCACAAAGTATCAGGCAATTTTGAGAGCTCAGCTACTGCATCAGGATGATCCATTCTTTCCCTGCCCTGTATTCTGGAGATTTCTTTATGTTCTAAGATCACTGCATCGTTGGACAAACAAGTTATGCGATATATTTTACATTTTGGTGCATACCAGACATTTGGAATTTGGGTGCTTTGCCAGCATGCGTTGTCCAGCGCCCGCTTGACCATTGGTCCCAGATCTCTTAGCCCATGACCCTCGTGGACCGCCAATGTAATGTGAGGGGCTGAATCCTCTCCCACATTGTACCAAGGCAGTTGTTCATCCGTAAATTTCACAGCCGCGGCCACACCTTCTGGTCCAACATAAATGTTATGTGTTTGCACATTCCACGTCTGTCCCTCAAGATCAGACTGGAACTGTTCCCGATAGATATCGTTATCTTCCCTATCATAAAAGAGTGTAACGTGGAAAGGATCTCGCGGAGGGGAATAGACGGCCAGGCTCATTATCCAGGGTTTCCATAGCTGATAATGTCTCAGAATGCCTTCTTCCACTAGCCTCCCCCAGTAGATTTCGGCTGTGGGTTGTTCAGAGTTCTGGACTAGATATTGAGTCTTTGAAGGTGATCCCAGACACGGGAATTCTTTTCCTCCAGGCAGAGTAACAATCAGTCCATCTGGTGAGCACATGATTGTGGCTCCCAGTTTCACAAGCAGGTCCCTGCCCATGAGATTTGCAGGCACCTGTGAGGACACCACATATTGGTGTTTCAAAGTCTGTTTTCCCAGCTGTGTCAATGCTGGATCTGTCAATGGCAGTGTCATTGGAATCCCGGAAAAGCCTACCACATTAACTGTGTGACAGGAGAGTGTCGCACTGTCTGGTGTGTCTTTCAGTGTTGAGTATGTTGCTCCAGTATCCACCAGGAAGGGCAATTCAGTGCCTTCAACGGTCATTGACAGCATGGGTTCTGCCGTACCCACGCTGTTCAGTTCCTCCGGGCTCCGTCAGTATTGCTCCCTCTCCCAGCCCCAGTCAGCTACTGGGTACTGGGCGGCTGGTGCTGCATTCGGGTTTGGAGCTTGATGTGCTCCCCCGTAAGCAGCTCTTTGTCTTGGGCCTCCTCGTGCCTGGGATCGATAGCCTCGCCCCTGATAGTTCTGCGGCGGTTCAGGGCAATCTCGGGCCCAGTGTCCTTCTGCTCCACATCTCAGACACGCAGTCCAAGACACACTGCCAGGATTCCCCGGATTCCGAGCCCTTTGTCCTCCCCTCACGGATCCACCACGCCCTCTCTGCAGTCCACCGGTCCCCCAATTCCCCACTGGTTGACGCTGCCTTGGTGCATTGGCGGGCCAACGATCGTCAGGGTAGAGACCTGGATCCTGATTTGGCCAGTCAGGCACAGGATCAGGCTGGGGCCTTGCCACCATTATTTTCCTTGCGCTCTCTTTATCCTCTTTCTTTCTGTCTCCTGCCTTGTTTCTCGCCTCCGTCAGCTGTATCTTTACCAGTTGCGCCTGTGCCTCCTCCAACTCTTTCTTTTGTTTGTTTGCCAAATCCTGTTCCTGCTGAAGTCTGTGGGTCACATGTCTCTCCCACTGCACCGAGTCTGCAACGGCAAAATCTGGGTTCTTTTCCAAGTCAACTGCAACCTGGTTGGGCAGCCCTGCCAGCACTGCCGAACGAAACCACGCTCTACTTTCACCCTCCTTCCCCGGATGTATTCCTGTTTCTAACAACCATTGTTCCTTTGCTTTAGCTAAAAACTCTCTGGGTGTGTTTTTAGGATCCCAAATAATTTTTGGAATGGCTCCAGAGTTAGGAGTTGGGTACTTCTCCCGGACTGCATCTGCTAAGTCATTCTGCACCTCATGGTATTGTAGGTCATTTGCATATCTGGTTGTTTGCGCTATCTGCTCTACATCTGCTAACCCACCACCCAGCATACAACGTCCGGCCAAAGCGCGAAAATCGCCCAGCGCTAATTCTTCTCCTTCGGTCAGCGCGCCCAGCCTTCTCAACCAGCTAGCTCCTCCCTCAGTTATTGGTGGAAGTTGTTTAACCAATGCTTCCAAATCTCTCACCTTATAGGCGCGATAAACTGGTTCGTTCTTTGGACCTGCTATTAGAGGCAGATTTAAACCAGGGTCAGGAGCTCCTTGTTCAAAACTCACTTTTCTACTCTTCCTCAACTTTTCTTTTCCCTTTGAGCTCTTAAATATGGGCCGTCTCTGTGCTTGATCTCTCTTCACACTTCTTTTCCTCAAAATTAAGCTTGTACTTGGTTGGGGCTCAGCTCCTCCATCTTCGTCCTCCTCATCATCCTCTTCTTCTGATGACCTCGCACGGTCTTCATTCTCCTCTTCTGGCCCTCCCTGCATTACTCTCTGCTTTATAACCTCCAATGCCGTTAATGCCTCTATTAACGCACGTGGGGGCTCATGCATTTGTCCATACACTTCTCCTTCCCAATGTTCTCCCTTGGTTATCACTCCTTGTGGTATTTTGTCCTTCATTCTAGGGGTCCTTTTGGCCTCCCCGTCCTGCTTTGGCTGTTCCACTGTAGACACTTCGGCCCGTATGATGTTTCCACTATCCACCAAACTGGGAGGCGAGGTCGAGCCTTCATCTGCAGCTGAGGCTATCATTCTCCCTCCCATATCTTGGGACTGACATTCCACTGCCCTTATCCCTTCTTCAGGGATATTCAGGGGAGTAGTAGTATATTCAACATCTGCTATTCCGCCAAGGACAACTCCAGTCTGTCCATCAGGACCACGAACTTGTCCCCCTCCAAGGGTCATTACAGGCATGACATATGGTGGTGGTGGTGCACAACGTGCCAATTCGGCCCAAGGATATAGTTTCGGTGTGTAATACCTGTTAGCCTCTTCTACCTTCGGAGTCAAGTCCTTCACTTGGTCCTTTAGCTTCTTATTTTCCTCCTTCAAATGTTTCAAAGACTCCATTATACTCACCATGTCTCCTGATTTTCCTGTGTCATCCTCTTCTGTCATCCAGGAAGAGGCTGCCCTCCACAGGAACAGCCACTTACAGCACCTGTCATGAGTTTCTTTTAGGTCCTTAATTTCTCCTCTGGCTTTCCTGTTCACTGAATGTCCCTTGGACTCCTCTTCAAATTGTTTCAATTTCTGTTCACATCTCTTTCCCTCAGTTTTTAACACCAGGCTCAGAGCTATTTTATCACCCAGCCCTTTCTGTTGAGATGTAATAAGTTTGCTTACCTCAACCTCCATCGCTTGGCACTCTTTCTCTGCTGCTTTTAATGCTCCAGGTGAAGCCAAACGAATAGCTTTCTTAAGCTGTTCAAGCTGATCCTTCAGAGGTTTGCATCCCCTTTTCCCACTAGGTGTCGCACCCGAGCTGTCAGCCATTCTCTGAAACACAGACTTACCTCTTCCAACGGCGTTGGTCGACTCCACCTTCTAGGTCTAGGTCACCCAGACACGCTTAACTTTCGGTTTCAGTCTTCGTCTCGCTGTTCTCGCAACCACTGGCTCCTCTTCCCCTGCTCGGTGACACACAAAGTTTAACCCAGCACTTTAAACGCTGTCCTCGCGTTCTCAAGCGTTAACACTCAATCAAAATTATTCGCCCTCAAAGTGTTAATATATGACACCAGCAACCCTTATGCGCAACGCGCTCACCTCCGTATACTTACCTCTCCAATAGTTCCTCGGATTAGTGTTTTCCGTTTTTTCATTTATTTTAAACCCATTAACGGCACTGCGCGTCCCTTATATACTTTACAGCAACACACCCTCAAGGGTCCCTCAACTTGTCCCGTACTAATAAATCTAAAACCAAGAAATCACCTTTATGTCATTATGTCAAAGCTTTCTCCATTTTGCACAGCCTGCCACAGGTTTAACAAAAAAATCGCTGCCCGAGAAGGCTCCCACATATCAAGGTGGTCGTTCTCACAAATTTCCAGCAGACCCTCAAATAAACAAAAACAACGACCCAGGCAGGCTTCCAGTTCAGCCTCCTCAATTTCTATGCGCACCGAAAACTCATGGGGAGATTCTTCTGTCTCCCCGTGTCCTACACAATTCACCTCCAAATGATCCCCTACAATTGAAATTTCAGTGTGGAATGACGCAGAGATTAACATTTCCTTATTTATTTACTATATGTAACCTGAATTTTTCTCTCTCTTATCAAATAACAAAGGTTATCTTTAAAATTTGTTATTGAACTACTAATTAAGTTGCTTTTTATGGTATCAGTGGTAAACTACCCCTAAAAAGTCCACTTTATTGCGTGTTCATTGAGTTACTTCTATTAAGGCTATTTAACAAGTTCAATTTACACATACTCATTAATCTGTCACGCTTATTAGTGGCTCATGGTTACTTAAAGCCTATGTCTGACTTGACCACAGAGTTAGAGCATCATTCAATCCTCTCAGGATGACCACTCCACTTACTCTGCATCCAGTCAGCTCATGAATTAACAACACTTGCAGACTGTAACCCTTTTATTTTTTTGTTTATGCCTTCAAATCCACCTTAAATCTTCTTACCTAAACGTTGGTTTTACACACAAACAATTCTTATATTCTATTTTGAAACGCTGTCACCATTCATATATTTACAATGTTTTTATTTACTAAGCCAGCATTTTAATTGCAGACATTTATCCACATTTGCAAACAATAGTTATAGAGCTGAATAACACACGAAACCGAAAGCATAGTCCTCTCATGCGCTCTGCATCAGCTGCCTCATTTGCATGCACACACACTCTCCATCTAAAAATGGCAGCAGGCAGTCAGTGCATTGCTGACTCGACCCACAGAGATCTTTTTTTATTACAGAGACGTCTTATATTTACAACTGCACAGATTTTAAACGTTTTAACACCTATCGAATTTCGACAAATTTAACATAACAGTCTAACCGATAAACTCCCTGAGTTTTTTGCGATCAATTAACCAGTATCAAGACTTTAACTGTTTCTGGCCTCATTTCTAAAATCCCTAACTCAATTTAAAAGTGTCCAACACCCAAGGTCCAACCTTTGCTGCCCAAAAAAGCGCAGATACCGTTCCAAACGGTAAGGAGACTCTAACTCCTAGCTTAATTCCAGGATGCCCTGTACCCCACAGTTAAGCCACACTGAACTATCCCTCTTCGCCGAGAGGTCAATGTCGCGCGTCCACGACAAGGAGGGAGCGTAACCTCCGGGCTCTGCGCTTCCTAGAACCCCCACGGTTCCGTTCTAAAATAATTTATAATACTTTGAAACAACAATCAACACCCAAAACAAGTGTATAACTGAAGCAGGTCCAACCTTATAACCAAAAAATAAGCAGATTCCCTAACATACTAAACGGTCCAACCGCATTCAATCATTACCAGCAGTCCAACTGCTTTAAATCCTCAGATTCTTATCAAAATCAAAACAGACATGCACCAGTAATTTCAGTGGGTAGACTTTTAATTTTCACAGCCCAATTTGACACACTTTGGAAATAATTCAACAGGTAGTGTCTTACCTTTTTTAAATATGATGCGCCGGCGTGCGTCCACTCACTTTTGACCACTGGCCAAGTCTGCCCGTCTGACCACCTCGGACCACCGCTCACACCTCCACTTTTCTCCCTTACTCAACCACCGGACGAAGCCCCCAAATGTTAAGATTCAAAAGTTGAGAAAGGGTACAAGAGGTGATCGAAAAATAACCACACTGGTCCGGCCGGGTGAAGTCAAACGAAGATTTTAATTCACACGTGGGAAGATCACTGAAAACAGCAATTGATCTTCAACTTACTAAGGCACAAACAATTATTTTATAACATCAGGGTTTGTTTACTGACGCCCCTTCATGCGTCACCGGTACATTTTATACATAGATCAGATCAACATCATCATGACTTTTCACCCAGAAAATCATCTTCTATTTTCATGGCTTGGTACTTTCCGTTCTTATCTTAAAATGAATTGTTCCTCTTTCTCGTCTAGACCTAACTAATCTCTCCTCTAAATAAATCTTAACTAATGTGTGTGTACGTGTTGACCTCACATGCTCTTTGTGTCACCTCTTCACCTCCTACTGTCTGTGTCTCGTCCTCAAATGCTCTTTCTCAATTCACCTGTTGCACTTCTGACCTTTCACTAGACCAGAAGCTCACTGAGACTATGTGTATGTCTTCTACCAAATAAATGTTTTAACCAAGAACCTCTACTAAAACCTTAATATAAAATGACCTGATATAAGTGTTTTGTAAGCATGTATTGCAATTCCTTCTATGTTCTAGTTTTCCCTCAGCATGTATCACCTGAACAGTCACGTCAGTGAGGCTTAAAACCTTTAAAGAACCTGAACATCAACTCAAATAAGCACAGATATGCAATATGTATAAAATAGTTATAACTGCACCTGAGATATAAAGTTAATATCATCATAAACATCTTAAGGCCATCTTAAAGCTATCTGTTACATTGTTAAAGCAATGATCATACTGCAGATTATATTATGCTGGTAAAATACTTTTCTGTTCATCCCCACAATATATATATATATATATATATATATATATATATATATATATATATATATATATATATATATATATATATATACCCATACCAACAAACCCGTGCATGCGCACACACATGAAAATATTAGACAAGAACACCCTATCAAATCTCTACCTTTTCCCTGTACCCTGTAAAAACCGTATCCTTAAACCGCTTTTAAACTGCGCCATGCTTGGACATTGCTTCATATCTTTACTTAGTCTGTTCCACAGCTTCACTCCACTCACAGAGATGCAAAATTTTTTTAATGTTGTACGGATACGAGGATGTTTTAAATTTAATTCCCCCCTCAAATTGTATCCCCGTTCCCTTTTAGAAAACATTTTTAGAATATTGTCAGGAAGCAGGTTATTTATTGCTTTATATATAATTTGTGCTGTGAGAAAATGAACCAGATCTGTGAATTTTAGAATTTTTGATTTTAAGAATAGTGGATTTGTATGATCTCTGTAACCAGTTTTATGGATTATCCTTATGGCCCTTTTTTGTAATATAAAGATTGATGATAGCGAACATTTGTAAGTATTGCTCGAAACCTCTGCACAGTAATTCAAATACGGTGCAATCAGGGAACAATAGAGAATGTGGAGTGATTTGTGGTCCAGAATGTGTTTTACTTTACTCAAGATTGAGACACTTCTTGAAATTTTGTTATGTATATGATTTATATGAGATTTCCAGTTTAATTTATCATCTATAATCACACCAAGAAACTTATGTTCAAGTACTCTTTCAATTTCCACACCATCTACATGAATCTGCACTTGTGCATTTCTAAGGGAATTCCCAAATAAGATAATTTTAGTTTTACTTAGATTTAGCGATAGTTTGTTCCTGTTAAACCATTTTTTAATTTTGCACATTTCTGAAGTAATTGTATCCAGCAGCTCCTTTAGATTCCCCCCAGAACAAAAAATATTTGTGTCATCTGCAAATAATACAAATTTTAATATATCAGATGCCTTACAAATATCATTTATATAAATAATAAATAATTTTGGACCCAGTACAGAGCCTTGTGGAACACCACAAGCAATGTCCAAGCATGATGAGGAATGGACACCCAGCTTCACAAATTGTTTCCGGTCACTTAAATAATTTTTCACCCATTGCAGTACAACCCCCCTAATCCCATACCGTTCCAGTTTATTAATTAATATGTCATGATTGATTGTGTCGAATGCTTTCTTGAGATCCAGAAATACTCCAGCTGCATACTGTTTCTGATCTATAGCATTCGTAATCTCCTCAATTGATTCGATTAATGCCAGAGATGTTGATCTTTTTGATCTGAATCCATATTGACTGTCAGAGAGTAATTTATATTTATCTAAGAATTTGTCTAATCGTTTATTAAACAGGTTTTCTAGGATTTTGGAGAATTGTGGTAGTAAAGAAACAGGCCTGTAATTTGTGAAGTGGCGTCTATCCCCGGTTTTATACAGCGGCACAACTTTAGCTATTTTCATTTTGTTTGCCACTTTTCCCGTCTGAAATGATAAGTTGCAAATATATGTTAGAGGTCCTACAATTCCTTCAATGACCTTCTTGACGATTTTCATGTCAATATCATTACAATCAGTAGATGTTTTATATTTACACATGTGTACAATGTCAATTATTTCTTTTTCCTCCACTGATGTGAGGAACATTGAGTTAGGGTTCCTATCAATCAGGTTTTCACTACATTCTACTGATGGCAGTGACTCAGGAATTTGTTCTGCCAGTTTTGGTCCAATATTTACAAAATAATGATTAAAGCTGTTGACCTTATCAGCAGTGTTTTCCATAATATTGCCATTATCGATAAAGTATTGTGGATAACTTTGTTGTCCAGAATTATTTTTAATGATACCGTTTAAAACATCCCATATTCCTTTCATATTATGTTTATTGTTGTTCAATATTTTACTATAATACTCCTTTCTACATACACGTATAATATTGGTCAACTTATTTTTGTATTTTTTATATTTATTTTCAGCATCTTTTGTTCTTTGTTTTAGGTATTCCCTATAGAGTGTATTTTTCTTTTTACATGCATTTTGTAAACCCTTAGTGAGCCATGGTCTATCTGAATATTTGTGCTTTCTGTTGTATTTTATTGTTGGACAGTTTTTATCGTACAACTCCATGAATATTCTTAAAAATATGCCATATGCAATATCAATATCAGCTTCTTTGTACACATTGTCCCAGTCCTGATTTAATAGATCGTTCTTAAATGCAGTCATAGTTTCTTCTGTCCTTACACGTCTGTATCTCAGTTGTTCTTCATGCTGATTTTTCTTATAATTAGTGTCATAAACTGCAAAAACTGGTAGGTGATCACTGATGTCATTAATTAATAATCCGCTCACAATGTTGTTTTCCATATTGTTAGTGAAAATATTGTCAAGTAAGGTGGCACAATGTGGTGTAATTCTGCTAGGCCTGGTTATTTTAGGATGTAAACTCAAACTGTACATAGTGTTTAGGAATTCGTCGGTCATTTCTACTTTTTTCACCCGTGTCTGGGGACCCAGAGCAGAGATCCTTTGTTTACAGTAAGGATCAGCTGTTAGCGCTGAGTCCTGCAGCGGTACTGCCGGCGGACAGACCCGATATTCCCAGCGAGCTGAGGAGGAAAAGACGGGGGTGTCGTGCTGGGAAGGAGCGCCGTCGCCTGAGAAGGAGACGTTATCGACCATCTCTTCCTTCTGTAATTATTGGAAACGTAAGATCTTTGCCCAATAAGATGGATGAGCTCATGTCGCTAACCTGGTCACAGAGGGAGTACCGGCAATGTAGCATCATGATGCTAACGGAGTCGTGGCTAACATCGCTAACTCCGGACACAAGCGTGACACTACCGGGATTCCAGCTGCTGCGAGCGGACAGGACCAGAGACAGCGGTAAGAGGAAAGGAGGGGGACTGGCAGTTTTTGTGAACGACAGATGGTGTAACCCTGGGCACATCACTGTAAAAGAGCAACTCTGCAGCAGAGACATTGAGCTGTTAGCCATTAGCATGCGTCCGTACTACCTGCCCCGGGAGTTCTCGCATGTTATCGCGATAACAGCGTATGTCCCCCCCTCGGCCAACGCGGATGCAGCCTGTGACTCTCTCCACTCTGTGGTCAGCAGACTGCAAACACAATCACCGAGAGCCCTTCTCATAATATCAGGGGACTTCAATCATGCCTCACTGGACTCCACACTGCCCACCTTCACCCAGTATGTGACCTGCCCAACCAGAGTCAATAAAACACTGGACTTACTGTATGCCAATGCAGAAGAGGCATACAGTTCATCACCTCTCCCTCCCCTGGGCAGATCTGATCACAACCTGGTGCACCTTGTCCCTGTGTATGAGCCCTTAGTGCGCAGGGAGCCACCAGCCACCCGCACAGTACAGAGATGGTCAGAGGAGAGCGAGGAGGCTCTTAAGGATTGTTTTGAGTCGACTGTGTGGGAGGTGATTTGTGATGACCACGGTGAGGACATCGACAGCCTTACTACATGCATTACTGACTATATAAACTTCTGTGTGGATAACACTGTACCTACCAGGACTGTACGGTGTTTCTCCAACAACAAACCTTGGATTACCCCAGAAATTAAAACCGTCCTCAAGCAGAAGAGGAGGGCCTTCAAATCCAGAGACAAAGAGGAGTTGAAAAGGGTGCAGAGAGAGCTGAGGGGACTGATAAGGAATGGGAAGGAGAGCTACAGGCAGAAGATGGAGAACCAGCTTCAACAAAACAACGTTGGTGAAGTCTGGAGAGGCCTCAGAACCATCTCGGGCCACAAACAGCAGAACTCTCTGCCTGGGAGGGATGTGAGATGGGCAAATGAACTGAATCATTTCTTCAACAGATTTGACTCAGCCATGAGGCAGTCTGCAACATCGGCTGCAGACTCACCCACCCCCACTGCTGCTGTTCCACCTCAGACACTTCACACCTCCTCTATTCACCCTGCTCACTCCCCCCCACCCCCAACAACAGCATCCAATACACACTCAACACAAGGCTCCAGCCTGTCTCTCTCAACCACCCAGGTTAGGAGGGAACTGAGGAGGATTAATGGCAAGAAGGCAGCGGGTCCAGATGGCATCAGCTCGAGGGTCGTCAGGTCCTGCGCGGACCAACTGTGTGGGGTGATGGAGCACCTCTTCAACCTGAGCCTGAGGTTGGGAAGAGTCCCACAGCTCTGGAAAACCTCCTGTGTTGTACCAGTGCCAAAGACTTCACGCCCCAAGGACCTCAACAGCTACAGGCCGGTGGCTCTGACATCCCACCTGATGAAGACCCTGGAGCGGTTGGTCCTGGCTCAGCTTCGGCGCCTAATAAGCTCATCACTGGACCCACTTCAGTTTGCCTACCAGCCTGGCATTGGAGCGGATGATGCCGTCATTCACCTCCTACATCGTTCCCTCGCTCACCTGGAGACCGCTGGAAGCACTGTGAGAATCATGTTCTTTGATTTCTCCAGTGCCTTCAACACCATTCTTCCCTCGGTTCTAAAGGACAAGCTGGTGAACTCTGGAGTGGACCATCACCTCACTACCTGGATCCTGGACTACCTCACCGACCGACCACAGTATGTGAGGACTCAGGGCTGTGTGTCGGACAGGGTCGTCTGCAGTACGGGGGCCCCACAGGGAACGGTTCTGGCTCCGTTCCTCTTCACCATCTACACTGCAGACTTCTCCCACAATTCCACCCAGTGCTTCCTGCAGAAGTTCTCTGATGACTCTGCAATAGTCGGCCTCATCACTGATGGGGACAACAAGGAGTACAGAGGTCTGACCCAAGACTTTGTGGACTGGTGCCAGCTGAACTACCTCCAGATCAACGCCAGTAAAACCAAGGAACTGGTGGTAGACTTCCGCAGGCACAAGCATTCTCCACTGCAACCACTGAACATCCAAGGTATGGACATTGAGGCTGTGGACAGCCACAGGTACCTTGGTGTTCATCTGAACAATAGACTGGACTGGACTCATAACTCAGACGCCCTCTACAGGAAAGGGCAGAGCAGGCTGTACCTGCTGTGGAGACTCAGGTCGTTTGGAGTGGAGGGCCCACTCCTGAAGAAATTCTATGACTCTGTTGTGGCTTCTGCTATCTTTTATGGTGTGGTCTGCTGGGGCGGCAGCATCTCTGCTGGGGACAGGAAGAGACTGAACAGGGTGATCCGAAGGGCCAGCTCTGTTCTAGGATGCCCTCTGGACCCAGTGGAGGTGGTGAGTGACAGGAGAACGGCGGCTAAGCTGTCATCCCTGATGGACAACATCTCCCACCCCATGCAGCAGACTGTGACAGCACTGAGCAGCTCCTTCAGTGGGAGACTGCGGCACCCACGGTGTGGGACGGAGAGATTTCGCAGGTCTTTCCTCCCCACTGCTGTCAGACTCCACAACAAAGACTTTAACTGATCAAGCACACACATCCATACATATGCAATAATACTAAGTGCAATAATCCTTTCTGTCATCGTTGTATTTTTACTCAGTTGTATATAGTATTTGTATTTGTATTCTATTTTTATCTTATTGTATATTTATTTTATTTTATTCTACTGTATATAGTATTTTATTTTATTCTATTCTGTACAGTTGTGTACTGTATTTATTCTTATTGTATTCTAATTTTTGCCTCATAACTTTTGCACTGTCCACTTCCTGCTGTGACAAAACAAATTTCCCACGTGTGGGACTAATAAAGGTTATCTTATCTTATCTTATCTTATTTTATGCTTTTTTGGATTCAACAGGTCAATATTAAAATCACCAACATAACTTTTTGATTTGTTTTAGAGAATATTTCCTCTATGAAGTCATTAAATACTTGAATACTAGAGCCAGGTGTTCTATATATACAGCTAATTATTAAATTTTTTTCTTTTTCCTTATAAATTTCAATTGTTATACATTCTAGTAAATTATCAATTACAGTTGTCATACTTTCTACCACCTTGTAGTTTAGGTTTTTATCCACATACACAGCTACTCCCCCTCCACTCTTGTTCCTTCTATTTACAAAATTCACTTCATATCCCTCCAGTCCAAAGTCCATTCCTTTCTCCGCATTGATCCATGTTTCAGAAATGGCAATAATTCCAAATGGATTTGCCAACTCATTTAGATATTCCTTTATATTGTTGAAGTTGGCATACAGACTTCTGCTATTAAAATGGATTATTGATAATTTATTTTCCGTGTTGATGGTGTGCTTAAACTGTTCATCAGTGAAGTAGCAGCAGTTACAGCTGATGTTGTAGAAGAAAACTTTTAAGCTTAAATTTCAAAACTTACATTTAACTACTGATTTTATCTATTGTTCTGATTTTATCTGTTTTGATTTTATATACTGTTTTGTTTGTTTGTTAATTAGTTTGTTTGTTTGCTTGTTTTAATCAATTTTAAATCATGCTTTTTATTTGTTTTTGTTTCTAATGTCTCTGTAAAGCACTTTGAATCACATTGTTGTTGAATTGTGCTATACAGATAAACTTGCCTTGCCTTGCCTTGCCTTATTATTAATAATAACAATAATAATAATAATAATAATAATAATAATACATTTTATTTATAGGTGCCTTTAAGACCCCCAAGGTCACCTTACAATAATACAACAATACAATATAATAAAGTATAGCAAAACAAAATTTAAACATAAGGTAAAAAAAAAAACAAGCATGAAAGTATATAAACAAGTATAAAAGGGTATGGAGTTCTGAATAGATGGGTTTTGAGACGTGTTTTAAAAGTACAGAGAGAGTTTGTAGTTTGAAGAGCTGGTGGAAGTGCATCTAAAGTCTTGGGGCAGAGCAACTAAAAGTCCTGTTAGAGAATTGTGCATCAATATGGTTGTCATTGTGCAAGATGATTAGATCTTTAGCAAGGTGATTAGATCTTTAGCAAGAATGCTCAGCTCTGTTTTCTAAACACTGGTTCGTTAAAATGTTACGCCATATATGGGGTGACTGAGGATATTGGTGACATCACATGCTCACACATCGCAGACACACACGTCCCATGTTCACAGGTGGGTGTCTTATCTGTCGCATGATTAATGAGATGTTTGTGTAAATACTGATGTTAATAAAAGGACTGTGAGAGGGGTCCCAGAGTTTGGAGTTGGCTGAGATCAGATGAAGAGCTCAGGCTCCCCTTGCAGCAAGTAAAAGACAAAAAGCACTGTGGTCGTACACAAATGATTGGTCTCTGAGCCAGCGGCGTTTAAGTGTTAGACCCAACAGGTCTGTAGTCAGGCATACATATGGAGAAGATCAGATAAATATGGAGGAGCGAGGTTATGAAGCTCTTTGAAAGTAAGAAGCAGGATCTTGAAATTGACACAGAGGTGAATTGGAAGGAAATGGAGCTGTTTAAGGAAGGAAAGGAAATTGGATCGATACTTTGCTTTTATCGTTCAAGTTGAATATGTAGACCTATTTTCCTTTGGAAAAAATAAACCTCAACCATGCACAATGAAAAATGTCTGAACCTTTTTGTGTGCTCTACAGACAGAAACACTGACATATACCAGGTCGCCAAAAACCCAGTTTCAAAACACATGTAGATCACAGTGATCACAATCACAGTGATATAGTGGTGATTAAAATGTGTTCAGAGATTTCATCTCATAAGTCACGGCACACTACCCTTTCCCCAGTTAGCTGCCTGATTGCCTTTGTAGTGTGGCAGAGCACTTCTGTGAATGAGTGAAAGTGTGAATGTTGAATGTTTTTGTTGAAATATCCAGGCAAGTATATACATGTAAAATGAAAAGATATACGTGTTCAAATAGCGTCAATTAACACACAACTTCAGGTTTTTTAATTTCTATGTGATTATTCTTATAACTAAACAATGAGAACAAGTAGTCTGATGTCCTGTAATCATTATGAAGCTATAATTTGAAATACAATAACACATTAAGTTTTTGAACAAAGTATTGGTATTGGTTGAAAAGGAGACTCTGGGTTGCTGCATCTTGTTGCTGTTTCATCTTAAATTGGTCATGCGATTTTGACGTGCCGGCGTGTCCGTCGACCCCAGTGGGTTAAATAATTTTTTGAATAATAATTTTGAAAAATATTTCTTCATGTCATTATGCAGGCCGCAAGTAGGGGTGACATGGGCTGCAAGATTGAGACCCAGGCATTAGATCCTCTTAATGCATTTTTGTTTGGGTTTCCACTGGCGTGGAATTACCAAAAATAGAGAGGGCATTGCCTAACATATGAAACAGGAAAAGACCGCTGTGTAATTCCTTTATTTGTAACTGTATTCTGAATATCATCATTTTAAATGGTAACTGTAATGGAATACAGTTACTCATGTTCTGTATTTCAAATACGTAACGCTGGTACATGTATTCCGTTACTCCCCAGCACTGCTTAGTTGCAACAAGTGGTTATTTGAGTTGCTGTTTCCCTCCTATCTGCTCAAAGCAGTTAGGGCACTTTCCTCTGAGCTTTGATATTAGCAATGCATTTTTAAAATTCATTCATTTATTTATTTATTACAGAGAACTGTCGCTCACTAGATACACAATATTGCCAAAGGTTTTCACTCCCCCACTTAAATCTTGGGCGCAAGCATTTCCCTACATGTTGAACTGTGTATGTGACAAATAAAATCTGAATTTGAACTCTAGCATTTGTGAAAAAATGGGTCATTCTCAGTGAATTCTAGAATGGTACAGCTGTGAACCTTTCTTAGTACTGAATATTCTAGAGACAATTATTAGTGGCAAACAATCAGTGGGGATTTTATGTGATGGGTAATATAAAATAGTGCTCAGATGTTGCCAAGTTTCAGCAGAGTCAATTGTTACAGCCAATGACTTGTCAGATACTTAGACAAATCTGTCTAATCTTCATGTGGCCTCCAGGTTAGCTCAAGAATAATGTGTAGAGAGCTTCATGGAATGGGTTTCCATGGCCAAGCCTTACATCATCAATTGCAATGCAAAGTGTAGGATGTGGTGGTGTAAAGCATGCTGCCAGTAGACTCAAGAGCACTGGAGTGATTAATAACGCTTCTCTGTATACGATCTTGCTCTGGTGGTTGCCAGAAAAACTGTATACGACTGACTGTTGAAGAGACTGAAATCCTCAAAGCCTCATCCGCCTGAGTCGGTCTAAATAAGGTGCTGAATCTTTAGCCGTATAATTATTGGTAAAGTATGGAGTTCTGGAATATATAAAATTTGTTTGCGCTATGGTTATTTTCTTAAAATTCAGGATTATAAATGTAACAAAATAAGTGGAAGTAATCATTCTGTAATGATTCTGAATGAATGAAGTGCAATAGTATCATGAATAGGAGGTGTTTTTGTACAAAGGTCACGATGAACAGTAAAAAAAGGAGTTAAGCATGATGCAACTGGTGTCATTTGGGTCAAAAGTGATTTCAACAGGACTAGGGAAAGGGGAGAGTAAAGTTTGTGAAAGCGTATAAAGTGATGTTTCTCTTAATAAAGAACTGCTCTCCGGATTTTGTCACAAGCAGATGAACCATTTAGAGAGCAAACTCTTCCTCAAAATGTTCCATCTGCTTTGTTTTTAAAGTGAGGAGCACTGAAGGATTAGGCATGGCAAAGCAAATGCCAATCTCCATTTAAAGTCTAATATTGTGGACAATCCTTTTTTTTCTTTTAACTCTTTGTGAAGCATCAAAAGTAAAACTAGGGTATGAATATCACATCTCATAATGCTTCTTACAGGTTGTTCTAGCTCTTAAAATTAACAGATCTCTGGGACCTATTTTCCTGGGCACTAAAGTTTAACCTTGCTATTCACCAAGTCCATAGATGACTCAGGAAAACTGATTTTATAGATGTGGCAGTTGAATGTGCCTACCTCTACGATTGCTCCTGGGTTGCCTCATCTGGATTTACGTGAATTTCCTCACCACCAGCTTAGGCTACGTCTACACTAATCTGGATAAATTTGAAAACGGTGTTTATGTCTAGAAACACTCCGCGTCCACACTATCATTTTCAGTTGTTTTCATCCACACTGAAAAAGCTACGTTCCTGTACTGCGTATGCATGAAACGTCTGCCGTTTATTTACTTTACGGCTCTTTGAAATGTTGCGGCAAAATGTCGAGGAAAAGTGCTGAGTTTTATCTGAAGGTTTCTGGAGCATGTAGAAACTTATATTATTCTTTACAGTTTTTTCTGAATGCTTAAACCCTAACTGTGATTCCTGTAGCACAATCTCTAAAACTATTCAGACTTATAGCAAAACCACTCACTGAGTTTGCAAAACTAAAAGCACAAAAACTGCTTTGCACTCAGTTTGCAATTTTGTAACACACACTTTGCAAAACTGTAGGCACAATTCACTGCACAACACTCAATTACCAAATTTCCAACACACTCCTAGCAAAAGTATACACATGTATGGCTATCATTAACACTAATTTGCCAACTGTCTGGCACACTTTCACATGTGAAAACTTTTTTAGATAATTAGTTCACTTTGCAATCAGCCTAAGCACTATAATACAGGTAAGCTGTGTGTGCGGAGTACAATGGAGGGAGCAGAAAGAGTGAGAAGTAGAGGAAGCCGAAGAAGAGGACGTGGAGGTGAAGAAGTAGGATGAAGAGGATGACAAGGACAAGGAGGAGCAAGAGGAAGACGAGGAGGGGGGAGAGGAAGATGAGGAGGGGGGAGAGGAAGATGAGGAGGGGGGAGAGGAAGGGTAGGAAGAGTAAGAAATAGAATTGCTGATGACATCAGAGCTACAATAGTGGACCATGTAATCAACCGTGGAATGACCCTGAGGGTAGCTGGCCAACGGGTCCAGCCTAACTCGAGCCGCTACACTGTAGCAAGCACCATAAGGACATCTTGAAATGAGAATCGGTTAGTACAGTCACTTCGCACAAAGATTTGTAGCACTGCCATATGCCAATGAGAAACACACCAATACCATTGATGTAAAAATACTGAAATTGTTACTTTACAGAATTGCTAGATGACCAGATGCTGGGGCAGAGGAAGCATGTTCACTGCAGACCAAGTAACCCATATAGTCATTATGGCGATTGCAAATAATCCTATACTTGGAAATAAACACTTGTGTTTGTTTTGATGTGTTTGAATAAACACCAGTACTTGAAGTTTGGATCCCTCCATGCTTATGGATCTATGACAGAAGTATGAGCTCAAACTGACATAGCCTACCTTGTGCACAGAGAAAGCAAAAGCCAGATGTGTTTTGTATTCATACCATCAATGTGCAGTTGGCGCATTGTGTGCTTAGTAGATGATGGCTTGTGTGTACTGTTTGATACGGAAACACCATTTTTACGAAGGTGTGAAGAGTTAATCTAGCTGTGTTTGCTTTTGCAAGAGAACTACAATGTTTTGATTATTGGGTGACAGGTTTTCTTATTTGTGTGAAGAGTTTTGCAAAATTAGCCAATAGTTACAAAAAATGTGCTTAAGCAATCAGAAAAAACTGTAAATCTAAAAATGCAGTTTAACCAGCCACAGCTGATTCTCATTGTAGATGAACATCTACACAGGTGTTACTCCTTCAATTTTTCAACTCCTTCAATTCTGGCATGCCAGAAGATTCTTTCCTAGGTGTATTTCCCTAGATGACATAAGATGTGATGTGGATGGGAACCTGTGGCCAAATGGAGAAGACCGAGTAGATTAGCATTACTATTGTATGTGTATCAGTGGATGGTGTGTATACAAATTCTTGTATTTTGGGATTACTTAGTGCAAAAAACTAAAAATACATAAACAAATATTGACGAATTCTGCATGATGTCTGATTCATTCCAGTAACATATATTGAAATTATAAACAGAGATGTGTCCTTGTTTTACACAAGAAAACACTGTGTAATGCTACATGTTGCTAGTGTTTTTTAGGTCATTGTTTTGTGGGTGACAAAGTGTGTTTGTCGGCTGTCAACCTTTGCTAGTGTTCTGGAAGAATGAATTTATTTGAGACCTGAATAAAGTGTTTTGGTAGTTGTAGTGCATTTTGAATGTGAAATGAACTGCTTTGCCAAGCTGAAGGTCAGTTAGGAGAATTGTGTGAAGAGTTTTGCAAAAGTGACCTAAGTATTGAGAAATGTGTCCTAGCGGCTGTAAAAAACTGTAAGTCAAGTTCTTGGCCTGTATTAGAGTCTCAATCTGCCTCTGTATAAGGTGATGATTATACAGATGTTATACTAGATGTTTTTGCCAGTATGGTGTGTGTGTAAGTGATTCATGGGTAGTGGAACTTTAGGTTGTAGTTATCCCTTTTTTGTAGGGCATTTATGTTAAGAAGCTTCAAGGTAGCCACATAATGATATTTTCTTTTGACTTGCAGTGTTGACACAGAGGAGAAACTTTTCAAAGACTGTAACAACTGTAAAAAAACAAACAAACAAAAAAACCTAAACAAAGAAACAATTGTTAGGATTGGTATATTAAAAAAGATAATGTGACTTACCGGAATTTAATTAATTGTGCTGTGATTTTGTTCTTCTGTGCTTCTGCTTGAATCTGTTTGAGATAGTGACATTGCCAAACATGAATTAAACCACCTGAATTGAGTAGTTTGAGATTATGTGAAAATTGAATGACACAAAGATGGGGCTAATTGAGACTTACAGCAGTGCTAACATTTCTGAAAAAAACACTGTTTGGATTATTGTATGTGTCACTAAATTCCACATTTATGGTCAATTGATCTGTTGTAACAGAAGCAGTAGTTGGTGTTATTGTAGTAGTTGTGTTTGCTGTTGTTGTTGTAGTTGACATCGCTGTGGTTGTAGTAGTTGGCACTCTTGTAGTACTCGAAACCCGTGTTGTTGTGTCTGTCATTGGTGTGGTTGTATTTGGCATCAGAATTGTTGTATTGGTTAGAATTGGTGTTGGTGCAGTTGTTGGTAATGGTTTTGTTGTAGTAGGATCTGGTGTAGTTGTGTTTGGAATCAGTGTTGTTGTGTTTAGCATTGGTGTTGTTGTAGTAGGATCTGGTGTTGTTGTGTTTAGCATTGGTGTTGTTATAGTAGGGTCTGGTGTTGTTGTGTTTAGCATTGGTGTTGTAGTAGTAGGATCTGGTGTTGTTGTGTTTGGCATTGGTGTTGTAGTTGTAGGATCTGGTGTTGTTGTGTTTGGCATTGGTGTTGTAGTTGTAGGATCTGGTGTTGTTGTGTTTAGCATTGGTGTTGTAGTAGTAGGATCTGGTGTTGTTGTGTTTGGCATTGGTGTTGTAGTTGTAGGATCTGGTGTTGTTGTGTTTGGCATTGGTGGACAGGGAATGATATCTGTGGAGAAACATTCAAGAATTCCTTATATTGTTTTAGTGACACGGAGAACACTCATGACGCAAACTTGATGAATTTAAAGTGAATAAAAAAAATACATCTTGTTATAAAAACGACAAGGTCCTTACTTGTGACTGGTTCACAGAATTCTCCATCAGGAGGAAATCCCTTTATGCAATCACAGGTTTGTGAGGTAACATTACTGCATGCGCCGTACTCATCACACTTGCCACATGACCAAGCAAACTGGTCTTCACACTGACACTGGAGTCCTCCAGTGGAGTTTGGATAGCACCCTTTTCAAGACATTTAAAAGAATAACAAAACACAGTTCACAAGTCATACAGCACCATATGAACAGCATTAAATGTGTTGGAGTGCAAAAGTCAAATAAGATCAGGTCCTTACATGTGGTGAAGTTCAAGTCTTTCAGTGTTAAAGACCCAGTGATGATTTTGGGGAAGGAGAAATTTCTCAGAATATTTCTGAGCACAACACTGAAATTCTGGGGCACACTAGATGCTGGGATGTGCAGTTCAAGGTCTATATCAAAGTCCACTGGTGCTGTGAAGGAGAAAAGGGGAAATCCATCACATACAACTGTTGCAATGATGGGAAACTATATTTACGTGAAAATGTAAAACTGACCCAAGTTCGACTCATGCATGTTACAGATTTTCAAATACCTTTATCATTTAAGAATGCATTACTTATTAAAGTATGTTACTTGTCCAGGTTTATCCATTACCAACACATGGGTTTAGGTCAATGCCTAAAAAGCTACTTGGTAAGTTTTAGAAAATTAGCAGCGGCTGAGCTAAAGCACAACAGTAGCCATATCTTTTGAAAGTGTTTTCTTTGTTGCCAAATTGATGGCCTCCACGTTTTTCTCTCTAAATAACATATTGTATACACTTTCCATTGTAAAAATAACTTCTTACATATTGATATTTGATAACACACCCAAAATACAAATTAAACATAACAAGATCATTTGTGTCTTTGAACACAAACAATCAGATAATTTAATACAGTGTGTATAGAATGAATTGAACTGTGCTTCCACAAATGAATAACAAAGATGTTTGTCATACCAGGAGGTGGTGTTGGGCAAGGAGCGACACCTGTGGAAAAACATTACATGTTTAATTATTTAAATTTCAAGCCAGAAACTAAACGCCATGACTTTGGTTATGTCATAGAAATGTCAGCAAGGATAATGAATGCAGTGTTAGGTGTGTTAATGTTTCTTTAATACAGTGAGTATAGAATTAATTGCAGTGTGTTTCCACAGAGCAATTCATATCTAATGTCTAATCACTCTCATAACACAATGTTAGGTAATCAGACAGTTGAAAAGTTCATTCATCTATTTGATAAAGGAAGTAGTCTGTTCATCCAACAGCTAGACAATTGCAGTTCTTACTTGTGATTGGTTGCCAGAACTCCCCACTCAGAGGAAGTCCATAACTTTTGGTTATGTCATAGCAATGTCAGTAAGGATTTTGAACGCAATGTTAGATCTGTTAATGTTTCTTTAATATGCTTCTAAAATGCTTCTATTTCTTCAGCTGCAAGTTTCTTACTTGCGTTTGGTTCACAGAACTCTCCATCAGGAGGAAGCCCTTTGATGCATCCACAGGCTTGTGAGGTGACATTACTGCATGCACCGTATAGGCCACACTTTTCACATGACCAACCAAAGTGGTCCTCACACTGACACTGCATTCCTCCGGTGGAGTTTGGATAGCACCCTGTTAAAGTCATTCAAAACAATGACAAAACACACCTCATAAACCATGCACCAGAGTATGAACACATTTAAATCTGTCCGAGTACAAAATTCTTACATGTGGTGAAGTTCAAGTCTTCAATTATTAAAGACTGAGTGATGGTTTTGGGGAATGACAAATTTCCCACATAGTTTCTGAACAGATCAATGAAATTTGGGGGCAGGCTGGATACTGGCAAGAGCAAGTTAAAGTCTATATCATACTCCACTGGCACTGTAGAGGAGACAAAAAACAAGCACCCCATTTATTTAAGATGTTTCTACTTCTGTTGCAACTTTATATATATAATATACATGTGAAATACATATATCACATGTATATTAAATTACATGTGATATATCATTTAGTGATATAGCTGTTGGTGTAGCTAGTGTTGACACTGAGAAAACATTTCTCAAACATTTCATAAATTTTAAATATCTCTCGTAAACAAGAAAATTGCGACTACAGCAACTGAACCTTTGAAACAAATTTCATACAAATGGTCAGAGGGCCCGGTGGCGCCAGTGTCCGGCAGCCTCGCCTCTGTCAGTGCGCCCCAGGGTGGCTGTGGCTACAATGTAGCTTGCCATCACCAGTGTGTGAATGTGTGTGTGTGAATGGGTGGATGACTGGATATGTAAAGCGCTTTGGGGTCCTTAGGGACTAGTAAAGCGCTATATAAATATAGGCCATTTACCATTTTTATACAAAGTTATGGCTTTAGGATAGAATTCAAATCAACATCCTTTACACTTTAAAAAAAATTACATTATTAAATCCTTTCACAGAACACAGACGTAGAAACCTCAGTCTAACTACATATGCTGGATAAATGTACTTACATTTACATTACATACTTACTTACCTATCACATGTGATACATGTTTGCCTAGTCCTACCTGGGTTGCTGGTTTTTAACTGGCAATATTGCCCATCTGCTGGAAGTCCATTAATGCATCCACACGTATCACCAACGATGGCATCACAGGCCTCATAGTCAATGCATTTGTTATATGACCAAGCAAAGCTCTCCTCACATGTGCACTGGTATCCAGTTATGTTTGCAGTTATGTTTGGTGAACACACTGAGAAGAACACAACACAATGGTTCAATGTGACACTTTGAGTGAATAAGATTGGCAAGCAATGGAGATGCAACATAAATGGATGTTTTACCTGTTGTTGTATTAATGCTTGTAATCTCACCAGTGGCACTGATCAATAAAGGAAAACTGAGAGTGTTCAGTATCGACTGGAATTGTTCCAGATTTGAGACGCTTATAACAGCTTGGAACTCATACTCAGTGGAATTTGATGAAGCTAAAGGTAAAAAAAAAGAAAAAAAAAGAAAAACCCAAACAAACCATAAAGCAATGATAACACTGATAATCTGGACTTGGTCAGATACTGTTATTGCTATTCAGTTCTGCTTGTTCATTGAATATCCTCCCTCGTCTAGTTTTTCAAAGCACTTTGCAAAGCATGTTTTTTTTTAATAAATACAATTATTATATAATTATATTATTAGTCAACAAACATGTGTTACGTTGTAGTAACACTGCTAAAATTTTACTCACTTTCTCTTTTTTGTCTTAGATGAATGCTGGATTCTTCTGCACTCATTAACTCCTGGAAGAAAATCCAGGAGGAAAATGATTTGTTTCACTGTATTTTTTCATCATTATACATTCATTCATTTTTATTCTTACCTCAAAGAAGCCGTTTAGAAACTCTCTGTGTCTCTCATACTTAAGACAGTTCCATATGACTAGGAGAATAACGATGCATAACGAGACCTTTCGTAATGTCATCCTAACTAAAGAGAAAAGAACACAAGTCCTTTTAATAAAATCAGTCATTATTCACGGTGTCATGCTGCTGGCATTCCTTCTGTAAATGGGAGCCAACAGGAAGGCAAAAGGTTTTCTGCCTTCCAGATAATGTGCTGCTCAACTTGTTTAAATGTATTTGGATCATACCAGCCTGTCAATGTTTATTTGTTAGCATGCAAACAGAGTTTTAAAAATGTTTAACTTCAAACATTGTCAAAGTCAACAACTTGTAATACTAAGCAAAAAAACAAAAAAACAAAAAACTGATGGTCTATATACAGTATGAGAATTTTCGAGTGCCAATAATCTTTCCTGTTCTTAGATAAGAAAATAGTAACTGATGTTTTAATTTTCTTATCACAGTTGTGTCACGGTATTGGGTCGTGTGACCCAGCGTTCTGAGTTTTCCTTGTATTTTGATATTCATTGTTTCTTTCTTTGGTATTAGCTTCTAGGTTTCTTTAGTCCTTGTTTAGTACGGGCGATCGTGGCTTAAGAGTTGGGAGTTCGCCTTGTAATCGGAAGGTTGCCGGTTCCAGCCCCGGCTTGGACAGTCTCGGTCGTTGTGTCCTTGGGCAAGACACTTCACCCGTTGCCTACTGGTGGTGGTCAGAGGGCCCGGTGGCGCCAGTGTCCGGCAGCCTCGCCTCTGTCAGTGCGCCCCAGGGTGGCTGTGGCTACAATGTAGCTTGCCATCACCAGTGTGTGAATGTGTGTGTGAATGGGTGGATGACTGGATATGTAAAGCGCTTTGGGGTCCTTAGGGACTAGTAAAGCGCTATATAAATACAGGCCATTTTAGTAGATCCATTTATGTAGTCATCCCTGTGTTAAGTATTCCCTGTTGGCTCGTGTCCCCATGGCTCCTATTTTACTTTGAAAGGTCTTGTGTTTCTTTGTACTACGTGTTTAGTCTTACTCTCCCCTTTAATGTCATTATGTTTCATTCTAGTCAGCTGTGTCCTCATGTGTCTCCACTTCCCCTGATCACCTCATGTATGTATTTTTGAGTGCCTACTTGGTAAATCCTTTTGTAAATAGCTTTTCTGTTTCCATGAATACTCATGGTCTTCAAAGAGTTCAATGTAGGAGGTCAAACAACTTGAACAGCACAACCTCCAAAACAACTCCAGTACTATCGCAAATCTGATTTTGTTTGTAAAAATGCACTAATTTTTTATTTTATTTTATTTCTTTCAGGACCAATGGATTGGTGAATGAGTGAGAAGCTGTGGTTTGCTGCATTTGTTTTTCCTATAAACTGTAGGGGAAAAAAAGATAAACTGGCTTTGTTGTACAGGTGATTTAAATTATAGCTTACTTTCATTATCCATCTGGACAAAAACACTTGGGGCCACCATGGAAACTGAAGACAAAAATAGCTGTGTCCCAGGTTGGTAACCCAAGTGGGCCCCAAGTATCAGACCTGCTTCTATCCATCTGGGCCCCATACTCATTTGTTGTCTGGGGCTGATTTGGGACCCAGCATAAACCCATCTAGGAAAACACATTTGGGGCCACCATGGAAACTGAGGACAAAATTAGCTGGACCCTAGTTGGGTTTCCCAAGTGGGCCCCAAATATTAGACCTGCTGCTCCCTATTTAGGCCCCACATATGTGTGTTGACTGGGAGGCAACCGCCTGTGTTGCCCGTATCAAAAACCGCTACTGCATCTGATGATTAACAGGTGTGCCAGGTTCAGTGACTCACTGCCCCGCCTACCTATACAAAAAGGGAGGCACCAAAAAACACATACAGACAAAAACACCACATAACCAGAACCCAACTCCTAACAGTGCAAGCCTTTTACCTCAAACTTAGTCACTGCTCGGTGACATTCGTCTATCCTGGCCTGAAAGGAGACACTACCCGTAGACTGCAGCGAGAACTGCCAGCATCTGAGCCAGCCAGACTCTGACCATGATGAGAGAGGCTCTCTCTCATCATGGTCACCTAAATGCAACACACAGTAATGGCAGGTTTTGTAATAAGGCAGATCGCGCTAACATAATATGCACTGTTAGTTGATTATTTACCTGCTGCATTAACGGGAGAGGACGTGCAACGTCACCGCTGCTGCTGGGTTGTGATTCACGAGTCCGGGGCGGAATTAACCGTCTCGAGGCAGGCGTTGCTGATTTGCAACAGTTAAAAACTAACAATCTGATTACCCCACATACATATTTTATGAGTTTGTTTTACTCAGAAGTACCACTGCAGGACTTGGTTGTGCATTAGCAACAAAAAACTTAATTTGAGCCTGAAAGGGTTAAAAACATGACATTCATTTAAGGTCATCGCGAGCAAATGCTTTTGCATATTCATAGTGTTTCCTCCCTTAAATGAAATATCTACTTTGCAAGTATTGCAAGTTGCCCTGTTCTCATAAAGTATAACAAAACATTTGAGCGTTTGAGCTGCTTAGGCGCCGTGTTTCCTGACAGGTAAATGACGCTCCGCAACGTGGTGACATCATTCGCGGTAACTGGAATCGATAAGGGAATCATTTGCAAAAATGGCAAACAATTTCAAGGAATTGAAACAGTGGGAACCGGTTCTCAACAAGAACCGGGTTTCGATACCCATCCCTAATTATGTCAGACTTTGAAACAAAGACACTGTGTTGTGCAATACATACTAAGTGCATTAAAATAAAGTTTATATGTACAGCAGTGGTAAAGAATTTAAACACTCACTTTTGACTTTAGCAGCACAGTGTGAGTAGAATTTCGTTAAGTTAGAGAAATGACACAGACATAAAAACGTAACAATGAGATTAGTCTAAGTTTAGGTGAAGATGGCGTTTGGTTTGCTGAAATGTGCCCATGTTTATTAGTTGTTCTGGATCATGAACTCGATAAATGTTTCACAGTTCTTAGCAGCATTATACCCCAAGAGTTCAACCTTACTAATAAGATTTTTGTCTTATAATTTATTTTAAAAGGAAACTAATAAGTTAATGCGCATGTGTACCCCTGAGACTGTCTCAGATCTGTTATTGATGTTATTGATGTTTGTTCCTGAATTGAAAAGTGTATCATCTCCAGTCATCCATCCATTAATCCATCCGTCTTCCTCAACATACCCTATTCGGGGTAGCAGGAGTTGTAAGCTTGTCTCAGCTGTCATTGTCACAGTACGGCTGTGTGCAGGCAAAAGTAGGACCCAAACGCAAACTCACAGAGACAAAAGGTAAACTCAAAAAACACAGCTTTATTGCTGGCGTGGAGTGGGACACGAAAAACAATACAAAATAGACTAAACTGGGAAAACTAAAGCACAAGGAGCCACAGGGAAAAATCACACAGCTATGGTGGAGACTACAACACTGACAAAGAGAAACACAGGGCTTAAATACACAGAGGGATAACGAGGGAATGAGACACAGAAGGAGGGCACAGCTGGGAGAAATCAGGACTGGACGAGACAGAGACGCAAAACTAGAAACACTCACATGAGGCATGGACCTTCAAAGTAAAACAGGAAGTATCACACAGAGACGCGAACTAGACACAGTGGAGACAGCAACTAAGAAACAGAGACAAACCATAAGGCAGAGGTCTAAGAACCAAAATACACAGAGGGAAATACTCAGCTTTGAACACAAGAGACTAGACTAGAGGGAGTAACAAAAGACCAACCATGAGAACATAATGCACAATGCAGGGTGACAGAAAACAAGAAACTCAAACATGCAAAGACACACCATAAACAGAACAGAGGGGGCACAGAGAGACATGAAGGGCAGGGGAGACTTAACATGGGTTGAAACACAAGGGGGAACTAATAAGCAAATCAACATAGGAGGCCTAATGACCTAAACATACTATAAACATCAAAATGAACTAAAACTCAAAACACTGGGTCCTAGGACCCAGGATCGTGACAGTCATACGATAACAGATAGCAAACATTCAAAATATTTAATTTATTGCTGTTTGCTTGCAAAGTTAATTATTTGTTTGTTTTTAGCAGTATTGAATAGCAGTATGCTATTCAATACTGCTTATTGAATAGCAGTAAATGCAAAATAGCTAGATATTAGATATGTCGGTAAACATTCTAGGATACTTTTTTAAAATTGGTCTGAAGATATGAGGAATAATAATACAATATAAAAGACACTGAGTAATGGAAATTCTACATTAAGTTGATTACCTTTTGCCGTTGTTGCCGTCTGTAAAGCCTCTTGTCAGGAGAGCATAATCATTTTGCAGCACACCTTCACATACAGACTACAGCATCAAATGAGAAACCAACTTCCTTGATTGCTTTTTCTGAGTCACAAACCTGTCTGTCTGGTTTCTTTGAGAGAAATGTAGATCATACACTTGATAAACTTCAATGTGTTGATGATTGTCCTTGTTGAGGCAGACAGTGCTTCATGGTCTTCGTTCAGTACCTCAAATTGGCTGACTGGTGTTTACAAACAGAAAACCAAACAGGGGTGCCAAATCTGAAAATTTCTCCCATAATATGCATGAATTTAGCTCCTGGATCCAGAAACATATCTGCTTTATTTTATTAGTTTGTGATATTTTCTTAGGATGTCATGCAGGTTTTTTTTTTTAATCATTATTTGTCATTCAATTTGTTTGATGAAAAATTTCACATTTTATTGTTCATTGGTAAAAAGCAAATAAATGGGCTTTCCAGTTGTATAAAATTTATTGCCAAGAACCATTGTTGCAGAAAAGAAACAATGAGCCAAACATGGTTTATGTTTTGTGGTAAGTTTATGTGAATTATTATGTATTATGTATTATTATACATATTACCAGTGCTATAAAAGTTCCAAAGTTGTGGTACTCATCTGATAGTTATTTGTTTAGATATCTGTGTAACTAACATCATAAAGTGGATGAAGTGAACTTCTGATGTGTTCCTGTAAATACACAGAATGTATTCCCTTGTCTGTTTTCCTTTTTTCATGTTAATTGGACTCTGTGGGTATAATCTCACTTTATTCAGATCATTAAATGGCCATTAATTGGTTTGTTTTTTTAGTTTTCTTATTGCTGGAAAAGAGTGAGGCCCCATGTTGAACACCTCAGATGATCTGGGGAAGGAGAATATATTTGTGTTTTGTTGTTTGGTAACATATTAACTCAGGGCCCAGCAACACTCACACTATATAATCACACCTTTAATTGAAGGCTTTTGAGACATAATTAACACATGAGTTTGCATTTGCGATATCACATATTAAACTATTTATTTTAAATCATGTTGTATATTACTAGTGCTGTTATTTATAATAATTTTAGGAAAAAATAGAAATGAAGCAAAAATGTAATATTACAAGAAAATAATAAAAAAAAGAAAATCTCAAAACTGTAGGTTGTGATTATTACATGTTTTGATTCATTCAGTTCATTAGTGAAGTCAGCTACATGTTACAGTACCATACTACACTAAGTTGCAGTAAAACTAAGGTCCCCGAACCCAAAAACTGTACGAACCTGATTAAAACCTGTTTGCAAAATTACAAAATGAAATCAAATCTGGTGACTTTTTCTGGTGTTATTGGAGACTTATTTATGACAACTTTTGACGTGAAAGTATGTATTGCTCTTCTCAACAAGCAGCGGGTGCTGCCGTGGGCACCTCGCCCGTGCCAAAGCGCTCACGGGCAGAGGATAGTCCTCCCCCAGCTGCTATCAGGGCAGGAAATGTTCCCACCTATGCGTCCAAACTGCAAATGATCGTGCATGAGTGAAACCTCTGCTCCCGCAATGACTGTAACGCAATCAATTCTTCTTTTACTGTTATGTTGTTTTGTGGCTCACAAGGTTTAAAACTACTTAAACACACACACGCACACACACACACACACACACACACACACACACACACACACACACACACACACACACACACACACACACATACACAAAGTAACTCCACCAGAGTGCCTATTTCGGGTCACTTTTGCCGGTCCAAGCCCAGATAAAGGAGCAGGGTTAGAATTGGGACATTAAAAAAAACAATAATCGCTAAAAGAAATTTAATTTGTAGTTCTAAATAAATTCTAAATGCATTTAGGATGTTTTTTTACTCACTTTATGTCTTTATGTCTAGTGCTTTTATCTGAGCTCAATCTGTGCTCTCACCTTAGCTAATACTGTAACACGATCTAATCTGTTATTTACAAATTGGCTGATAACATATGTTTACAAAGTACACTATTCTTTTAGACAGCTCATGAAATGAGGCATCCAAAAACAAACAGAAAAACAAACAGGGCTGTCAGGAACTAAATTCATAATATGCATGCATTTAGCTCCTGGATCCAGAAACATATTTGCTTCATTTTTTAAAATTTGTGATATTTGCTTCAGATGTCATGCAGTTTTGTTTTGTTTTTTAATCATTATTTGTCATTCAATTTGTTTGATGAAAATTTTCATTCTAGAAGCTAACCTCATGACATTAAGGAGTGAATGTGATATCAAACAAGTGATACACAACCACGAGCACTTATAGCAATGATATCGGAGTGTAATTGTATGGTATCAATGAGAGGGAAAGTAGTCACAACAAAGGGCATTGTGCTATTGGAAGGCAAATCCAATCACAAAGGCAAATCATGAAAAGGCTGCTAGGAAAGCTGCAACATACCTGCAGAGGGTCCGGCAAGTCCTGAGGAGTCAGCTGAATGGAAAGAATACAATTAACACCTACGTCCTGCCGGTTATCAGATACCCTGCTTAGATAATAAGATGACCAAAGAAAGAGGTAGAAGCCACTATCATCAAAATAAGAAAGCTTTTTACCGTGCATGGAAGTTTTTACCCCAAATCCAGTACCCTGAGATTGTATGCTAAGGAAGGTGACTGAGAACTAGTGAGTGTCAGAACCACTATCCAGGATGAAACAACGTGGTGGAGGGTGAAGGCAACAGTGGGGCAACAGTGATCCCTGGTAGTCAGAGCACTTGGGACAGTGACCCATGGCTGGGCGAGTTGCTCCAAAAGATCGCAGGAACAACGTCCAAGATCTCTGTCCCAAAGAGCGCAGTCCTAGGAACAGCAAAGATCCTGTGCAGGACCCTCAAGCTCCCAAGCCTTTGGTAGAAGATCCAGGCTTAAAGGATAAAGACCACCTGCATGGCGAGTGGCGAGAACTTTTTAAAATATATATAGAGAGAGATTTACAAACCTTTGTCACTCACTAGTGGGTAATTTTCCTCAACAAATAAATGAAAAAGTAAATTTCCTTATTTGTTAATGAATTTTACTGTGATCTAATTTTAGACTTTTTTTTTTTAACTTTTGGGGTTTGAGCCATCATAGGTGACAATTGTAACCCTAACTCTACCCTAATTCTATATTTCGAACGGCACAATCGACTCTTTAAAAGTGTGATTGTTTTTGATATGTAACTGTTAAATTTATTATTTTCTTTGTTACCTGATTACCAACAATTTAATAAAAATATTATTTTTTTTAAACAAGAGACTTAGTGAAAGATCGGGGCGACTGGGTTTTCTGTTCGACAAAGAGGGTTACCTAGATCTCTGAGACAGTCACCTGAGTAGTGAAGCTGCATGCTGGCAAGTTATCTTCAACAAACTCTGAGTTTCTCTCTGACTCCTCCTGTCCTGCTACAGCTGATCCAGCTGACTGACTTGGTTTCATTTCCTCATTCACACAGCCTTTGATAAAATATTACTCTGCAGAAATTCCCATCTTTGCAAACATAATAATCTGGTTAGATGTTAGTTTCTTGTTATATTTAACATGACAACTTTTATTATTGGTCACTGGATAGCACTGATTTATTATCAACTCAACCCCACCCATCCCATATATGTCTTAACTTTAGCAATTACAGTTTAAAAAAATCTTTAGGATATGGGGCTCTGATTATTATGTTTTCAACACGCCCTTTTTTTCACAGGAAATTTTACAAACATTTACATCTGAATTCAAGTGTTATGACTGAATGTTAAATTGAAATATTTACTAATATAAAATTGATATTTAATCTAAATATTTCTTAAATCTAAATACACTGGCACTGATTAGTGATCAGTTATTTAGATATTTCTTTAAGCAACACTGAATTGTGCCCTAACCCTAGCCCTAGTTGATGGTTGGTCTGTTTTCATTCAGCACTTCCTGTACCAAAATAGTACGTAAGGAAGGTGACAAATCAAACTTAATGTAATTGATATTTGGAGAGACAAATTTCCTGATGATATATCTTTTACCTGGAGTAACCGTTCTGGTTCAAGGAAATCACGTATTGATTTCTGGTTAATATCAAGTAGTCTATCAAAGGACAGTGTTACGGTCAATATCCTTACAACTCCACTTACGGATCATAGAGCAATATATATTAATCTGCAACTCTTTCCTACTATTGCAATTAATAGATCCTCCTATTGGAAATTAAATAGCTCGCTTCTGAGCCATACAATTGTAAAATCTGAAATTACACGACTGTTAAAACACTTTATACACAAGGCTAATATTGAGAATTCCTATAGCACAAACTGGGAAATTTTTAAATTTGAGACAAGTAAAATGTTGAGACAGTATGGGGCAAAAATAGCTAAGTCAAGGGCAGCAGAAGAAGAAAATCTAATTGTTCAAATTTCCGCAATATATCAACTCCCACCAGACGAGGTCTCGGAGGAGGATAGATTACATCTTAGGTCCTTTCAATCTAAACTGGATGAGATTTACCGCCAGAAAGCTGAAGGAGCTTTTGTTCGTTCAAGAAAAAGGTGGATAGAGGAGGGAGAGCAGAATTCTGCTTATTTTTTCCACTTAGAAAAACATAGATCTAAAACCAATACTATTCATAAATTGAATATAAATGGTACGGTCAGTGATGATGCAAAAATTATCTCTCAATTTTGTTGTAATTTCTACTCAAAGTTGTATGAATCCAATTATAACGCAAAGGTCGCTACCCAATTCATTGACTCTGTAAACAATGTTGAAATGATTAAAAGTGCTGATAGGCTTTTTTGTGACAGTCCAATTACTGAAAAAGAGATATTGACATCTATTGAATTTCTTAAAAACAACAAATCTCCGGGCACAGATGGGCTGGTGGCTGAATTCTATAAATCATTTTCTTGTCAGCTTGCACCCTTTTTGTTGCAGGTTTATAATGAAAGTATTAAAAGGGGCACTCTTCCTCCCAGCCTTACTCAGGGACTTATTACTTTAATTCCCAAACCTAAGAAGGACCTACTTTTTATAGACAACTGGAGACCAATAAGCCTCCTAAATAATTGTTGTGATATTTTGATACCATGGTAGCATTTACAGGATATTGTTTTATAGTGATATTATACAGGAAAACTGTTACTCAATAAGGCCCATTTACTAGTTGTTTTTCTCTTTCTCTGTAACCTAAGAATTAATGTGTAAGAATCACAGGTTGGTACCTCAAGGTCGAAAATACCACAGAGACCACTTCCTTACTCCCATCCCCCCTTCTTTATCTCCTAGAAAGGAGCTTGTTAAAGGCCAGGTGGTTCGTTTCAGAATTCACTAATGAAAGAACTCTGTATTCTATGTCTAGGAGTGTATTTTGCTGGGATGATCATAAATTGTAGCTGAACTGATAAACTACACAAAGGATACTTCTTTGCTCACAAGGCAGGAAGACGTTTCCTTATTTGGTCTGTACCGGTTTGAACTGAGAATCTGTTGACACACGAACCTTTTTCCTCTATATATACTGTTGTAAGATGAATAAACCTTTGAGTCAGTTTGGAATGACAACCTAGAACAGTCTCCGCGTCTTCTTGTTTTTCCAAACTGCTCCCGGTACTCCAGCTGGTACCGTGATTAACCATTGATCATGCATGAGAATATTTTAATTTTGTTTATGTTAAAGGATGAACTCTGCTTATCGCTGCCCATGTCTCGAAGGAAACCCGATCCTCACAGACGGAGTTTTCTTTCAATAATGATTATAAAATATTAGCTCTATTGCTAGCTAGAAGAATTAAATATATTTTGGACGATATTGTAGACGAGACACAGTCTGGTTTTATGACAAACAGACACATCTCCAATAATATTAGACTCGTCTTGGATATTCGGGACTACTCAGCATTAATATCTGATGACTCATTTATCCTTCTCCTGGACTTCTATAAAGCCTTTGACTCAATTGAGCATGAATTTATATTTCTTACACTTCAGAAATTTGGTTTTGGTGATATCTTCTGCAGAGCTATCAAAACTCTGTATTCCAATGCTAATAGTTCTATTAGAATGAAAAATGGCACCACTTCTTGTTTTAGTCTTAATCGAGGTGTACGCCAAGGTTGCCCGATTAGCCCTTATCTTTTTTTACTTTGCACCCAAATTCTTGCCTCTCATATTTCGAATAGCCCTGTGAAGGGTATAAACATAGCAGACAGAGAGATTGTCATCAGTCAATTGGCAGATGATACCACAATTTTTCTTAAAAATGCCAGCCAAGTGCCAATTGCTTTACGTGTAATAGAGGATTTCTCAAAAGGGTCTGGATTGGTCCTAAACTTAAATAAATGTCAGTTATTACCTGTCAAAGAGTGTAATGTTCAGAGTATTTGTAATATAACAGTTAAAAATGAAGCAACATATTTAGGTCTGATTATCTGCAAAGAGAACGGTGGCACGGTGGTTAGCACTGTTGCCGCACAGCAAGAAGGTCCTGAGTTCAATTCCACCATCAGGCCGGGGTCTTTCTGTGTGGAGTTTGCATGTTCTCCCCGTGTTTGCGTGGGTTCTCTCCGGGTACTCCGGCTTCCTCCCACCGTCCAAAGACATGCAACTTGTGGGGATAGGTTAATTGGATAATCCAAATTGCCACTAGGTGTGAATGTGCGAGTGAATGTGAGTGCGAATGGTTGTCTGTCCCTATGTGTTAGCCCTGCGACAGACTGGCGACCTGTCCAGGGTGTACCCTGCCTCTCGCCCTATGACAGCTGGGATAGGCTCCAGCGCCCCCCGCGACCCTGAAAAGGATAAGCGGAAGCGAATGGATGGATGGGAATATCTGCAAAGATACAAAAGACAGAATTTTACTAATTTTTCCCCCAATTATTAAAAAATCTCAAACCAAATTAAATCAATGGTTGCAGAGAGATTTAAGTATAAGAGGAAGGGTATTGCTCTCAAAAGCAGAAGGTCTGTCTCGACTGACTTATGCAGCAATTTCTCTGCATGTGGACGGCAAAACTTGTAAGGATATTGACCGAATGCTCTTCAACTTCCTTTGGAAAAACCGGACACATTACATCAGAAAAAGTGTATTGATGAATGACTATGAACACGGTGGTCTCAATGTTATGGATTTTACTACTCTAAACAATACATTTAAGATTAATTGGGCTAAACATTTTCTTAAAAATCCGGTATCCATTTGGAATTTTATTCCTCACTACATTTTCTCTAAGTTTGGTGGTCTAAGTTTTATCTTAGGTTGTGATTATAATATAGATAAGCTTCCAGAAAAGCTCTCGATGTTTCACAAACAAGTTCTATTAGCTTGGTCCCTTATATATAAACACAACTTTACACCCCATACGTATTCAATTTGGAATAATAGGAACATAGTGTATAAAAATAAATCATTATTTTTTTCTAGGTGGGTTGAGAAACGGATTGTTTTAGTGAATCAGCTGTTTAATCCTAATGGGCAGCTCATGTCCTATTCAGAATTTTTAAACACCTATAAATTTCCAGCCACACCCAAAGAATATGCCATATTATTTGATGCAATACCTACGGGTATTATAATGCTTTTTAAAGGTATTCAACCTTGCATATCATCTGTTTCTCTCCCCAACCCTTTAGATTCACACATAGGAAGAATCTGTCTAACAAACCACAGTAAAAGTAATAAGAATATTCGTGCTTTGTTCCAGACAGAATCTCTAACTATCCCACATGTGGTCTCTTATTGGAATTCCTTTGTCAGTGACATTAACTGGAAAAGAGTATGGACAATTCCTAACAAGTATCTGGTAACGAATAAAGTGAAGGAAGTCTCATTTAAAATATTGCATAAATTTTATCCTGCTAATCATTACATGACGAAGTTCAAAAGGGACATAAATGTGAACTGTGGATTTTGTGGAAGCCATCCTGAGACTGTGCAACACCTCTTCTGGATCTGTTCATACGCTAGAACATTTTGGAAAGACTTCAGTAGATTCATTGCTGGACATCTCTATAATGACTTTACTGTGAAATGGGAAAATGTTGTATTTTGTTTCTTTCGAAGGCAAAAAAAAGATGTTTACTTTATAATAAACTTATTAGTTATCTTAGCTAAATTTTATTTTCACAAATGCAAATACAGTAACAGAAAACCTAATTTTAAACATTACTATAATGATGTTTTATGTTACATAAAATTGATTAGTGGATCACTTAACAAAAAGGCTATGAAAACTATTACTATTTGTAGTAATTACAAATTATTTGAATGTATGTAATTCTTTGTATTACACCCCCTGGCATATGTTAATTTTGTTCTGATTGTATACATGTTCTGTATACTGTTTCTTAATAAAGTTTAATATTTTGAAAAAAAAAAAAAAAAAAAAGGAAATCGACGGCGCATTTGGAGTATGCATTTGAAGTACACTTCGAATTGGGACAGCCGTCGTCGCGTGGCGGTGACGTAACCGCACTTAAAATGCGTACTTCAAGCATGCAGTCTCTTAATTGGGACACAGCCATGGTCTCAGTGAACAGTCATGGTCACACACTGCATGTGGTTTTAAAAGCAACATGTCTGTTCACCACAACAATGGAGATGTGTAATATTAGTGCAGCTACGGTTTGTTTTTGAACATCAGTTTTGTTTTCTACTTTGATCACTTAGACCAAAAAAGTGTTGTTTTCAGATTCTTTCTTTTACATCTATTAACCACCTGTTCATTTTTTTATTACAATTAGTTTCACATAAATGTTAGTGTTTTCTTTTCCATCCATCCATCCATCCATCCATCCATCCATCCATCTTCATCCGCTTTATCCGGGGCCGGGTCGCGGGGGCAGTAGCCTAAGCAAAGAGGCCCAGATCTCCCTCTCCCCAGCCACCTCCTCCAGCTTATCCGGGGGAATACCAAGGCGTTCCCAGGCCAGCCGAGAGATATAATCTCTCCAGCGTGTCCTGGGTCTGCCCCGGGGCCTCCTCCCGGTGGGACATGCCTGGAACACCTCACCCAGGAGGCGCCCAGGGGGCATCCTTGTCAGATGCCCGAACCACCTCAGCTGGCTCCTTTCGATGTGGAGCAGCAGCTGCTCTACTCTGAGCCCCTCCACTTGGGGCAGGAACTCATCCCCGACCCGGAGTGGGCACTCCACCCTTTTCCGGCTGAGAACCATGGCCTCAGATTTGGAGGTGCTGATCCTCATTCCCGCTGCTTCACACTCGGCTGCGAACCGTTCCAGTGCGAGCTGGAGGCCCTCACCCGATGAAGCCAACAGAACCACATCATCTGCAAAAATCAGAGATGAGATTCTGAGGCCACCAAAGCGAAAGCCCTCCGCCACTTGGCTGCGCCTAGAAATTCTGTCCATAAAAATTATGAACAGAACCGGAGACAAAGGGCAGCCCTGGCGGAGCCCATCACCCACCGGGAACGAGTCCGACTTATTGCCGGCAATGCGAACCAAGCTCTTGCAACGGTTGTATAGGGATCGAATGGCCAGTAGCAATGGGCCAGACACCCCATATTCCCGCAACACCTCCCACAGGACACCCCGAGGGACACGGTCGAATGCCTTCTCCAAGTCCACAAAACACATGTAGACTGGTTGGGCAAACTCCCATGCACCCTCAAGTATCCTGGAGAGGATAAAGAGCTGGTCCAGTGTTCCGCGACCAGGACGAAAACCGCATTGTTCCTCCTGTATCCGAGGTTCGACTAACGGACGAACTCTCCTTTCCAGCACCCTGGCATAGACTTTCCCAGGGAGGCTGAGGAGTGTGATCCCCCTGTAGTTGGAACACACCCTCCGGTCCCCCTTCTTAAAGATGGGGACCACCACCCCGGTCTGCCAGTCCACAGGTACTGCCCCTGATCTCCACGCTACATTGCAGAGGCGTGTCAACCAGGACAGCCCTACAATGTCCAGAGCCTTCAGGAACTCGGGGCGGACCTCATCAACACCGGGGGCTCTGCCACCAAGGAGTTGTTTAACTGCCTCAGTGACCTCGCCCCCGGAAATTGGCGGGTCATTCCCCTCATCCCCAGACTCTGCTTCCTCCTTGGAAGACGTGTCAGTGGGATTAAGGAGGTCCTCGAAGTATTCCTTCCACCGCCTGACAATTTTCTCAGTCGACGTCAGCAGCGCTCCGCCAGCAGTATACACAGTGCAGGTAGAGCACCGCTTTCCCCTCCTGAGACGTCTGACGGTTTGCCAGAATCTCTTCGAGGCAGTCCGAAAGTCTTTTTCCATGGCCTCTCCGAACTCCTCCCACACCCGAGTTTTTGCTTCAGCCACTGCCCGAGCTGCATTCCGCTTGGCCTGTCGATACCTGTCGGCTGCCTCCGGAGTCCCACAGGCTAACCAAGCCCGATAGGACTCCTTCTTCAGCCTGGTGGCTCCCTTCACCTCTGGTGTCCACCATTTGGTTCGGGGATTACCACCACGGCAGGCACCAACCACCTTGCGGCCGCAGCTCAATGCCGCAGCTTCGGCAATGGAGACGCTGAACATGGTCCATTCGGACTCAATGTCCCCAGTCTCCCTCGGAATGCTGTTGAAGCTCTGCCGGAGGTGTGCGTTGAAGATCTCGCGGACTGGGGCCTCTGCTAGACGTTCCCAGCACACCCTCACTACGCGTTTAGGTGCACCAGGTCTGTCCAGCGTCCTCCCCCGCCACCTGATCCAACTCACCACCAGGTGGTGATCAGTTGACAGCTCAGCCCCTCTCTTTACCCGAGTGTCCAGAACATATGGTCGCAGGTCTGCTGATACGACTACAAAATCGATCATCGACCTACGGCCTAGAGCGTCCTGGTGCCACGTGCACTTATGGACACTCTTATGTTCGAACAGGGTGTTCGTTATGGCCAAACTGTGATTAGCACAGAAGTCCAATAACAAAGCACCACTCGGGTTCAGATCAGGGAGGCCGTTCCTCCCAATCACGCCCCTCCAGGTCTCGCTGTCGTTACCCACGTGAGCATTGAAGTCTCCCAGCAGGACAACAGAGTCTCCAGGTGGAGCACCCTCCAGCACCCCCCCCCCCCCCCCCCCCCCCCCCCCCAGGGACTCTAAGAAGGCTGGGTACTCTGAACTGCCACTCGGCGCATAAGCGCAGATGACAGTCAGGACCCGTTCCCCGACCCTAAGGCGCAGGGAACAAACCCTCTCGTCCACCGGGAAAAACCCCAACGTACCGGCAGCAAGCCGAGGGGATATTAGAATACCCACCCCAGCCCGCCGCCTCTCACCAGGGGCAACTCCAGACTGAGACAGAGTCCAGCCCCTCTCCAGGAGACTGGTTCCAGAGCCCAAGCCATGCGTAGAGGTGAGCCCAACTATATCTAGCCGGTACCTCTCAACCTCACGCACTAACTCAGGCTCCTTCCCCACCAGAGAGGTGACATTCCATGTCCCTATTGCCAGTCTTGGCAGCCGGGGGTCAGTCCGCCAGGGCCTCCACTCCTGGCCGCCACCCGGCACACAATGCACCCGACCCCTATGGCGCCTCCTGCGGGTGGTGGGCCTGCGGGAGGATGGGCCCATGTCTCCTCTTCGGGCTGTGCCCGGCCGGGCCCCATGGACTAAGGCCCGGCCACCAGACGCTCGCCCTCGGGCACCCTCCCCGGGCCTGGCTCCAGGGCGGGGCCCCGGTAACCCTATCCCGGGCAGGGTAAACTGTTCCCTCGGTGTCCTTTTCATAAGGGTCTTATGAGTGTTTTCTTTTATGATCTTTTAATGCTTACACTACACTGTACATGTCTACATTAGAGACTGTTGTGATATTTTGATACCATGGTAGCATTTACAGGATATTGTTTTGTAGTGATATTATACAGAAAAGAGTTACTCAATAAGGCCCATTTACTAGTTGTTTTTCTCTTTCTCTCTGACCCAAGAATTGATGTGTAAGAATCACAGGCTGGTACCCCAAGGTCGAAAATACCACAGAGACGAGACCACTTCCTTACTCCCATCCTCCCTTCTTTATCTCTTAGAAAAAGGCTCGTTAAAGGCCAGGTGGTTTGTTTCAGAATTCACTAATGAAAGAACTCTGTATTCTATGTCTAGGAGTGTATTTTGCTGGGATGATCATAAATTGTAACTGAAGAGATAAACTACACAAAGGATACTTCTTTGCTCAGAAGGCAGGAAGACGTTTCCTTATTTGGTCTGTACCGGAACCTGCTGACACACGAACCTTTTTTTCCTCTATATAAGCTGTTATGTACTAAATAAACCTTTGAGTCGATTTGGGAAGGCAACCTGAAGCAGTCTGTGTTTCCTTGTTCTCCCAAGCTGCTCCCGACGTCGTAACTAACCCAGCTGAGCGGCATACCTGAGTGTTACTTTGAATAATTAGGAATCTTATAAGGAAAGGACAAAACTCTGCTTATCGCTCACGCCTTGGAGGAAACCGGGGACGGAAATTTCCTTCAGAGACATTTCTGTTTCCTGTTTCTGTTGACTCAGAGTTGTGAAATGTTCTTTTATTTGATACACAATATGAAGTTCATAATTTTCTTACAAATAAAACTCTAATGACAAACATGAACAGCTGTGCTTATTTCTGAGACATGAGTTTTTGAATGTGTTGATATTTAGACAGTGTGCATCTGTATGCTGAAACTGTAATGGTGAACCTGAGGTGATGGTCAACAGAAGGCAAATATATATCAATATAAAACAATATTGAAGTAATGTCTTTACCCTCTGCAGCGTGTGGACGCTGTGCACACAATCACCTTATTCACTGTAGTAAACATGCACCGCTAGCTCACGTGACTGACTGTCTCCATGGTTACATCGTATATTATTAGCTGTGTAAACAGCTTCCAAAGATACCGCCATAGCTCTCTGCAGCTGTAACACTTTCACACTTTGCAAATCATTTCATGGTTTTGATAGTTATGAAGACAGAATATGTTTTTAAGGTCATGCTAGGCGGTTGCTATGGTGGTTGCTGTGGACTTGGGTGGACCGCGTCCGATTCCTGTTATTAGCTGTCCGCCGTAGGAAGGCTGCGTTCCATTTACAAGTAGTGACAGTCTGCCGCAACTCGAACTCAAACCCCGCTTTGTTCTTTAATTATAGGCCTTTTATAGCCGTTCATGACACGCACACACACACATAAAGCATTTTGCCTCACCATGAGAATGCAAGTTTACCTAACCTAACCTTAAAGTATCTGATATAGGATAGAAAAACGAAGCAACCAGAGATTTAATGATGAAGACTCTGGGTTCTGTAGTTCACGTTTTACAGTCCTGAATGACTCTTTGCATATGATTTATTGAAGAGGACTTTAGAATGCACTTTACATTTAGACTGTTGCTGTTTCATTTTTTACATTGTCGCGGTGTTATGTCATGAATAAGGTTCACCTGCTGGGGGTTTGATGGATCAGCTGGACAATTCAGTCAAAGACAGACTTCATTCATCATATGCAAGAATCCTAGTTGGATTTTTGTTGTCACTCATATTTTTGAACCAAATATTGAAAACAATTCTGACAGACTGGATACCTGGTCAGGGTGTACATTACCTTGTACTCAAGTATCCCAGGACAGAGCCCTGCCCCACCATGAGCCTGGGTGGATACGTGGTTATTAATATAAAAGGACCAATACTGAATATGAATATTTCATGAAAATTGAATTATAATACAAATTAGTAATAAGGGTTTCTCTGCGCCCTTATCTACTCCATACTCAGCTGCGGGCAGAGAGGGTGACAGGCGAGGATGGCACTGAAGAGAAGATGCTCGGTTTCTGGAGTCTCCTGGTCCTGTCAGTATTAGTAGGATGCATCTGCTGTGTCTTCTCGTGGATGCTCACCTACCTTGACTCGTTCCAGCCTGGTATGGATTTCCCAACACTGTGGACAGTGGCCCACGTCAGAGACGTTTAATATTGATTACATATGTCTGAATTGCTAACCCTAGCTCAACAGACCACAATGCCCTGGACTGTCAGTATAGTTACATGCTGTGAACATAAGTACCTTTGATCACAGTTTGTGTTGTAAAAGAGAAGGAATATTGAAAAAAAGATCAACATTGTGATATTATTTCTTCCAAACTGACCAGAAACATGCTTGTCAGACTCTCACAGCAAAGGATCAGACTCACTGTGCATGACGGCTCAGGCCAATGATGTCTGTTAAGATTGTCAGTTGTTTACTGCTTCTGTACAGTTAGGGTCACGTCTCTATTTCAGAATAATTAATATGCGGAAAACACTAAAAGTTGATTGTCTTCCAATATTCTAGCATAATTAAAAAACTTTGACTTTGTAAGTACATATTATTAGTCCTAATGCCAGTATGAGTCTTCATAACTCCTGCTTTGAAATACTGAACTTTGAAATTTACCTGATGAAAGATAGTTTACAGTGGCACTCTGTCAGGATCATTCTGACTATAAGATCACTGTATTAATCTGAATCCTTCTGAAATGTGCTGTGAATGAATGCTGATGCAACTCACTGTGGGAAAGCTGCTAATAAAATGAATCTGTGACACATGCAACACGTTCACAGAGGAAGAGGACTCAAAGGGAGGACACGCAGAGGCTGTGTTGAAGTCAGAAATCCAAATCTTTATTAAAAAAAACAGGCGGCGGTTACAAACAGGAAGACAAGCAGTCCATCAAACAGTCTACAGGGTCAAACATTCAGAGAATTTAAACAGCAGTAAAAAATAACTGGACACTGAAAAACTTAAAGCAATGTGTGACGCAATAGAAGGAAGCAGTGTGTTACTGTGTTGTGTTGTTTGTTACGTTGTGATGTGTCATATCGTGTTGTGTTATATGTAGTGCCGACGTAGGACAGTTTTTCCAATTTCATTGTACTACTGTACTATGTATGACTGTGCAATGACAATAAAGAGTTATCTTATCTTATCTTATATTCACTGAATTATCATCAATTACAAAAGAGAAAAATGACGATTTCTAAGGATTATTTTCTTAAATGCAATTAGAGTGTGGCTGGTAAAGATGGAAACATACAGAATGTAAACTGTGTGAGTTTGGTGAACTTTGTTAGTAACAAATGAGGTAAAAAAAACAACCCCAAAACATACAAAACACAGAAAGAGGCTCTCAGTATTCATTAATAATTAGAAAGAAAAATTCTGGTCGTGGATTTTTACAGTCTTAGTTCCGCTCGCTGTCATCATTATAATCATCATGATAAATGGCGAGGTCCTGAGGTGGGTGGGGCTGTCTCTGTGATGTCACCATGAAGGAACAGCATCTGGCACGTGTTGGTGAAACATCCCAGTACACTGGTGTAGTTTCCTCTCCAGCTGTTTGACATGTGACACTTGAATAGTGTTAGGTCAGGTGACCACATGGTTTCTAAAGTAACTGACAGGAAGTAACCAGGCCGTCAGAAATGGATGGCATGTGTGTAGAGTTACTGGAGTTGGGTAACTCTACTTACCAAAAGCAGAAGCACACAGATGAAGGATCAGATGCTGAATGTTGCAGGAACATGCTCATGTGTGGTGGTCATTCAGTGCTGCTCCGGCAGGTTAGACAGTCCAAGACTGATATGCTGCCCATCTGAGAGTTTGAAAACACACATGGAAAGATTTATTTTGTGTTACAGTCAAAGTTGGATGTTCATTTTTGTCCTTTAAAAATGTTTGTGTATTTGAAAGCACTAACATTTAAGGATGACTTGGATTGTCTCCTTTAAAGAGGAGACAAGTGTATCCACTGATCTACGTCACTTTACCTGGATAATGACTCCTCCCCCCTCACTCAGAAACACTCCTAATATAACCAAGCAAATAAATAATATTGAAGATTTACTTACATCATTACAAAAACATCAAAAACATCTCCCTTTGATTCTATTTCTCCATTCCTGCTGAACATCAGGCAACAAATATCTCAATAAATCACAGTAAAATGTAAAGCACATGTTTTCTCTGCTTTGTCTAACCTCTGCAGAGCCTCTGTCAAGAAAAACATAACTGTAAGCATAAAACAAATATACATTCATAACACGTCACTGGACAAACCTCGGTCAGTTGATTTCCTCTGTGCAGTGCAGATGAGCATCAGTCAGCAAGTGACTCTGCTGGTTCTTCTGAGGAAACACCACCGTCTCTCCACACCGTCACCATCTGTGAGCACAAACTGCTGCTCTGCCAGCATGTAGGAATCACATATCACACACACAGGGGTGAAGAAACATCAGAGCTCAACTTTGGATACTTTAGATCTAAACAGATCAAAGTAGCTCTTAGTTTCAACAATCAGTGAGCAGACAAACAATGATACCAAACTGATTCTGTATGAATACAATATGGTATTTTCAATACAGGTGTCAAATTAATTTATTAAAACTAATACAGATATATGTATATTTTTTTTGATAAATTAGTTTGCTAAATTATAAGAATATATATATTTTTTCATTTAACAATTGCAACTAAAAGAAATTAAATATTGAACAAAAATATATTGTCACATTCTTTGCATGCTCAGCATGCTGAAAGACTTGAAGTTGCTACAGATTTTAAGAAGTGATAATTATAGGGAAGAAACTTCTCTTTTTCATCCGTTTAATCAAACATTTGATGCCTCAGCTGTCTCAGTCCTATAGCGTTCTGCAACTACAACTAACCTGAGGCTTGGATTTGGCTGCAGGTGCCCCTGTACATCCTTCTCAGCAGCACACATGTGGGTACCATTTAATCCCACTTCTTCCTGAGCTTTGCTTCATCACAAGACCAAAGGTGGCATCCCGTGTCACAGTCTTATCATCATCCAGAAGAAACATTTGAAGAAACATTTACGCGCCTCCTGGTTTTGTTTTCTGATCCTGCGAAAAGACTGAGGACAACAAAGCCCAGAGAACACAAGATACACAACATCCAACATTCAGACTCAACAGCCTCCATAAATGAAGAGCACCAGGTTGGTTCAGTTATAGTAGATATGAGCATACTTCACATTACTGGGTATGAATAATAATGAGGAGGCAAACTTTGACGATGCAGAGCATGATGTCCCATCATCAGACTGTAAACAAACATCCACCAGGCTTCTTTGTTGCCAAAATTGATGATTCTCCTATCAGGGATCAGTAGCGTGTATTAACCTGTGGTACAAGCAGCAGTCACTGAAATATTACTGTTTCAGATAAGAAATCTAGGACATAAAAGCCAGAGTGGGAGGGATCTCTGCAAACTGACTTAGGTCTGCAAGTGTGAAGCTCAACAAAAATCTGACTCTCCAGTCACAGACAAACAAAAACTCCAGCTGGGAGATAGAAAATGCTGTCTGGAGGAGCCCCCTGGTCTGTCATCCTGCCCCCCCCCCAGTAAGGGGGACTCCCCACAACTATGTATGCATACATGTTTTCAGTTCATTCCAGACTTCCTGATGCATTTTAATCAGTTATCACTGCCTTGTTATTACATTCCTGCTTATTACACAGAAAGTGTCAGAGGTGCTCTGGCCCTTTATTGTCATTTTACATGTACAACCAAATTATGAGTGCTCCATAGCAACTGTGGGGGTATAAGATATAAATAGTAAAACAGCAGGAATAAATAACAAACAGGAGAAATATATACAATCAAGCAAAATATATGAAAGTTACTGAGACCATGGGTCAGATTGGTGAGGTGAGTGGGCAGGGGTGGAGCGTAAGAGGATAGGGTTTGTTAACAGCCTGAATGGCCCAGGCGAACAAGCTGTTTGTGAGGTAAAGACCCTACATTAATAGAGAGAAAACACTGAAAACCCCAACATGATATGACTCCCTATGAGAATGTGCTTTGGCAACAATGGGAAAGAAAAACTTCAATTTATCAGGAAGAACCCTCGTGAAGAACCAGGCTCAGGGAGGAGGAGCCATCTTTCGCTCTACATTATTATATTCCTTTCTTCTGGTATTATTATTATTAATAATATTGTTGTTGTTGATTTTGTTGCTGTTGTTTTTGTTTTTGCACTCATTACAAAACTTAAATAACCACGTGAGGTTATATGCATATTCACTTCTGTAAACACTAGCTAGTCATTTTATTGGAGGGGTCATTCACAAGCAAAAAGAACAGAAACATCCTTGCTTATGATGTTTCTGTTCCATTATGATCTCTCTGTTTGTAGAAAAGTTCAGTTCTCTGTAATGTAATGTTTTTGGTAAATTATTCCTGTCTGTGTGTGTGTGTGTGTGTAGTCAATCCATATGCTGGCCATTATTTTAACTGCGCTACGGCAGCTTCTCTGTACTGTCATAGAGCTAAATTGTGCCTAGTTTTGCCTGTAGGTGTTCTTTTTTTGTTTGTTTTTGTTTTAGTTTACAGCTAAAAAAAAGAAAATACCTTAGTGGTTAATAACCAAAGTAATATGCTTACTTTCTTGCTGAAAGTAAGATGTGAAGATGGCTATCAGCCTAAAATCTGTGTGTTATACAGGCCTCTTCATTGTTATTATTATTTATATAGCACCAAATCACAACAACAGTAGCCTCAAGGTGCTTTACAGGGAGTGCAGAATTATTAGGCAAATGAGTATTTTGTCCACATCATCCTCTTCATGCATGTTGTCTTACTCCAAGCTGTATAGGCTCGAAAGCCTACTACCAATTAAGCATATTAGGTGATGTGCATCTCTGTAATGAGAAGGGGTGTGGTCTAATGACATCAACACCCTATATCAGGTGTGCATAATTATTAGGCAACGTCCTTTCCTTTGGCAAAATGGGTCAAAAGAAGGACTTGACAGGTGCAGAAAAGTCAAAAATAGTGAGATATCTTGCAGAGGGATGCAGCAGTCTCAAAATTGCAAAGCTTCTGAAGCGTGATCATCGAACAATCAAGCGTTTCATTCAAAATAGTCAACAGGGTCGCAAGAAGCGTGTGGAAAAACCAAGGCGCAAAATAACTGCCCATGAACTGAGAAAAGTCAAGCGTGCAGCTGCCAAGATGCCACTTGCCACCAGTTTGGCCATATTTCAGAGCTGCAACATCACTGGAGTGCCCAAAAGCACAAGGTGTGCAATACTCAGAGACATGGCCAAGGTAAGAAAGGCTGAAAGACGACCACCACTGAACAAGACACACAAGCTGAAATGTCAAGACTGGGCCAAGAAATATCTCAAGACTGGTTTTTCTAAGGTTTTATGGACTGATGAAATGAGAGTGAGTCTTGATGGGCCAGATGGATGGGCCCGTGGCTGGATTGGTAAAGGGCAGAGAGCTCCAGTCCGACTCAGACGCCAGCAAGGTGGAGGTGGAGTACTGGTTTGGGCTGGTATCATCAAAGATGAGCTTGTGGGGCTTTTTCGGGTTGAGGATGGAGTCAAGCTCAACTCCCAGTCCTACTGCCAGTTTCTGGAAGACACCTTCTTCAAGCAGTGGTACAGGAAGAAGTCTGCATCCTTCAAGAAAAACATGATTTTCATGCAGGACAATGCTCCATCACACGCGTCCAAGTACTCCACAGCGTGGCTGGCAAGATATATATATATATATATATATATATATATATATATATATTTTTTTTTTTTTTATCTTATTCTTTCCCAGTTAAATTTACCCTTCATTCTAATTTGTGTTGTACAGTTATTTCATTTTTAACCTTAATTTATATTTTATTCCTTCCTAGTTAAATTTACCCTTTTTAATTTTTCATATTTATTTCCTGTCTTATTCATAGCCTTTTCCTTTTTTGTTTTCTTTAGGTCACGAGCAGTTGTCCAAGCATTTCACTACATATCGTACTGTGTATGACTGTGTACGTGACAAATAAAATTTGAATTTGAAAGGGTATAAAAGAAGAAAAACTAATGACATGGCCTCCTTGTTCACCTGATCTGAACCCCATTGAGAACCTGTGGTCCATCATCAAATGTGAGATTTACAAGGAGGGAAAACAGTACACCTCTCTGAACAGTGTCTGGGAGGCTGTGGTTGCTGCTGCACGCAATGTTGATGGTGAACAGATCAAAACACTGACAGAATCCATGGATGGCAGGCTTTTGAGTGTCCTTGCAAAGAAAGGTGGCTATATTGGTCGCTGATTTGTTTTTGTTTTGTTTTTGAATGTCAGAAATGTCTATTTGTGAATGTGGAGATGTTATATTGGTGTCACTGGTAAAAATAAATAATTGAAATGGGTATATATTTGTTTTTTGTTAAGTTGCCTAATAATTATGCACAGTTATAGTCACCTGCACACACAGATATCCCCCTAAAATAGCTAAAACTAAAAACAAACTAAAAACTACTTCCAAAAACATTCAGCTTTGATATTAATGAGTTTTTTGGGTTCATTGAGAACATGGTTGTTGTTCAATAATAAAATTATTCCTCAAAAATACAACTTGCCTAATAATTCTGCACTCCCTGTATAAAACTTTTATTCTTATGCTTTGAATAAACATGTCAGATTTTCATAAAACATTCATTTGTATGTTATAATGTTTTTCTACACCATGTGTAATTTTTATAGAACCTTTCTTTATTCTATGTATAATCATGTATCTTTGAAAAATAAAATATCTAATCTTATCTTTTGTACTTTGTGGTTATTGAATAAATATTAGCCACTGTGGTGGGGTGTGGTCTGCGGTGCGGCTGCAAGGTAGGCGGACGCATGTGGACGACAATCACACCTCGCTGGCTTAAAGTCTGAATTCAGTCCTGACTGTTTGTTCATGTTGGAGTTTGTGGCTGCAAGCTGGAAAGCTGCAGCCAGTGTGTGAACGACAAGCGTGAATAAAGTGCATGCTGAAAAGCATGGAAACATGGTCGGGTCTGCCGTAGATTAATTACAGCCACATATAAACTGATAAAAACAGATGGCTGAAAGAAATGTTTGATGGAAAAAGGAAAAAGAGTGTTGTGCTGCTAAACTTTGAGGTTCTAAGTCACCAATGTTTAAATAAGAAAATGCCAAGAGGAGACTAGCAGCCCTGAGTCTGCATGCAAAACATGAAAACTCCATAGCAGTGATACTTGTTCTTACATAAGTGCAAACATAGGTGGTATTGTTCAAGTGAAACAAGAACATATCATTTTACAGTACATTTTTGCCATCCTGTGATCTCATTTGCCACATTCTCCTAACATCTTAGAGCTATTTCCAAACAAGAATGTTTATGTTAGATTCTGTTTTAACATGTCACCAATTATAATTCTGACTTTGAAGTAAAGACACTTTTTGTTTTGGCTGTTTTTAATCAGTTCCAGTCGTGTTCAACCCCCATTTAGATTTACTTTCCCAAACTTTGTGGCACTAATGATTCTGTGTCCAGGTTTAAAACACCTGCTCTCTGAATTTGTACAGAAATTCTAGTGTAAGTCTGAGTTTTGGGCTGCTTTGGAGTATTAGTTGTTTTATATTACCCGAGTCCTGAGTAAAGTGTGGTATAAATGCAGGCATGGTCTCAGTGTTTTCTTCAGTGTTCTGGCTGATGTTGTTGAAGCCACAGTGAGCATTTTTGTCCGTTCACCAGTGTGGCGGTATTTGAAAAATATACATCACGGGTGAAATGAAGATGGTTAAACTGTTACATCGCAGCTTTAATTTGAATTAACGTGTTTGTCTGTCTGCAGGCTTCTCAGCCAGACGAGCTGACCATTGAGGAGCAGGAAATCTTGGAGGTCATCGATGATGGCGACATGGAGGACTGGGTCAAGGTACAAAAATAACACAAACACAGTTATGTAGCAGAAGCACTCTCATGTTTGAGGGTTGGTTGTTTTGTGTATTAGTTCACTCTCTGGCTCTTAGACTGTTTGACAAACATTTAGTTTCAGTTTTTATAAGACCTCGCACCGGTACGGACTATCTACTGGACGTTTTAGTGTTTCTCTGGGATCAGCTGGACTGATGTGGCTTCAGGAATTAGAATAATTCAACTAAAATGCGTGCGGTGCATTGGGGCAGGTCAGGTTGGCCTGGGTGGTAGAAGCTCTGCTGAACATAAAGACAAATCAAAAAATGTACAAATACACAGTTCTCTGCTTCTTTTTTTCGCCCCGCAGCTGTAAAGGGCTGATGGGAGATTCTCGTCACCCAGCCGGGCAGGCAGGTGGGCGGGCATGGCTGAGAGTCTGACAGGGGTCAAGTGGTGGAACGACACTTGACCCCCGACTTGAACGACACGTCTCCCTCATGCATGAATAACACGAAGAACTTTGCCTACTTGGTGTTCAATGCTTTTGCTGTGTAATTATATTGTCTTCAACGTTCCAGCGAATAGGTTCAAGCTACAAACCTATCATTAATTGGTCCTTCGAGAGCCGGAGCCCTGGAGTCGACATTCACCGAGGGGAGAAGAGACACGCTGAAAGACTGAGGTCAGCCAGGAAGTTCCTGTAGTAAAGTCCCGAGACGTGAGAATTTGTCATCGGGCAGGTGGATTAGCTGTCTGTTTTCTCTCCTCGATGAATGACGATCGGCGGGATTCGAGGCTGATATTACATGCTAAGCAACACCAAGTAAGTTTAAGTCTTTGCCACTGCATCATGTTTTTGTTATTTGTTTTGTTGGGTTGAAAAATAAATAAACTTGTGATCATACTCATGGATCACCATGGCACATATCACCAGCCATATGATTTATTTATGCACATGAAAAAAGTGAGTGTGAATGTGTCTGACGTCACAGTGTTTTTGTGCGCTGTGTAAAAGTAATTGCCTCCAATTGTGAGAGCGGTGATTCTGCAGGTCACCAGCTATTGTAAAGAAAAAAAAGAGTGAAAAAGAGACAAAATTTACATTGTAGATGAAAAATAATCATAGGAAAAAGGTTTTGTGTTGATCAGCCAAGAACAACTACAATTTCATTTTCTGCTTTTAAGAAAGGAAACATGCAGGCCAAGTTTCTGGCTGACTTATTTACGGTGCCATGTGTTTCTCAAACTCACAAGCGAGCTCTCACTCCTCCCTGAAGACAAGGAATGCAGCTCCAAAGAGCAATAACATGGCAGATAAAGAGACAGCAGCAAAGTCCTGAGCAAAGAGTCCCAGCAAGCAGCAGCAGTGTGGACGAACAGCATCAGAGAAGAAGAGCAAACCCATCACCCTGCCTGATTGGATGAATGGCACTGTGTTTCCAACAAGCTGCAACTTCACTGTGCATGTGACAAGAACATTTGAGGAGAACTGAGGAGACTGTAGGAGTTTGACATTTGCCACTGTCGCGGTTCGAATTTTTGAGGAAGAGACATAGGACAGAAAGTCCATAGTGGGTCAACACAAATGATTTTATTAAAATACATATGTGGTGAAGATGGGCTCTGCAAAACATCAGGCTCAATCTCCCGCCTGACAATAGGTGGGTGTGATATTTATACTTATGATGACCAGTAACTCCAGTGAGGACATATTCTAAAAAAGGAACCGCTACTTCCTCTGTTCCTCCAGATGCTTCCTGTTATTCTACTCTCTGCACTTCAGAACAGAGCATGAGCATACCGTTTACAAGCAACACAAGTCTGTGTGCAGGCAGACTTATGTCTGTATTTTAACCTCAGTACATGACCTCACTCAACAAACAAAGACATTTTAGAAGTATACTTCCTGACTCCGTTTGAGTCATCTGTTACCAGGCAAACTCCAATGCAGCAGGCTGCTGAATGCACACAGGCAATATGTAGTAAATTATACTGTAAACATGTAGGCAACCTTTCAATAGCTGAACTTTGCTCCATTGATCGGCCAGACATCGCGCTGCCCGTAGCTTCAAACCATTAATTAACTTGACCAAGCTTCAACCCTTTAATTATGCAATATGTGTATAACATGATTACAGTTGCACCTGCAATGAAAGATTATTATGTGCTTATGCTAACACCTGAAATACAGACTTTAATATAACATCATCAGTTTCAATAAATGTGTCAATGAAATGACAATAATGATAAATCATAAATGATGCAACAGTAATAATAAGGATTATGAATAGTAACATAGATTATGAATGTAAAATAATATTTCATCTCTATACTCCTCCTCTTTGGCCTCGAAAAGGCCAACACTCCTCTTATTGTCTCACTCCTCGGGCCACGCAGCCACCTCCTCTTTGAGTGAAATGATGCTCTGCGATCCTTCTCTTCTTTCTTCAACTTCCCAGGTAGACTACTGGTTAGTCGTTGCACGGGTCAGAGGGTTTATTCTGCCTCTGTTTTGCCACCCGTGTTATTTGGAGATGAGCTTGTCTCCACCAAACTCTCATCTGCTACTGCACATTGAGACCAATGGAACTAGGTCCCGCCTGTCCCCTTCAACTGGACTGCTGTTGTGGTACGAGCCGTCACTTTTGGAGCTTGGCACGCTCCCTTCATACCTCAGGTTCTCATGTTCCAACGCTGCTGAAGATTTAAGGCAGAGCACGTCGTACACCTTAGTTGTCTTCCTCAATGTCCACGATGAATCTCTCATTTTATTTAAAACGTTGCTGTGGGAAGACTCCTCTCAATCTCCTGCACCTCACGACACCTACAAATTAAAATGACCCTCCTCTTGCACCTGGCTTCCGCCATGTGTCAACTCCCTACTGAGACCTGTACAAGAATGTTACACATTCTCTCTAAAACAATCTCCCGCCAACCTGTAACCCTGTGTAAAAACATTAGTCAGCAGTTACATGTTAAGCTCATTTAACTTCATCTGCTTCTCTCACCCCAACCGGTCGCAGCAGATGGCCGCCCCTCCCTGAGCCTGGTTCTGCCGGAGGTTTCTTCCTGTTAAAAGGGAGTTTTTCCTTCCCACTGTCGCCAAAGTGCTTGCTCATAGGGGGTCATATGATTGTTGGGTTTTTCTCTGTATCTATGAAGCGCCTTGAGGCGACTTTTGTTGTGATTTGGCGCTATATAAATAAAATTGAATTGAATTGAATTGAATTAACTCCCAGCTCCACCTGGAACCTGTATCCTGGAAAACAAATCTGTTAAATCAAACATCTTATTTACAACCAACTATAAATCATGAAAGCGATAAAGTATTCAGCATAACAGACAAGTATCATGTTCAGGATTTCTCAAATCATTAAATCACTATTAGTGCCACAATTTATTTTATCCACAATTTAATCAGTGACTTCCTTAAGCAATGTCACTCCACTTGTTTTATCACTATGAGCCCCCTATTAAACTGTTCCATAAAAACTGCATCTCTTATTTGTTTTCTCATGTCCCTTGTCTGTTTTGTACCGAATCCTCCACATGCACTCTTAACAAAAGCAAAACAAACATTAGCAACACATTGACCATCTCGGGTTAGGCGTCAGCCCTCCACATTCCAGAGGTGCTATAAAAAGATTTCCTGTAAAAAGAATCACACTGTTTTCAAGACCGGATGTGTCTCCCCCCATATTCACTCCCCTGTAGTATTCAACATTTTCCCAAGAACACAGTTTAATAGCATCACCAACTCATAACCTATAAACACAGTTTCTTCACACATAAGCCCAGAAATCCTGTAGTAGGAAAACATTATTAGAAAACATTAACTATTTGTCCAGTTATAAATCACATATTCAAAGCACATTAAGAACTGTAATGCTGTAGAGAAGAAAATGCAAATGTTAACGCTGCACAGGTGTATACACCCTTTCTCACAGTAATCTCTGTGAGCAACACAAACCCCTGAACAACACACCTGTTAGATTCACAAACACAGAAAGTGGCATTTAAAAGTTAAATCGTCATGCAACCTCAGATGTTGCTGTCATCCTTCTGCTCCTGTAAAAAGAAACACACATAAATTCATCCACCCTTTTGGCCTATCTAGGTGGAGGTTAACCTTGAGTCGTGGTCAAGTCTTGTCAGCTTTTACCAGTCAGTCAGTTTGTTTTTATTTCCAGTCTTTCATTCATTCATTCATCCATTCTTTGCTGATAGTGGAAACCATCGCCGCATTTAGATTTCCGCGCTCAGCAAAATGACGTCATTTCAAAAAGAAAAACTCATGACTCATAAAGTCACAAACATGCTGCCAGCTGCTGTTTGCAGTAAAGTCAAGCTGTGTGTCTAGTATATTTGTCATGTGACTCCAGACCTTTATTATAAACATGTAAGTGACTAAACTGGGAAGAAAGTCAGTGTATTTCACCTGTATCTGTGTCACAGATACTAAAAACTTTCTGGTTTCTCAGCAAAAGTAAAGGAATATATTAAATTTCAATTCTATTTAATTTATATAGCAACAAATCACAACAACAGTCACCCCAAGGTGCTTTATATCATAAGGCAAAAACCCAATAATAATACAGACAAAATCCCACCAATTAGATGACCCCCCCCCCCCCCCCTTCCTTAGAGCAAGCACTTAGTGACAGTGGGGAGGAAGAACTCCCTTTTAACAGGAATAACACTCCAGGAGTTCCAGGCTCAGGGAGAGACAGCGATCTGCTGTGACTGGTTTGGGGTGAGGGGAGGAAGACGGGAAAAAAGACACACTGTGGAAAAGAGCCAAAGATTAATAACAAATAATGATTAAAAGCAGAGTGGAGCATAAGAAAATAAATCCAATAAAACCACATCATGGGAAGCCTCCGGCAGGCTAGACCTATTGTAGTGTAACTAAGGGAGGATTCAGTCACCTGATCCAGCCCAACTATATGCTTTATGAAAAAAAAAACCCAAAAGGTTTAAGCCTTAACAGTAGAGTGTGTCTGACTCTGGTTGCACAGAAGAGGGCCCCGAAAGCTGAAGGCTCTGCCTCCCTTTCTACTTTTAAAAATCCCTCAGAACCAAAAGTATATTTGATGACTTTATGGTGTACCTTTGTGAGTTATACCAGGGAGTCCATTAGCTCTAAATTTGAGGAGCACAGTATGCAGACTTGAACGCACTGAAGATGTAACACTATTAACAAGATAATCAACCTCTGTGGGAGTAGCGTTTAGGTAGCTCCCCTGCACTGTGTTGGCACATGGTTCATTGAAAGCATCAACTTTCCCTCACTGTGATGCACAACAGTTTAACAGTAAGACTTTATGCCTAAAACCAGGACTTTGAAACTTCATTTAACATTTTAGGTGAATTTCTTGTTTAAAAACAGTTGCTTCTGTAGTGTTATAACAACATTTTTGTAAGGACACTGTTTTCATTTCCCCTCCCTTTAGGACCCTGTCATCAAGATACCATTCAGCAATGTGTACCAGCATGTGTGCACATACCGGGACCTGTACTATAAAACATTTGAGCTTCCCGCCTGCCCACCTGGTGTAGACCCGATCGTCACCTACCCTGTGGCTTTGAGTTGCCACTGCGGTCGCTGTGCCATGGACACATCTGACTGCACCTTTGAGAGCCTGCAACCTGACTTCTGCATGAATGACATCCCTTTCTACTACTAAAAGAAGCTCAATCATATTTAAACACATTATACAGAGTATACGGAAGCTGCCCTGTTGTTTAGAATCAACTAGTAATTACAAAAAAAAAAAAATGTTTCTGCTATCGAAATAAACACATGATGAATATTTCTCTCAAACAGTGTCTTAAAAAAAGATAAAAGGTAATTGACGCCTGACGTCTGAAAGTTGACGCCACAGCTGGAGTAACTTTAACTTTCCTCATATCCTAAGGCCAGCAGAGATTCAAAATGACATCTGTGTAAAATTTACATGGAAAAAAGTTCTTTCTGTAAAGTGATATATAACCTAATTCAACAGTTTATGAAGAATTTATGTCCCATTGCTAGTTTCAAGTCTTACTGATGTGACACGATGCATTCACTTCATAAACTGTGGATCCGATTACAGTCAGCCTTAGTAACTCTAATTTGTGACTCTAATTGGATTTCATCTACTTTAATTGGACATTAAAGTAGGCAAGAAAACTACATTGAAGATGGTTGAGCTGGCTAAACGCTGGTGGTAGAGATGAAGATGGCGGCTTGAATGGATCACCTATTAGTGAAGAAACGATTTGACTTTTACCAATGGGATCTTAATATCATAGCTGTTAACCTCCCTTGTGGCCATAAAATGTGGAAGCTGCAATGCCCATCATGTTGAAAAGAAAGTTCAAGTTCTCTGTTCAGCTAAAAGAGACTTTTTCACTGGGATGTCAGACCTCAGGATCTTAAGCAGAGAAACAGCCAGTTTTTTATTGATGAAAAATGTATTTCTTTATTTCTTTATGTGAAATAATTATGGAAGATAAGCAGTCAGATCGGGGTGTCGCTTCAGAACGCAACAACTGACAGCACCTTGGGTCATCCCTTTGTCGCTGACAATGTACCACCTGTTGGTCTTTTCATCATAGCACTCCAGATTGCAGAATAAGCCGCCATTGTGGTAACCTCCAACCACATACAGCTGGTCCTCCAGCACTGCAATGCCGAAGTTTTGACGAGGGTGTAACATGGGAGCAACGTTGCGCCAGCGTCTTGTTCTTGGGTCATATGCGATGACACTACGCAACTGAGTGATACCGTTAAAGCCACCAACCTGTGCAGACAAAGGACTTGTTACAGTCTGTAACGTAAAAATGTTCTGTTGTAAAAAAGTAAATAGGTCTCCAGATTCCAAAATATCTGATTCTAGGGTAATTATAGAAATCACATTCCAATAACCCAGTACATGGTACTTGGAAAATAATACAGACTCCCAAATACAGGTACAGTAAACATTCCATGTTTGAATTTCTGTCCGTAATAAGAGTATGTTTTAAGCTCTTCTTACTACAAAGATTTCGTTATTGTAGGCGACCACGGCTCCCCCAGTCCTCCCGGTTTCCATGGGTGTGATCAGTGTCCACTGGTTGGTGTCAGGGTTGTAGGACTCAGCACATGACAGAGGTTCATCTTCAGTAAGACCACCACAAATGTACACCTAGAAATTAAAATCAAGTTTAAGTCAAAATTACTAGTTAGTTTGTTTGCTTGCTTGTTTTAATCAATTTTAAATCATGCCTTTTATCTGTTTTTGTTTCTAATGTCTCTGTAAAGCACTTTGAATCACCTTGTTGTTGAATTGTGCTATACAAATAAATTTGCCTTGCCTTGCCTTACTAGAATTAAATGTTTCAGCTTCCAGAAAAAACTTACAAACACTAAAAATGTCTGTGAAGGTTCTCAGTCATCCAGGTCATCGTATTCTAAGGAGCTTGGAAAGAAAAGCATCTGGACTTCTTTAAGTTGCTTGAAGACTTTTCACCTCTCATCCGAGAAGCTTCTTCAGATCTAAGAGTCAAGTGGTGGAGAGTCCCAGATTTAAGCCCTGTGGGAGTTTCCCCCCAAGAGGGACAAAGGACCCCCTGATGATCCTCTACCTAATTACATGAGCCAAGGTGTGAAAGAGGGTGTGGGTCACAATCAGCCAGGGTTTCAGGTGAGCTCATTGTGAAACCTGGCCCCACCTTATCAAGCGAATTCCTGAGATCAGATGGCCCAGGATGTGAGTGGGCGTTAAGACGTCTGGGAAGGGAACTCAAAACTGGATTATAGATGGCAGACAGCTGGTGTCGTAAGCCACCGCCTCTGTTCAAAGATGGTCGCTC